>NW_022103968.1:42231778-42254002 GCF_000313985.2 Echinops telfairi
TGGGGTGCCAAGCCCTGGCCCCAAAGTCTATTTTTGGTATTCCCTTGGGACTTCACTGTTCAGTTCCCCTTGCTGTTCTGTTGCACACCTTTACTGTTTTGCCTTGGTGTGGTGGGAGCAGATCGGGTGGAATTTCCACACTGGGTCTCCAGTTTTGTCCCCTGTAGGGCTATGGGTCAGCGAGCAATGTCGTGTCTCAGTGGGGCCGGCCATATGGTCTTCTCTGTGCATTGGCTGTTCTGAGTGGGAATATCGTTCTCAAGGGTTGGTGGGCCAGGATGTGCTCCACTCTCTCTTCCTCCCCCTTCATTTGCTCCCGGGTGCTCTGATTAGACATTTCCTTCTCCCTGAGCTGCAGCTTCAGTGCTGTCCTTCTGGGGGGAGGGGCAGGTGTCCAAGTAGTTGGGATTAGGACCGACCCCTCAATTTGCTACTGTTATGAATTGGGCAACCCCTGTGAAAGGGTCATTTGACCCCCAAAGGGGTCGCTACCCACAGGTTGAGAACCACTGTTCTACTGCTTACCACCACAGTCCCATCTGTATCTCATAATATAGACTAATTTATACAACAATTAGCAGTTCTAAAGTTGTTTAAAATTTAAAGTTGCCACTTTGATCCCTGTTCTGTCAATTTTGTGTTCTGGCTGAAAGTAGAGTTACTTAAATGTTTCCCTCGGCCATGACAACAAGCCCTGCACCCATAGGCTGCGCTGGAATATTTTCTGGCTGTGTTTGAGGGCAGCTTGCAGAAGGGACAGTACGAAGGGGCTGTGCAGGGGTAGTTGTGCTCCCAAATGAAGCAATTAGTGCATTGTTGCTGATGACAAAATTGCTTCTGGGGGTGGGAATAAAAGCATCCTGAAAGTAAAAATGTTAAAAAACAAACAAACATGAACTGTACCATTTAGTTTTGATGTGGAATTAGCTTCTTGCCTCGAACTTGACAAACCAAAAAGAGAGTATCATCTAATATTAGTCGCAATCAATGATATGCAAATTGAAAGTGTTTTTATTTCTTTTATCACACTCTGTAATACTCTCATACATAGGTTCTATCAGAATAAACTTGCTTATGAAACTCTTATTATCCAAGGCACCAACCAGGCCGACTAAATGGGATAAGTGAGAGACAAGGGAAAGAGATTCATAGAGAGAGGGTGAGGCAGAGACAAAAAGAGAAAAGGAGAAAAAAAAATATCAGTAGAGCTCCCAGGAAAAGAGCTCAAGACTTAAACTATCTATTAATATTGTAAGCTACATTGTGCTGAATATCAGCTAATTAAAATGATTCTAAGCCTTAGGGAAGACATCTAACTTACATGGAACTGCAAAAGGGTGATCGAGAGGCTTTTGCATGCAGTTTATTTTCCCAGAAAGGCAAAGGAAGAGAGGGAGGGCGAGGAGGAAGGCTGTCCCATAGATGCCCATTTCCCCTGTGCTGTTTCAGGGAGCCAGGTCGGCAATCCTACCAGTTCCATAGGCCCCTTTGTTTGAACAGTGGTAGCAGGAAAGAGTGAAGGAGTCACTTTGGCATTGAAGGTATATAAGAGAACATATGTGATAGGATGGCATGGGATGGAATGTCATTGTTGCGTTGATGTGTTGTGGGAATAGGTGACTTTCTCCGGGAAGTTGGAAAATGATGGCTGTGTAAATTAGTTCTGATTTAGATCAAAGCAAACGTAGATGATTAGCTGAATGGCATGACTTGAGAAATAGTTATTACTTCAAAAATATAAATGTTTTGATTGCCATTTCATGCAACACGATGCAGTTTTTATTATCTTGAAAATTATTTTTCTGCAGTTGTTATTATTTTTCTGTGTTTGGTGATTTTTGTGTTTTTATTTACTTTTAGCTCTTTCAAATCTTTCTGTTTCTAATAAAAACAAGAGATGAGTAATAGCTTCATATTGTTAGGAAATTACTTCTAGATATGATTTTCTTTCAGTATGTTTAATCATTTTAAAGCCTTAGTCTTTATTTTAGAAAATTTGGGAAAAAAGAGTAAGGAAACATGCCCATTGTTTCCATACATGAAATATAGCCACTGTCAACTTGTGGTGTGTATGTGTTTTTCAATATGGTTTTTCTCCAAGATTTTGGTTTATTTAGCTATGTAATATCCAGAAGACTCAGTACCCTCCACAAATAGGCACCCCACAGATATAATGTAGCAGAGATGTAGAACAAGAGCTTGGGTGTCATATGGACTTGTGACTTGTGTTTGGATCTTCACTGCGTGGCCTTGAACTCTCTGAGCCTTAGTCTCTGTATTTCAAACATGGAATTCAATGCATGCCCTTCAGGACTTGTCTGTGAAGAGTCAAGCTAAACTCTGCCAACAGATTCTCCTAGAGGTTGGCCCGGTCACAAGAAGCGTTCAAACAGACAGCTCCCCCCTTTGCATTAGATTCATTTCACCACCATCCCGTGGTGTGTGACTTACAGAGCCTCTCTAGGACAGGGTAGAACTGCCCCTGTGGGTTCCTGAGACTGTACCTCTTCACAGAAGTGAAAAGACTCAGTGTCCTCCCTCAGAGTAGCTGGTGGTCTCAAACTGCTGGCATTGTAGTTAGCAGCCAACTCAGAACCTACTGTACTGCCAGGGGTCCTACAAGGACTGAATTGGTGTTCTGATTTACACTGATTAAAACAGCTAACTTTCTTTGAGCACCCCTTATCTGTGCTGCATTATCTTAAGGGTTTATGTTTAGTAACTCAATTACTACAGCCTTACAAGATAGCATTATAGTTGTTCTCACTGGACAGATGCAGTGCAGAGAAGTTAGCTGAATTCCCCAGGTCATGCAGCCAGAATGACAAATAAATAGCCTGAGCAGTCTTACCTCCAATTTTGTGTCCTTGCATGGTATGCCACCTCTCATTAGTCACATCTACTTATTGAATATACACTGTGGGGTGCCAATCCTGAGGACTTTGCCTATGCTATATTATTTTATATTTAACTTAATCCCGGCAAGACTCACTGCTAAGAAGAACCACTGTACCCATTTCACAGATGAGTGAAAGGTGGTGTAAGGGAATAAGGTCACCAGCTCAATCAAGTCTTCTATTTCTATCAGTGTCCATCACCGTCCTGTTTCCTGGTGGCCTTAATAGGTACCCTTGCTGCTTTGGTTGATTCTGCTGGGAATATGCTGGCATCACACATACCTAATTGCTCACTGGTACTCAATTAAGTTGACCTAGTTCATCTCCTAAGTGCTAATATTCATCCCCAGAGATGGGAGAAATCTCCTCTGACAGGTCTTCGAATTCTTAATAATGTGTCCCAGGCTACCAGAAGGACAGCCTTGATCCCAATTAAGTTTAGCACCCACTGTTCTAGAAACATTTGAAGCAAGGGCCTTGGACATTACATCATAGAACACACGAGTGGCACCAGCCAAAGATACAGGAAAGGTCTCTCTCCCAATACAAATTTACAAGCCAAAATTATGCCAACAATAACGGCCTTCCGTGTTGGCCTGTGCTCCTTGGCCTCAAGTTCTTTGTTTCAGAACCTCGTGGTCCTGGCCCCATATCCATTTGAATAGCTTATACTCAGAAATTCTCTTGGACATGCACACATGAAGCAATTGGTAGGCTACACATGTGAGAGCTCCCAGGTGGGTGGGTATGCGCATCCACAGGCACATGTGTGCACGCATGCATCCGTGACGATGTTGCTGCCCTGGAAGTCTATAAAAAATTACTATTTAAAATGTAACTTCAAAATGAGACCAGGAAATGATTTCATGATGTATGGGGCATACTAAACCTTAAACATGTTTTAATAACAAGTTCTACCCCAGCCAGTGGGCCATGTTGTCAACTCAGGTGTACTTAATAGTTGAAGAATGATGTGTGGGCAGAAAAAAACACTGGCTTTCTAATCAAATAATTCAGAGTGCAGTCTCTTGATCGAAACCATTTAAAGCTTCATCACAGTGAAAATTAGCATGAAAGCTCATGATCATTTACAGTATCCCCCCTTTTCTTTGGTAACAGTAGTGTTTTTGCCTCTAACAATGAAACGCAGCACTTAACAATCATGCATTTTGAAGTACCTGCCAAATATAATCAAAATGTCTGGATCTTGATCAGAAACAATTTGTGTTGCTCTCAAAAAATCACCTTTTATAAAAGGTCCAAAAAGAGCATCATGATTTGTATTTAGAGAGCTCTTGGCTTGAACCGTGTGTCAACCAGTTTCAAACTATGTAGCCAGGGGCACAATACAGCATCTTGTTCTACATACAATGGGGTTAAAATAACTATTCTACAGGATGTTACAAGGAAACACAAGATAATGTCTGAAGAAGGTTAGTGCACTGCCTGGCAAATGCAAGCTCATGAGGGTCTCTAATGATATGAAGAGACAAGATGACGGATGACTTTTCCAGGGCTGAAGTGGCCATGCCAATTTGCTGCCCTTCTGCTTGTGACCCACAAGTCTCTGTCCTTACCAATTACTTGGCCTTGGCTTTGAAGAAGGTCAGCACTTCTCAGAAACCAAAGAAGCGCTTCAAGAAATAATCCAACCCTCACCATCCAGGCTTCCAAGGAAAACAACTTCATAAAGACACTATTGGTATTAGTTGCCTCCTAGTTGACTCCTGCTCAGGGCAACTTCGTATGTGCAGAGTACAATTGCTGTATAGAATTTTCAAGGTTGTGACCTTGGGGGAGCTCATTGTGAAGCTTGTCTTCCCAGGTACCTCTAGGTGGGTTCTTTGGACCAGTAGTTGAGTGTTTAACCACTCACGCAACCCAGGGACTCCCAGAGACACAAAAAAGAGTAAAAACCAAACTCAATTCTGTCTCATCGCATCCTTACCCGAGAGAGTAGAACTGGCCGTGGGTCTTAGAAGACTTCTACTTAGAAGACTTAGTAGAACTGGCCTTGGGTCTGCATGGAAGCTGCAAGCCCCATCTTTCTCCTGCAGAGCAGCTGATGGCTTTGAAATTCCAACCTTGGGATTACCAGCCCGCTCCACCATCACCGTTTCTGAGAGGAGAGGTTTAACACCCGCGTCCCACCCGCAAAGGCAATGTTGATGAAAGAAGCTAATCAGCCTGTTCTCCGTTTCCTTATTGAGCGTCACATCCCTCCGGTGTTTCCCAGGCTCAGCCATTCACTACCATAGTCTTCAATTCGGTACCATATTTACTCTTACTTTTCTTACCATAATCTCATCTTCAACCCTAGGGTCTCTAAACACATTCATCTCAGTTTATTTCTACCCCAGAGAGAAAAACCGATGGCAGTCGCCACAATAGACACTAGAGAAAGAAATGCAGAATCACCGACACAAGGTTTATTCATCAACCACCTCCAGTCACCTCACTCATTTCCAGTAGCACATTGGCCAAAGCTCTACAAAATATCTTTTTACTTCATGGAGTTAGTTGCTTAGCAATGCTGAATTTAAGGTTCCTGTGATCTTTCCACTGGAAAGGGGAAGTAGGGTCATTTTGTCATTCCAACTTTTGTTTTAAAGATGAGGACGACCTGTCATAGACGTTTGACTAACATGGTAAGGCCAAGGAAGCTGGTGAGCGGCAGTGCATACCATCCCACCGTGGGACAAGGCGCAGGAGAAAACTGCGTGATGGCACCCAGATGTCCAACTCACCGCTGCTGTTGTGAGGAGCACAAAATGATCAAGCATATCGGAGAATTACAGATGTGTCATGAAGCATAGAGTTGTAAAGTGTGATAAGACTGTGCCTCTGCATAACCTGATGAAATATGAAATATCTCAGTGTGTCCTCGTTCCCCCTGAGGTTATTTCCAGTGTGTGCTTGGCTGAAACTAGCATCTCTCTTCGTGTTTCTTAGAGTTGTACTTGTGTCCTCACAATGGTCATGAAAATGTAGAGATGCACACACGAGTGGAGCCTGGTACACAGACTCAAAAATAATAAGCATCTCGGAAATATGTCCTTGGAAGAGACTGGGAAGGATTAGCCGTTGATTGTATAGTTTACTTTCCAAGGAAAATCCACACAGTCTTGGATCAGGAACAGAGCAAAGACGTAGGAAGAACAACTTGCTTTACACCCAAAGTCTAATTTCCATGAGCTCCTTTCCCCCTAAAAGCGAACAGGGAGCTGCAACCCCTGTGCTTTGTGCCCATTGCAGGTTCTTGAGTAAATGATCATCACGCGCTTTGATTCTTGGGGGCTTGCCTTTTCGCACAGGCACATGGAAGGCCACGGGGGAGGAAGCACAATCACCTCAGTCATGATTAATCCACCTGCGTCTGAACCATTTAGTGCGGCTCAGCAACAGTGTGATGGGACCTCTTGTCAATTTTATGGAGGCTCTGGGAGCTTACAGCTTGGCATAGAATTGTACAATGCATGAAACATAGGTATGCCTACATTCCACACAGGTCTTACCCCGACCCCCACCGCCAGGACTTTTCCCCACCTTCTGCCCTCCGATTCTTCAGCTGAATCATGATAGTATTATTGTTCTTGTAGATCAAAGTGGTTAAATACCAGCATGGTACTGTAAGGTAATCTATAGAGAGTGGAGAAATCACACCACTACGCCAATTGCTCCACGTGGGAAGTGCCGCCCATTAGTTGCCTGCAACTTACAGACCTATTTTCAGATGATTTGGGTTCCTGGAAATTCCATCAGTTGTTAAATGTTAAATAACAAAACAGAACTCAAAGCAGTGGCATTTAAGCCAGTCAGCCAAGCCCCAGGAGTGAATTGACACAGGTAATGGATGGGAAAATAGCCAAGAGTGCTTGCTATCTGCTGAATGAGCTTGTTGCACACGACAAGGACTATTTTAACGCAGGTGTGTGCCCCTAAAATGTGTGGTCCAGCTTCAGGCTCCTAGAAAATGCGAGTAGAGAGCTTTCGAGTCTGGCAGGCAGTCATGAATGCAGGGATTGTTTCAGGGAACAACCTTAGGTCGTCTGGGCAATGAGAGAGGTTCAGCACCAAGAAGGGTCAACAGCAGGGGACGGTCCAAAGGACAGGACCCCTCTGCCCATCCTCGGAAACACTGCTGCTCGTGAGTGACGGTCACTACGCACAGACCAACAGCTGCCGTGGAGTGCTCCGTCTAGCAAAGTATTAGTTTTTAGTATTTAAATCGGTCTGATATTTCTGATAAACAAGAAACATTTTCATCTTCATAGGAAATCATAGTAGCTTAGTTATGAATCTTCGAGGAGACCAGAGCTATTTAGGTATAAACATGCCAGTCCTGCACAGACTTCTGCAATGTGCCCCCTATTGGAGAAGGAGAAGGCGGTGATTTTTCGCAGGGCGTTTTCAGATTTCTAGCCTTTGAACTCTTCCTTGCAGAATGTCACATTTAGAGGGCCTTGTGAAACCGTGGGCTTTGCTGTGAATTCAAGAGGGTGCAGGTCGATGACACAGGTGTGTGAGCTCTGACAGTTCCTGGTCCCAAAGGAACTGAAGGCAGAGCTAGAAAGAAAGCCCCGCCCCCTGAGGAATCACATGTGAAACAATTGTTGGACCACTGAAACAAAACAAGGGCTTCGTGGTAACCATGGCAACCTCCCTGGATAAGGAAGAACAGGAAGCTTTCTGGTCATTATTGTTATTATATTTCAGCTCTTATTGACTGATTACCTACTTGGGATAGGGGCTAATAATTTTTTTTTTTTTTTTTTTTGCCGTCTGGAGCAATGGATGAATGGAAATGAGGTTTCCTTTAAGAGAAACCAATGAGTTATAAGAGCTTTTAATGAAGTTGGGGTTCTCAGGAGACAAAGGGATATCAAGCTCTCGCTGGGGGACAGTGGAGGAATTTTAACTTCCATATTCTATGGCATGGAAGCCAGTAGCATCTCTAGAGTCGATGTCACCCTTTGGAAATTGTTGGGTGTCATCTCCCAACCACCCCACCCCACCCAGACCACCTCCAGTATCAGCCATACGGGAGCCTCAGGAATTCATGGTACCCATTTTATTCATAGAATAAAATGTGATATCGTTGTAAGTTGTCTAAGTGTAACACTTCCTAGATTATATGACTACGAACAACAAAATTGTTTTGTAAAGTTGTACCACATTGTATTACAACATTATTAGTTCTGTTATTTAGTAACTGAGGACAAGGCTTTTTGATTTCTCACACTTTTCTTTAAGTGCTACTTCATTCTAAAAAAATAGAATCACAAGTTCACAAATGCAGATTACTGTGATAGTGTAGTTTAAAAAAAAAGGAAGTTTTCCGCAACTATAAAAACTTAGGTAGCAATGGAAGCAAAACATGCAAATGGTAACACATTTGCAGTCCATGCAACTACGTGATTCAGAATGGCATTGCGGTTGATGCAATGCTGACTTATCTACTGGGATCACAGAAGGAATGCCACACGCGGATGGCTTGAACAGCAAACATGTATTCTCTAAAGTAAGCCTGGATTTAGAATGGCAGCCACAGGGAAAGACTTGCTGCCTTTCCTGGCTCTAAGAGCCTGCCCTTCTCACCAGCATTCCCCTGGGCCTAGGAGGGTCCTCACACAGGGACCTTGGGTAAGAGAGGAGGACTCTGCTGCTCTTCTTTCTTGGCAAGAGCAAGTGCCTCTGAACTCTGCCTGCTTGTTTTATCTCCTTTATATCTCCAAAATCATGAACACGCATCATTACATCAGATCACAGCTCAGCCAAGTTGACACACACTTAGGGAGCCGTCCTCGAGTCAGTCTAGAACAGATAATCATGACAGCTCTGGCTGGGGGTGCTTTAGACGGTTTGAACAGTATATAGTGTAGGATGTTAGCCTTTTAGGTGTATTGAGATATGTAAGCTGAGCTTACAAAGATAGTTTTATTGTCATAATTAACGACTGGGTCCTTTTTCAAAAATAATACACTTTTGCTGAAATAGGGGACCAAACTTTTATAGCTAGTCATTTTGGTGTCCCTGTCACGTGGCACAGCCTGCACCCTCTGTCCTCCTTCAGTGATGGCCCTGATATACGGGGGAGCACAGTGACATTTACACCAGAGACATTTGGCACTGAAAAGATCTATGATAAAATCAGTGATGTGGAATAGAAGAAACTGAAGGTTCGATTTAAGATTAATGGGATTCTTGTTCAAGAGAGAGCTGAATATATAGTGTGTGTGTGTGTGTGTGTGTTATCTCTTACCATCTCCCTGTGGAAACCCTGGTGGCAAGAATCACTTGCTGTAGCAGCATAATGCGTAATGCACATTCTCAATGAACAGGACAAATGTTTAGAGTCACCAACTTCTGAGCTGAGTTTATTTCTTCTTCATACCCCAAGATGAGGTCCAAACGCTTACAGGACAAAGCCCAGCAGAACGAAAGACAGCTCCACAGCTTTGCTTGCCCTCCTGCGCTGGTGGAGCCGAGGTGGGCACGACAAGAGCCGAGGGGAGTTTGCAACTCGCGCATCTGCCTCCATGGGCTGCCATGTGGACGCTATTCGAACCATGAGCGCTGCCTAAAGGGATCCTTCCTCCAGGTGGAGGGTTCTCAAACGAATCACCTGGTATCTGGTGGAAATGAAGCACTTATTTATTTATTAAGTCGGGGGTAGGGCCCAAGATTCTGGCCATGCTGAACTTCATAATGGCAGGCTGTGCTTGGGCTGTAGGAAAGATCCTGGGGCAGGGTGGGAGGGAATATTTTCAATAACCATGCTACCTCCAAAAGCAACAACAAAAACCCACTCTGCCATCAAGCTGATGTTGAGCCAAAGAACAACCTTTGTGGACTTTGTCCACAAGGTTGGCAGCTGGAAACCATCAGCCACGCTTCAGGGAAAAGATGAGGCTTTCTACTCCAGCATCAAGTTGCCGTCTCAGAAACCCGTATAGGACGGGGTAGAACTGCCCCTGTAGGTTTCCGAGGCTATGACTGTTTACAGGAGTAGACAGCCTCGTCTTTCTTTCAAGGGGCAGATGGTGGTTTCAAAGGGCTGACCTTGTGGTAAGCAACCCAAAGTGCTACTACATCCCCAGAGCTCCTGGGCCCTTTACATCAGCGTCTTCAGAGTCCTGCGTGGTACCATGAATGAGCTAGGCAACTAACAAAAAGCCTGGAGATTTAAGTTCACTAGAGAGAGGTACCTTAGTAAAAAGGCCTCATGTCCTACTTTTGAAAAATCAGCCCTTGGAAACCCTAAGGCGTTCAGTTTTACTCTGACACACTTCAGTCGCCATGAGTCAGGATTGATGAGGCACATGGTTTGATTGTTTGTTTTTATTGTTCAAACCCTTATTTCACCACCCACTCCCCAGCTGTGTCTGAAAGGCAAGCAGCGCTGCGAAGCATTGCAGCCTTGAAGTCAAATGTGAATCACAGACAAATTTATTTGGATTATACAGGGTTTTACAATTGGTCCTACATTTAAAAAAAGGCAGAGGGGAGATTGCACATAACACATATCTAGATCTTTATTTTTCCTTAAAAGCAACACAGAGTGTATTTCCATATTGCTGCAATCAGCTTTCCAAGTGCCCTCAGCTGCCAGCCACACCCCACGCGAATGTCAACTTTATGACCAGTGGTTCTGGTGCGCCCCCAAGAAAGGCTAAACCCCAGCCATCCCAAACCCTGTGGAGCCTAGTCTATTCTGAAATGAAAGGAGTCACCATGGATTCCGTGTTGCTAGGAATGGCATTCCTGTATGGTCAGGAATCAAGGGACTGGGACCTGTGGAATGTCCCAGTGAGGCTGACCATCACACCACCAGAATGAGGGGTGTGAACGAGAAGGAGAAAAAGGCATGCATGTATTGGTTCTGCTCCGTTTCCATAGGTGAGCTGCTTGTCTACCCACCCAATTCCCTGTGGCAGCATTTCCCCAGAAGCCCTTTAGAACCACCTAGCCGCCAGGCAGCTCCCCTGGAGAGAGGGAGAATGGATTTGGCCACCCAGTCACCGCCAAAGTCAGCAGTACAGTTACCTGGGTTCCAGAGATGGTTTCCCATCAGTTTTTCTGCCTTTTGTCCTTTTACATCTGAAATCTTGTCAGTTTCTGCCTGAGATGCCACTGCTAAAATTCCCTGGCCCTGCTCTGCAGGGTGACTGCTTTCTGAAACCCCTTGTGACCTGGCCTTTCCAGGGCCACACGCATGCCTGCTGCTGCCATCTAGTGGCCACTTCGTAATGTCATCGTGGCCTTTTGCTTTTCTTTCTTTTAAAAAAAATAGTTTTATTGGGGGCTCTTACATCTCTTATCACAATCCATACTTTCCTCCAGTGTGTCAACCACATTTGCACGTATGCCACCATCATCATTATCAAAGCATTCCCTTCCCACTTGAGCCCCTGATATCAGCTCCCCATTTCTTCCTTCTCCCTCCCCTGCCTGCTCTTCTTCAGGAACTCTTGATAAGTTATAGATTATTTTTCCCATATCTTACATTGTCCTCCATCACCCTTTACCCACTTTTCTGTTGTTCATCCCCCTGGGAGGGGGTTCTCGATTGATCCTTGTGATCGGTTTGCTCATTCAACCCCCACCCTCCCCTAATCCTCCTGGCATCTCTACTCTCATTGTTGGCCCTGAGGGATTTATCTGTCCTGGATTCCCTGTGTTGCGGGCTCTTATCTGTAGCAGTGTGCATGCTCAGGTCTAATCCGATTTGTAAGGTAGAATTGCTTCAAATACTGGGTTACAAGTCTAGAACTTATTTTAGGAATTTGTGTTGGAATCTTGCAGCCAGTTTGAGGGGCAAAAATTGGCAAGTGAAGACATTTGGCAGTGTCCACATGCTAAATTTCCACAGAAACATTTTTTGCTTTTCTTTACAAAAGGATTTTAGAAACTAACCTTGAAAATGCCAAGGCAGGGAAACTGAACAAAGAAGAAAGAGCAGTTATTCACAATCATGGCTTTGTTGCCATTCAAACCTGTGGCATCGGGCACCTCTCCCCGACATGCGGTGTGTGCCCCCTCCTGCAGCAGCAGCCACAATAATTACGTAATCTCTTTTTCTTCATAAGAATGCCCAAGTTTTAGATTGAGAATGTAAATTCCGTTCTTCCGCGTTGATTGTCTCCTCAGATCGCCAGCTTTCTACTAGCGATGAGCAAAAAGATATGTATTTTCTTCGTATCTCTTTGTCTTCCACAAACGGGCATGTATCCCATGTTTTCCTATTTCTGGTTCACAGTGATGATTTCTATGTCTACATTCCTTCCCACAAAACCTTCTGTTCACCATCAAGACTCCTAGCCTGTGGTTCTCAGCTATTTAATTCAAATGGACTCGATCCTTTAAACATTTCTGAAGGAGCATTTCCAGCCTGTATCTGAATGGACATAACAATTTACAAAGGATAACCAAAAAAGCGGCACCTAGCTAGGAGCGGCTTTCAACTCCCATAAAGAGTTACAGTCTCGGAAACCTATCAAGAGCAGTTCCTCCTTCTCCTGCTGCCTTGATGGCAGTAAGTTCGGTTTCATATAATGACTTCGATGGAAACAAGCGCCCTAATAGTCTAATCTTCCTGGTGATTTCGCTAAAGGGCTAAAGAACATTTTAGGACCTAGTTCACAGAGATCATTGGACTATGTGATGTCTGTAATTATTTTAGATTTAGAATATGCTGGCCAAAAACAGATTCTACAAATATATCAGCAGTAGTGTCCCTCAGGATAAAGATGTAAAACACGTTGAACTATGTTCATCATATTAAATTTGCTACCACTTGGAGCTGTGTCTTCCTTGATATTTCCATCCGGCCATGGTTTCCAAAATATGTGTTTTGAAAACCCTTTCTGGTTTGTGTACTGTGATGCTACATGAATTGAAATATCAATTTGAAGATACTTTGAGACCAGGATCTTTTATTGGTGGAAAAGCCCTAAGATGAACCGTATAGACTGTCTGCCTCTCTATTTTACCAATGGAGCGTGTAACGCACAGAGAACACAGAATTTGCTGGTGATCACATCGCGAGATCTAAACCCAGGCTTGAATTTAATTATCTTTTCATCACACTAGAGGATCATTTTATTGATATGAACCTAAGGAGGTAGTATACTCATAGCATACAATCTTATACATATTTTATCATTTTCATCATGTTTATGAATTACAGGTCTTTCAAACATCCTACCTATGGAATGTTTTCCAAGAATAAATAAAACGAAAAAGCTTTAAACAGTTTCTTAACTTTCAGAAAAGTATAGGCAACTATGGTATTAAAATCTTTGATAGGCACCTGTATTAAAGGTTCCCCAGTGGCTCTGATGGGTGGATATTGGTCTGCTAACCACAAGATCGGTGGTTCAGACCCACCAGCCTCTCCATGGGAGAAAGGTGAGGCTTTCTGCTCTCATAAATATTTAGAGTTTCGGAAGCCCTTTACTGGGTCCCTGTGGGTTGGAGTTGACTGGATTATAGTATGTGAACCTGATTTAAAATGTCTCTTTAAAATGAGCCCTCTGGCAATATCTCTTTGGAGGGAAGCATTCATTAAGTCCATGAGAATATGTGCACAATAGATTTCTCAATGAACACTGTTAATGATCTTCCTCCCTCTTTGCCTGCCTGCTTCCCTCCCCACATCTTCTATCCTTAGCCCCTCTCTCCCTCCCTTCTTTATCCTGTTCCTTTCGTCTATAACTCATCAAACTTGTGCCCCTGCACCTGTTGGTGTCAGGGACTTGTTAGCATGCTTGAATTCCTGAGATTTCGAAAAGATTATAATGTAAATGTGGTCGTTCTACTTGTTTGACTTCCAGAACTGTATATTAAATTGATGATCCTATTTCCCTAGTGCTTACATTATTTTACTTTGTTATTTATTATATGATATTAAGGAATACGCTGAGGCCCAACCGATGACATGTATCCAATCATTTCCCTCATTGATTGTGCTTCACTAAAGCAGGCCAGTTATGAAGAGAACTCTGTGATTGGTGTTCTTCATTTTCTGCTTAACCATCATTATCCATTAAAGTCCTAGCTCTGCTACCTCTCATCTCTGCATCTAGCTAAATGAAATCAGTCATACGGTATGATCAAGCCAGCTGACACTGACGAGAGGTGGGCTTTAGTCCTGTTAGGCCCTAGGAGCACTCCAGCAACCATATTCTCATTCACTAACTAGAAAGCTGGTTACTGGAGAGTTGCTGCTTCAGACCCGTTTGCAGGCCACAGCGGCAGGCTGGCTTGGGGATCATTAGCGTCTGGTAGGATGACAGCAGACTTCGAAGCAGCTGTAACTGATCAGAACCAGGTCTTGGCTTGCTTTAGTTTCTGCCACGCTCAGCATGGCTCCAAATGCTTTCTGCATTCCAAAGAAAACACCCCTGCCTCCTACCTGCTAATCACGGGACATAGGCAGGATATTTGCTCCTGGCTTTGACATTGCGGAGGAAATTCTTATCATTTCTGCAAACAGAAGTTCTGTCTTGCTTTCATTTGTGAGCAGAGAGGGACAAATTAAACCTGTTGGTTCTGGGCAATTCACTATGAGATTCTCAAATGTCTTTAAACTTTCAGGTTAAATTTGTAATTTAAATGTAACTGGTCACATGATGTCCCTAGGTACTGGCTATATTTCCTTCTCTTTCGCTTTATTCATTGAGTATATAAACCAGATGAATGAATCTTTGTTTTCTTTACACGTGTTCCGAGAATCATTAATATCAAAATGGGAGAAGGGTCTCAGGGATCATCTTGTCATAGAACTTTTATTTTATAGATGAAGATGTGGCTCAGAAAAGTCAAATCTCCGCATTCTTCGAGTTGGATGTACCACCAAGCACTAGGAGAAAGACGAGACTTTCTACTCTTGTAAACATTTACAGTCTCCACCCAACACCTGCAGCAACAGTTTGACCATGTCCTGATGGGACACCACAAGTTGGCACTCATAGCAGTGAATTTGGTTTGGGGCTTTGGGTGCTAGGATAGAGGAGAAAATCCTTTCTGGACTGGTTGGATTGAAATGGTCAATGCTGGACCAAACGGAAGCAGCAGGTGGTTAATGGAGGGGGTCATGAACACGGGTGGAATGGCCCCAGGCTCAGAATAGCCCTACATGCATTCCTCTGTCTTCTCCTTTCTCTCCATCTGTGTTCTCTTGTGAGAGCCAGGAGCACACTTTCCCTCCATTCCAAAGGGCATGCCCCCTCAGTGTGATTTGCCCACATCTGTTCTTTGCCCACACTAGGTGCTCACTGATTATTTGCTGAAGGGTTACCCTAATGAATACAATGAAGATATATTGTAAACTATGTCTGTGCAAGAGAGAGAGGGGGACATCATTATAATGAATAAGTGCTGGTTTTTTATATAAAGTCTTCTTTGTAATTTGCCTAAAATTAGAGTCATGCTGCCCAATTAAACAGATCAAATAAATGTAGTAATTTGATTTCATTGGCATTTTTTTAAGATCTAAGGGAAAAAATATGTATATATAAATGTCCATGTGTATGTTTGCCTTTCATGTCATCTTCTGCTGTTGGGGAAATAATTTTACTTTTACACAGTCTAAGTATACACAATTCTGAAGACATCAGATGATTGAGAGATGGGTAGACTCACCAGGCAGAAACCAAGGAGACCAGCGGCGGTCCCACCTGTCTCCATTTGGCTCTCCATTTCTCCGTCTCCTGTGCCAATCTGACACTGCATCCCTCCTTCTCAAGGTTTATCTGTCTGTTGGTTTGCTTGGTGGTTTATAAAACTCAGAATATTTGTTTTTGTTTCTGTTTCCTGTATAATCAGGTCCTGTGATTCCAGAATTGCCTTGGCCTTTTGTTTCCCCAGAGCTATTATCTCCAAGATTCAGTTAATTTGAGAATCTATGATTGTTTTCATCAGAAATCCAGCTGCAAAGTCAAAATAAACAAAATTTGAGAAAGACAGAAGAGCAACACCCACAGCTACAGGAGTGCACTTCAAATCGTTGTTAGAAAAATTCCCTTATCTTTCAATTCCATTTTCCCAGGAACTTTTTGAATCTCCCTTGTATGAGCAAAGGGTGATTGCGTCTTCCTTGAGAAATGTTGGGATTGTGCAGCTTAGACAACACAGCCCCCTGCAGATTCATAGCATGCCAAGGGGAACTCCTCACCTGGATCACCACAGCTAGAAAATGAACCATTAATAATAAATATACAATATGATTCATACTAACAGACTATGTCGAGTAGCTGCTGCCACTTTAAAAACTCCCACTCCAGGGCTGCTTTCTGAAAACATTACTAGACTTTGCAGCACATGACAACAAGGAGGTCCGTCTTGCAAGGGATTGTTGGGGAGTTGGACCTGTGGTAAGAACAGTAGCAGCCAAAGCCTGGCCTATGGTCTTCAACATACCTGGAGCAAGAGAGTTGCCCAGAAGGAGCATCCTGTGCTCATGAGAAGCCTGGTACAGCGAGTGTAGATCTAGCCACTAGACCTGCAGCATCAGACTTGCCCAGGAAACTACCCACCCCCATCCTAGACCTGCTGAATAAAAAGCTACATTTTACCAACTTTCCCAAGTTATTAATATGCACATTTTAATTTTAGTAACACTATACTAGAGAACTCAATTGGATTCTCTCTGTTGAGGGGTTTGCATGTGAAACCAGCAGCCACTGGAATTGAACTGGAGAGACATAAGAAAGAGAACAGTCAAGAGATGGCAAGAAGCAGTTGAAGCCATGCGTGAATGGGATTCATGCAGTCAAACGAATCCTAGTAAAATCCCATTGGCTGGTGAATGAGAGAGTCAAAAGAAGAGAAATTGAAAGCAAGGGTCCATGCACCGAATAGGGACTGATGATCAACTTCTTGGAGAAGATGACATACCTTTGGTATCGTGTTAGAGAGCTGCTTGCTTTCTATGAGAATTCTTTTGCCTTCTTGATGGTAATATGGTTCTGTGAGCGCCCTGGTTGTGTAACTGTTAAGTGTTCACGTTTCTTCCTTTTTTGTCTTGGGAACATGCAGCATATTCTCATTAACTGAGATCATTTAGGTATATTTCTGGTCCTGGCAAGCCCTAAAAGCTGCCCAAACACATCCCTCAAGGGCACTTACTTGTTTAGCACTTATTGCCAGGCCTAGCAAAGGTTTGGTTTTTTGGAAAAGACCATTTATATCATCCTGATGAAAGTGTGAAAAAGCGGTAGAGTAACTTCTGAGATGGTGGCATGAGGAATTTAGTCAATCTTTTCCACACAAAAAAAGGGTGGGGGAAATCAAGAAAACTGATGAAAGTAACTATTTCAGCGATCTGAAAATTAAACAAAGGCATAAAACAATTTGAGAAGTGCATTACTACTAATAAAAGTCTGTGACATTTTTGACAGTGGCTGCTCTTAGCACTCCCCACCTCCCCACGCCCACCCCCAAAGTCCTTTGGTGTGGTCATTCTCACAGGGAAGGACTAGCGGGGACAGTCAGTACTTCACAGCCAGAGAAGCTCGAAGAAGAGACCGGGGCAAACACACGACCTTGGACATTGTGAAAACGATAGCTGTGTGAATGTGTCAATCAATTGGCAGTGCAGCATTGCAGCACTTTATGATTCTGATCGGGGTAAGCAACAGAATAGTCGATTCACCAGAAGTCTCAGAGAAAGATACAGGGACTGAGACCATGGAAATGTGTCTTGACTATTTCCCACGTATCCTTGTAGGTCTGGAAGACTGCGCCCAGCACAAAGCTGCATACACATCATGAGAAACTTTAGAAAGTTCTAGCTGTCCACATAGCTCTAACTTCACCTGAGTACTTGAGTCTCTTCATGAAAAGGAGACTCAAGAGCACCCCGTGGAAAGTTATAGCCAAGAGAGACAGTTAAACTTCCTGGACTCTAATCTAAATGCATTCCTCAACCCTTGTAGATAGCTCTTCAGCAAAGGGAGGGGAAGGACCTTATTTCTTAATGTGATCAATCTGACCCATCATTGGTTCAATACTAAGGTATTCTGATGGACCATATACACGCGAGTATATGCCAACCCAAATAACAGCCATGGCACCTAATTTTACCACAAAACTGTATTAAAAATGTGCTGAAAAACTGGGCTTGTACACAAGTGTATACGGTAATAGCTATCAGTAGGAAACAAATTCAAAATAAAAGCAAGATTTAAGAAAAAATGAGCAGTTATCAACACCCCCACACTGAGGACACAAAATGGTCAAACTGTTGAAAGACCAAAAAAAAAAGAAAAAGAGAGAGAAACATTTGAAAGCAGGAAGAGAAAATACACACACACACACACACACAATGAGCAATATGATTAACAACATACTTCTTATTGGAAACAGTGAAAGTCAGAAAGAAGAGGTATGGAGAAAAAAGTATGGAAAGGAAAATAAGAAACAATGAATTTGTCAAATAAGAATTCTGCATCCAGCAAAGTTATCATTAAAAACACCGGTAAAATAAATAACATCACATAAAGCAAGGCTAACGGAATGTGTCCCTCCTCACACACATACAGAAAGGCTCACTGGCATCAAGTCCGTACTCACTCACAGCAACCCACGGGACACGGGAGAACAGCCCCTGTGGGTTTCTCAGGCTGCCATGACTACACGAATACACAGCCTCATCGTTCTTCTGTGTGCCTAATAGACTTGCCTTACGCGCAACAGCAAAGAAAGAGCGCCAGGCCAAAAAAATGTGACAGCAGATAATGATTAGGGTGTTCCCTTGGGAATAGTGGACATCCGAAAAAGTAAACATTAGCAACCAACTTGATCTATCTGGCATCTGTAGAACGCTCTATGCAATGACAGCAGAATATACTTTCTTTTAAGGACACATGGATAGACAACCTGCTAACAACTAAAGTTAATCAATGTGAAAATGAATGAAAGCATGCAAAGTGTACTCTCTGAAACTTAGGAAGTCCTCAACTATTTGAAAATAAAATAACAAACTTAAGTAACACATGGGTTAAAGAAGAAATCACAAAACGATTAGAAAATATACCATTTGGAGATGAACACAAATGGAAACAAGATATCAGTGTTTCTGGATTGCGTTCATAATAACATGAAAAATAATAAAATGTTTTAAAATAAATTTAACTGAAGTATAAAATTTGTACAATTAAAATATTGTGGAGATAAATTAATATCTAAATAAATTGAGCAACGTGGATTGGAGGATTCAATATTGTTAAGTATTGAAATGAAAGACATTTGATAAATAAGTATGTAGGTAAATATTAAAAGATTATATTTAAACAACAATAAAGTATAAACTTTTTTATTTCTTTCTTTTAGTGTATTTCCACAACAAAAGTGTTTAAAGCCTGTTTATTTATTTATTTAATTGTTTTTCTGGGGGAAAAACAAAACAAAAGAAAACATAATCCTGACCCCATGCTTCCAAGGAAGTATGGAAACTACAGTTACCTGCACACAAGTATTTTCCACTTTTATAGCATGTGATACTAACCCTCCAACAGATGGCTTTAAAATTAGATAAAGTAATCTTCACCCTTGATGGATTTTTTAGATTCTGGCCTTATGTATCAGGAGAGTTACATCTTGATGGTGTGCATTGTACTGGTAAGATTTGATTCCTAAAGGGAGCAGAAGAAGAATTAAGATCTTCATCATCAACTCTTTCACAGGAATTAAAGGAGTAACTAACTGAACAATACGTTCTATTGCCCAGAATAATGTGATACTGAAATATGTTCATTTTCCATTTATCATGTATATTTAACTCATTTCAATAAATAATCCCATGACCATGCATATTTTAAAAAGACAATAGCTATTGTGTTAGACAGGATTCTCTAGAGAGATAAAACCAGATTGCTGATAATTTTATATACTTATTTATAAAGATAGTTAGCTATATAACACAAGAAATGAACTGTTAAATTATCTACAGTTATATATATATAAAATACAAGAAATGAACAGTTAAATTATAAAGCAGTACAAATGGCTCAGCACAACTCACTCCCGTGAGAGTTGTGAGACACTAGCAGTCCTTCAAGTCTTGAGGGCCACCAGGTCTTCCTCTATAGAGAGAGCTAGACTATATCAGCACAGCAGCAAATAGCGAGGCAGGTCACCAACTGTCAGCCAGGTCACTAACCCTCAGTCCCCAGCTCCAGAGATGTACATTCCAATCGTGTGGTCTTAAAGGGACCTCAACTTACAGTGACATACTCCACAGGCTAGGCATCCCACAGGTAGTGTAGCCTGTAAATTGAGGAACAGAACAAGCAAGGCAGCCGCACACTGGTCCGATGATCAAAGAGCGAGAGGCAAGGAAGGCGAGACTCATGGAGCCATTTATCTCTCCGCCCTTCAATTAATCCCACTGTGTTTATTGGCCAGGCTGGCACAATAAACTATCTCAGCTATTGTCTCCAATGTTTTCTTTTTAAATAAGAACCCAATTATTCTTTCAGCTCTTTTGTAAAACAAAGATATGAAAATCACAACTTTAGTGATTGAGAGCAGAAAGCTCTAGGAATTAAAGCACAAAATCAAGTTGAGCAGCATCGCCAAACAGATGTTCAAACAGATGAATGCCTTTTCTCTTAATGAACTTTAAAGATGATGCTGGATACCGATGCATGCAGTGTAACACCCAAGTGGTACAAGACCCTAGAAAAAACAAGTTTTAATCTGTATTTGGCAAGGGTCAAATAATTTTTGCCTTAGGGTGTCTGCTAATAATTTTACACACACACACACGCACGCACGCACGCGGGTGCGCGCGACACAAATAGTTTTTTCTAACATTCTAAGTTGAATTTTATTCCATCAAATTTTCCTGGTCCACCTCTTCGGTTTCTAACTTCCCTTTCTTTCCTTTGCCTTGTCTCTTTGAGCGAATTCCCTTTCTTAGTCGTTACCAAAGAGTGTACAAACACCTTGCTGATAGGACCAGCATGCTTTCTAGTCCCGGAAATTAAAAAAAACATCAGCCCAGGGACATCTTTGTAGAGCTTCTTTAAGAAAGACGTTGCTTCATGAACAGAACGAAATAAATCTTTCTCTAATCTGAGTATTCTCTACGGGCATAAAGGACCAATGGGCTCTCAGCATAGTCTCAGACAAGAGCACCTAGATGATGTCAATTCTGAGGGAATGTTTTCTGAAAAAGAGCTACGTTATGGTGAAGTGACTGGGGAGGGAGGTGTATCCTAGGTTTTAAAGACTCTATTTTTTTTTTAAGTCCGAGAATAGCGTGAAAATGAGGATGTGCTTCTTAATGAATCCTGTGTTTGAGTTGTTGTTGCCGTGGGTTATTCTCAAAACACTCTGACGTGTGGCCACTTTATGTGCAATCGAACAACGCATTGCTCTGACATACGTCATCCTCACGCTCACCCTTACGGGCCCCCCACTTCACCAAAATAAGGTGCCCCTCTAGTATTTGATCTATCCTGGTAATATAGTCAAAGCAAGCAAGTTTGGCAACAATCTGTGATCTGGAAGATTTTTATTAGCACATTTTGGGAGTCGACTAGGATTTTAGGATTTTCATCCTAAACTGGAAGTTCTTCTGGGATTTGTCCAGAACACATGGCCCCCTGCTAGTATTTGACATACCAAAGGCACAACTCTCAGTATCGTAGCCAGATGAAACCACCCTAGGCTAACGCACCTGACAGAGTGGCGGTAAGCTTACTTAGGCGCTTAAGCAGTAGGACAGACCCCTTTGCCTGGAAGAAAGGAGCCCAAGCTCTGAAATCAGGAGGTGGACCAGGCAGTTGCACTGTTTAGCTTGAGTCTTCTTAGTGCCCTTGGGGAGCCTTGTGATTTCCATCAATAAAGTGAAAGTTGTCATGATTTAACTTAACGTATAGAAAGGTCAACCTATAGCTGGCCTTCAGTAAGAAAATCTGACCGGCAAATTGTGTGTAAAAGGAAATGAATGAAAACAACCAGAAATTTGGCTTTTGAATAATGCCTCAACCTGAACCAACCAAACTTACTGCCGTCGCATCGATTTCAGGGCAAGGCAATCCTACAGGATGAGGCCTCCTGTTGGTGTCTGAGACCGTACATCCTGAATGGCAGGAATAGAAAGTCTCACTTTTCTCCTCAAGTGGCTGCTGGTTTCAAACTGCTGAATTTGAGGTTAGCAGTTGAACGCATAACCCACTACCCATCAACCCAAGGCCGGACTTTTTCTTGATAAAATTCAGGCAGCTGTCTGGATAGGACAGGCTGGATGAACAATCTGGAGGAGAAAACAACGGGGCTGACAGTTCCGGGGGAACATGGGATAGGGGGAGGTGGG
>NW_022103968.1:42255291-42294093 GCF_000313985.2 Echinops telfairi
GGAGGGAGGGGAAAAATGAGGACCTAATGTTGGGGGTTTAAATGGAGAGAAAATGTTTTGAGAAACGATGTACAAATGCGCATTACACAATTGATGTGTGTATGGATTGTGATAAGAGTTGTATGAGCCCCTAATAAAATATTTTAAAAATAAATAAATAAATAAAACCAAAAAAAATAAAATAAAATAAAATTCAGGCAGCACAGGAGGGAAGCCATCAGGGACCTAGAGGTCAGTTGTACCCCATGGACAGTCTCCATCCTGATGACAATCGTGTGAGAACCATATACAAACCAGTGTTTTAATACTATAATAACCGCTACAGTATAGTTTGCTATGGTAATACTCAGACACAATGCCTATCTGTATAACGCAGGCATGGGATTAAAGACAGGTTGTCTGTAAATTGTTTTACCATCATCCATCACCTCCATCCTAACAGCCTTTGAGTCAGCAGTTCAAACCTTCCCTGCACCAGTAAGGAAGTGGAATTGGAAAGGAAAGGATGTACCCAGCTTCCACCACAAGTGCCTAACACAGCTGTAGCTCCCACCCTCGTCTTCCGACGCGGGGACCAGCCTGTTTTTCCCAGCACATTACAGCTGTCATTCTGAGGAGGCGTGTCGCTTTAAGGAGGGCTGGCCAGCTGTGCAGGCGGTGCCTGGCTGCTGAATGTGACAGCCCCAGGAGAGTGTGCTTTGGGGTGACTTAACCTGGAGGCCATGTGCCTTCCAATCCGTATTGTAGACTGCAAGTCACCTTTTCATCTGACTGCTGTCCAGCCAGGCCACTGCCATCAGTCAGTGTATCTGCCAGTTCATCATGCTCACAGCAACGTCAAAAGACGAAGCAGCGAGTGAAAAGGGGGCAAACTGTGTCTCTGAAGAAAATGCCACTTTCTGGCATTGATGAATGTATCAGCTGCCAGTCAGGAGACAGTGGAAATTGTTCCAGGTTAAGGATCACTCAGCCAAAACGTGCATTTTAAACGAACGTGGCAGCTACCTTGGGATGAATTTCAGTTGCAACCAAACCACCTGCTCAGAGAGAAAGGCAATTTTTACCCCGTGGCTTGTCTTTTATGAGACTGAAATATAGTGGGTAGGGGGAAATATGTCTCTAGAAGGGATGCTTAGCAGGCTTGAGGACAGTCAGCTGTTTCAAACATAAGCCTCACGCATATGGTGTTTTTATGCCTCTTTATATTCCTTATCGCACTTTTAGGAATTGTGAGATGTTCAGGTCTGTGGCATCCATGGATCTGAAGAAGAACTGGAATTGGTTTACCGATTCTGATTGTAGGATTATCATGGATAAGAACTTGCTTTTCACATGGATCACAGGTAAAAGACTAAGCAGATCATACACGGATGAATGGCCCCTAAATTCTTTGTGTCTTCGTCCCATACTGCCTTAACGTGAAGAAAATTGAGGTTATGCGTAAGGAAGCAAGCAGTCAGCCGTAAGGTGTGTCCACGAGAAAGTGCATTACTTTTGATTTGTGTGAATGGAAGAACAGTGTAATCATTATTTTTAAAAAACCAAGTGAATTCCTTCTTCTGAATTCAGTCAGGTATCTAGATGCTTCCAACTGTAACTGGACGTGCAGGGCATGCAGATGGCCTCGCTGTGATGCTATGTGAAAGTGTAGCATGAACAGGACCTGCTAGAATCACCCCCTTATGTAGCGGCACCCTTGTAGGTAGTTTGGGCATGGAAGTCTAGAGCTATTTTTGACCTGGGACTGTCTTTTGTGTTTTCACAGCTCATTAGTCTTTAATAGTACCATTCCATAACCTGAGCACAACATTGGCGTCGGTTTGTTTTTCCTGAAGCTCAGTAGGGCCTGACTGCAGGTGTGAAGCCTTGGCTTAGGAGCGCACCATGCACAGTGATGAATTCCTTCCTCAACCCAGGAGAGTTACTAGTTTATAAGGCTACAACGTGAAGATGCTATTGGGCTGACTTTTCCTTGAGCTCTCCCCTCGTATTATCCTGTTGAGTTGATGTCATTGTTTTCTCCTTGTTATGTTTAGCCTCTCTTGTTCAGACACCTTGCCTCTCTCAGACGGGTTCAACTCTCTCATGCTGGAAACTGCATTCTGTGTGCAGTCACCAGGATTTAGCTTCCTGCCAGGTCCTATCCTGGGAGGTGAGGGTAAGGTGATGAACAAGCCAAGCTCCTGGCGTGTGGAGTCTGATGGGAGTGCTATTCAACACCAATTTCAGAAGAGTGTGCTATCGTGAGGGAAGGACCAACTGGTGTGAGTCACTCATTTGGGCATTGTAGCTTGTTCTCAATGCCTATTTAGACGTGCAGCTTGTTCTCTCTCTCTTTTACCTCAATTATGTGGTATTGCTATTATTTTTGCTCCTAGGATTTTTTTTGAGATATCATTTTGAGCAGGAGTCCTCAAACTTTTTAAACAGGGGGACAGCTCACTGTCCTTCAGACCCATTGGAGGGCTGGACTATAGTTTAAAAAAAACTATGAACAAATTGCTATGCACACTGCACATCTCTTATTTTGAAGTGAAAAACAAAACGGGAAAAAAACACCCGGTGGGCCTGATAAATGTCCTTGGCGGGCCGCATGTGGCCCATGGGGCCATAGTTTGAGTACCCCTGATTTTGAGGATCCTAACTGATGGTATACAGAAAGATTATCTTTTTAAAAAAAAAGGCTGGCTCCTGGGGGAAACTAGATGTTTTCAGAGGGTTTGTCCATAAATGGTGAACTTTAGCCAGTCCATTATTCTCTCCAAGTATTAAAACCAATTCTCATCTATTAAAACCAATTCTCTCTCCCTCCCTGAGGTGTCCAGGGAAGGGCATGAGAGTATCCACTGAGGGTCAGCAACACTTTTCTAATTGTCTTTGACTCCACTTGTCACACTGAAATATAGCCTCTGCTGAATTCTTATAAGAGGAGAGCTGAGGGCAAAAGGAACATCAAAAATCAGCCTTCACCTTCTGGATGGGAGCACAGGCTTATTCATGACTTCAGCATGTTCTGCTGAATTTGAGGGCCGGAGTTTGGTTTTAGGCCTGCACATGGGCAAATTGGATAACCTGTTGTTGGCCTCTTTGCCTTACATTCTGTATAAAATGCAATCCATGTCTTCACGTAGGCCATCCAGTCATCACTAGAGATGTGTAAGCTAAATTCTTTTATCCCTGTTACATACAGAAGGAATGCTGTGTTCCGAATAGTGAACTAACTTCCACAATGACTCTGGAACCAGAGTTATCAGACATAGAATTATGAGCCAGGACTTGGCACCCCAGGATGATGTTCTATGCACTATAACTATCATGGCCTCCCATCTCTCTGCTTGTCAAATGGCCTCCCCATCTTTTTTGCTTTGTTATTTATCTTTTAGTTTGTAGCATCCGTGTTTGCCAAACCTAGAATGCTTGAGTACTGTCTCTTCTGTTACCTGGATAAGTCTTATCTTTCTTCTGAAACCCTAACTTAGAACTTTTTTCTTCAAAATTGAATTATGCTGCAGCATAATAGATTGGAGCTTGAAATTCAAAATATCTTTATCTAATCTTTGCTTTTGCTTTTATTTCCTTTATGACACTGAGCAAGTCACTAAATTGCTCTGCATCTGGTTTGGGAACTATGTTTCATTCTTTCCAAGGGTAATTAGAAGGCTCAAATAACATACAAAATGTTTTCTAAATTGTTCAGTTCTACTAGGATAAGTGGAAAAATCTTGCTACAAAATCATAGACACCTTTATTTTTAAACAAAAATATCAAAACATGAAGCTATTGTTTCACATTGCATTCTCTGCCTCGAACTCTCCCCCTCTGCAGGCAGTGGATAACCCGTCCCCAAAGAATTCTGCTCTCTTTCATGGGCGCAATGCCCAAGGGCCAGTTTTGGAGTCCTCTATGGATTCAAATTGTTCCCCCTTTGCTGCTTTTTTAAAATTGGGGGGAAAAAGAAGTCTAAAGGGACAAGATCCAGGCTGTAGGGTGGATGGAGTCAGGGTTCCCAAAGAAATTCTTGTAGGACAGCCCTTGTTACCCGCAAAGAATGAGCCTGTGCATGGTGATGGGGACATTTTTTCCAGTACCACTAATACAATATATTGACAACAACTTTCTAAGAAGGCTCTGTGATTATCCCGTGTGTTTCCAGGAAATCAAATAGGACTTTGACATAGAAAACCCAGGATGTAGTGACCATGATCTTTTGAGCTGACCTCTGTGCCTTGACTTGAGCTAGCCCAGTAGGTCCCTTTAGAAGCCCTCATTAAAGCCCCACAGTGTGTAAGACAAATTACTACTGAGAGAAGATGTCTGCAAGTTCACAGACACATGTTTAAACATGTTTTGTTTGGAATAAACCAGTACATATGAAAACTAGGAATCTATTACCTTCACCTTTGATTGTGCAAGATTGACCCGGTGACCAATATGCTTTTGTAGCTCCTGATCTTATATAGTTACTTATATCACACAACTATTGTTAATGAGAAGTCTCTGGAAGCCTGAAATCATGCAAAATCATGTAGGAACTGTTACTAGATGATTCTGAAAAAGCAAAATTTATAAGATAATTATAATTACCGTAAGTTTCTGAAATCCCAGGACATACAAAGCATTCAATTCAATATTTGGTACATGAATAAAGAGTGAGTTCTTTCTCCCGCCCAAACAAGGCACATTACAACGATTGCTTTAGATTGGTGGCTTCTTTTGGGGACAACCTTTCTTTCCCTGGTAGGAGCCCTGATGGTGCAGTGGTTATGTGTTGGGATGAGGTTTGCGTGGTCGGCAGTCTGAAACTACCAGAAGAAAAAGACTGGGCCTTCTACACCGATAAACAGTTACAGTCTCAGAGACCCATGGGAGGGTTGGGGGGAGCAGGGGGGTGTCACTATGAGTCAGCCTCGACTCAGTGACAATGACTTTTGGTTTTTGGTCCTCCTTCCTCTGGGTGTTTGACAATGCCTCGTGACACTCTCAGGTCTCACGACTGGGGAGAAATCTTATTGTATTGGCCAGAGGCACTGCTAAGTGTTAGGTGATGCCCCCAGACATCCTCCTACCAGAAACTAGTCTGCCAGGAAACACCCGTTGTGTTGAAGATGAAAATCCCGGTTCTAAACTCAAGACCTTGCTAATCAAACTCTAATCCTTGTACTAAGTGTTCTCACCAAGGAACTTATCAGAAACAGAGACCTTCAGATCCTACGCCAAACCTTATGCCATCAGAATTTTTAACAAAATGCCTGTGTCTTGTGTGTGCATTCAAGTTTAGAAAACTGGTTGCACGGAAAGCTACATTAAAAAAAAATTAAATGAGTTTAACTATATAGAAAAATTGTTAAAAAAAACTAAACAAAAAGAAAAATTGTGAAGATGCTGAAGTTTTTATGAAATTCATACTATTTCCCATATTATAAACATTTGCAATAATGTAACACCTATTTTAGAGTAATCAATATTGTCAGATTATTATTAACCAAACTTTATACTTTATCCATATGCTCTTAGTTTTTAAGTAACGGTCTTTTTTTGTTCCAAGATCCTATCCAGGACCCCATGCTGTGGTTTGCTGTCATATTTTCTTAGGCTGTTATGGTTGCTTGGACTGTCCTTGTTTGATTATTTTTGGCTTCCCTTTTCACATGTGACTTTTTCATTTGTTTCCCATATGAATTAATGCCATATAATTCATATGTCATGCAATTCATATGTCATACATACTTCAGTCACATCAAGAAGAGTTGTACAGCCGTCACCACAATCAGTTTTAGAACATTTTCTTCTTCTCTTACTCATTAGAATTAGCTCCCTATTGCCATGCTCCCTCCCCTGCCAGATCCCCAAGGAAGAGGTCTTCCCATTCCTGTCTCTATAGATGTGACTCTGCTGTGTTGCATATACAGGAAAACAGTTTTTCAAACACTAACAAGAATAGCAAATTAAAACTTCAAAAAGAAAACAGAAAATATTAAAAACTAGAACAAACCTACATGGCTCATAAGGGAGATCAAAAGGTTGGGTGCTAAAGTTGAACGTAACTGCATCTGTACAAAGCTGCTTCCCAGTTCATTCCGCCTGGTAGAAAGGCTGTTCGCACCCCTGTTCAAGGTCAAAGGGGATACACCAGGGGCTTCATCCACATGCAGTTCCCCTTCACTGGTTTGTGATGGCTTTGACAGCACTGGTAAGGCATTCTGGTAATGTCCCTTCATTCGGATCGCTTGCATGGTTTTCTCATGATTCAGCTTGGGTTATGAGGTGTAGGAGGCAGGCCACAGAGATATAGCACTATTCTGATGTCACCCAGTGCAGGGTGTTCACGATCAGCATTGCTTGTCCCTGCGGATGGAACCCCTGGTGACCAGCAGGGCAGGGTGTGTCCGTCAGACTGACGTTCACGCCTTGCATCCATTCCCTCTCTCACTCAAAGCCTGCTTTCCTTGCCACTGTTGTCTTCAGGAGCCCCTGCCTTTTTCTTTTTGCAATTCTAGAAGCCTACTTTGTAATAATCGCCAGATTTATTGTACATGTGGCATTGCACATTGTAAATTTTGAATGAACAGTTTAACAGATTAAATAGAAGACTTGATTTCTTCTAGGGAAATATCCAGATTGCAGTAAAGGGCAATTCTGATTAATCAAAGAGAGCTAAGAACCACCTGGAACTTACAAATAATTGGGATTCCCCCCACTCACCAAAAAAAAAACAACCCAAAATCAGCAACCAGTCAAATTGACATGGTGGGGTCTGCGTTCCGACGTGCACCAGACAGATGCGGACGTTTGTGGACAGATGGGTGGTTGCAGGGGGGACATTGCTCCTTTTATGAATGTGCCTGCCCACTTTTATTCCTGGTGGTGTGGGGGAATTTGCTAGAATGAGTTGAAGGCTGTGCTGTCTGTACTGATCCCCACATTTTAAAGCAGCCATTGACATGAGGACTACATGATGACTCAATTTCTTTATTACATGTCAGTGAATTTTCAACATTGTGCCTACATTTTATTTAAATTGTGTTTTGACTCCCGATGGGATAAAAAGAAAGACCTTTTCTTCAAATCCTGCTCCTCCGCATGGCAATGTAGCCCTCTTCTTTGGTTCGCTCCCACCCTTACCAGGCCCACCTTTGCCCAGGCAGCATTGCTATTTTACCACCATCTTCTGCTCCGAACAGAAAGCGCCTGTCTCACCTCCTGCCCCACAGTCAGCGACTTCACATGGCTCTTCCAGCCACGGCCTTCGCCTGGGCTGGCCCCACGGGCCCCACAGAACAGCCCCGTCCAGTGTCCTAGCCTGTAATCTTCATGGCAACAGATAGCTCTGTGGGTGGTCTGTGGAGTCCTGGGGGGTGTTAGAACCAGCCAACTCTCAGTTTGCAGCCTCTCGGTTGAGTCACCAGAGTTTCTGTCCTTCTTCTCTAGACCCCGGCGATTTTGGATCTGGTCAGACTCAGTCTTACTCTCCCTGTGCATGGTGACCTTGATTGCAAAACTGAAGTCTAAACTAAAGGCTCGTCCTAGTCGGCTAATCCAGGACTTTGTAATTGGTCAGCCCACTTTCTCTTCATAAAAGTGTCCCTTTATTTTTCAGCCGCAGTATTTGTTTTTCCTTGAGGGACAATTGTTTCAAAATTCTGTTGACCTTTCTTCCCCAGCAGCAAGCCCAGGTTGTTGGAATGACTGGCGTCCTGGGCACACAGCCATCCGAGAGGCACCAGCGACCAGGCTGACTGTGCCCCTCCCACATCCATCCTTTCCTTTTGGGGAGACGGACTTGGAGGGGGAAGCCCCTCATCAAGGTCAGGACAGGGGACCTGACTTTGAGCTGTGATTCTGATCTAGCAGATGTTTTAGTTTCTCTCTCTCATCAGATTTAAAACTGGACCTAACGTTCCCATTTGTAAAATTTAGAAATGGACATGATGGATTGGAATGGATATTTTCACTCTAAAATTTGCTGACTCAAAGGGAGTTTTCTCCTGAGCCCTTTATCCCCACCCTGAGCCCTCTAGAGCAGTGGTTCTCAACCTGTGGGTCGAGACCCCTTTGGGGGTCTAACAACCCTTTCACAGGGGTCACCATCGGAAAACACAGAAAGATTTCACAATGTATAATTACATATTGTTTTGTGATTATTCACTATGCTTTAATTATGTTCAGTCTGTAACAATGAAATACATTCTGCATACCAGATATTTACTGATACGTTATGATTCGTAACAGTCACAAAATTACAGTTATGAAGTAGCAAAAAAATAATTTTATGGTTGGGGGTCACCACAACCTCAGGAACTGTATGAAAGGGTGTTGGCATAGGAAGGTTGAGAACCACTGCTCTAGAGCCATGATTGACCACTCACTCTGTCGCCGTCTTGTCTCCCTGTAGGCTGTCGCCATGCAGAATCCCCAGGCTTGCCTTGTCTTCATTCGCTCCCACCTTTACCATCTGTCTCTTTACTGAGTTTGTAGACAGATGTTAGAATTTAGTTTTCTAACTTTAATAACCTGCTTAGCTACCAGTTACCAAGAATTTGTATTAGTTGGCACAGAAATTTTTATTTTCCATTCTGTTTTCTAGAAAAAGGTCTACACCCCAGTTCTACTTTACAAGTCCAGCTAGACCAGAGCATGTACACTGGTACAGATAAGAGCTCCTGACACAACGGAATCCAGGACAGAGAAACCCCTCAGGAACAGCAATGGCAGTAGCGTTACCATGAGGGTAGAGCAAGATGGGGAGGGAGAACCAATCAAAATGATTGACGTATTAACTCCCCCACCCCCTCACCCAGGGTAATGGGCAACAGAAACATGAGCGAAGGGAGACAGCAGACAGTGTAAAATATAAAATAGTAATTTATAATTTATCAAGGGTTCATGAGAGTGGGAGAGCGGGAGGGTGGGGGAGGGAGGAAAAAATGAGGAGCTGATGCCAAGGGTTCAAGTAGAAAGAAAATGTGTTGAGAATGATGATGGCAACATGTGTACAAATGTGCTTGACGCAATGGATGCATGGATTGTTCGAGGAGATGTCAGAGCCCCCAGTAACGTGATTTTTAAAAAGAATAGAAAAGGTCTCTATATGAATTTATTCAAGCATTGGATTTAGTTAGTATTGCAATAAGTGTGAGAATGGGCATTATGAAGCCATCGAGTACGCAGAATTTGGACTTCCACTGTATATCCAGTCTCGTGCTCAGTGTTTCCGTTTGTGGAGCATTTTTTATTCAGATGCTGTGCCTTTGTCAATCTGAAACCCTGCTTGTCTCTTTTACTAAGTTACTCACAATTCTGGTTCTAATTGACTGAAAGAAAAACTGATTATATTTAGAATTAGCCTAATGCAATTAGTTGGCTCATTTTGTATGGCAGCTCTGTTTCCAAATCTAGTACTAGAGTCATATGTAATGACTCCCCCTCCAGTCCCTATATTCATTGTAAGAATCAAACAGCATAACTGACCAATGGTTTTCTCTGCCCCTCCACAACCTCAACAGAAGAATGACTAAATGTGTCTGTGGTGATTAAAACAGATGAAGAACTTTTCATCTTGCAATACCTTTTTTTTAATGGTGTCATGCTGTAGCCATTGAACTAGATGTATGATGTAAAAGAAATGGAGCTAATCCATTGATTGGAGCCCTTGTAACACAATGCTTGGTTACCGTTAGGTGGTAACCAAAATGTCAGTGTTTCCAAACCACCAAATGCACTGTGGACGAAAAGACCTGATACACTGATCCCATTCAGATGATGAGCTAGTAAACCCCAGCTCTACTCTGCCCGATAGAGTTGCAGTGAGTTAGAATTGACTCAATGGCACACAGAAACAACAATAATCCACGAATTCTAGAAGTCATGCATTTATTTACGTGAGACAAGTGCGAAAAGTATCTGCCCCTCTCTTTTTATTGATAAACTTTGATGAAACTTAAAACCAGGGCATGCAGTAGTTTAAGCACTAGGCTGCTCACTAAAAGGTTGGTGATTCAAATCCACCAGCTACTAGACAGACAGTCTGTTTCCATAATGGTTTGTAGTCTTGGAAACCTTAAGAGAGTCCTTCTACTCTCTCCTATATCAGAATCAACTCTACAACAATAACTTTGCGGTTTATTCGTTAAAACTAAGGACATTTTACATTTGCAGAAAAAAGGCCTGAGTCCTTAAGCAAAAACAACAAAAAAAGTTGTTCTATTTCTGTATTTGCACCAGAGACCTCCTTAAAAGTTAGATGCTTCAAACAACTTATTATGCTTTGTACTTCTGCAGCTTACCTGGGTTCAGCTAGGTGTTTCTTGCCTGGGATCTTTCATGTGGTTATAGACCGAGGGAAGATGGGACAGAGTTATGGAAATTCTTAACTTGGCTGGATGTTCAGGATAACTCTCTCATGTAGCTGATCTTGTCTTTTTTTTTTTTAATAACAGTTTTTTATTGTAAATTATTTTAAAGTTTGCATTTCAGATCATCAGCATTGTATAAACAGTTTAAACTGCTAATCAAACCCTGTAACAGTTTACCCTTTACCCCCACCCCCCTCTTTGATTTCTCTTCCTCCTCTTGTGCACTGTGATATTCCATTCAACTCAGATTAATATCCATCCACCGTCTGTTCCAGAGGTTGGCAAAGTGTGGCATGGAAGAGCCAATCCTGTCCCTCATAACACTTTAAGAATTATTCGAGAGCCATGAAGCTATTTTACAAACAAATTAAATCACCATTTCCTGAATAATATCATCTAATTACTTTCCATTTTACTTCAGAGCCACTGAACATTCCAAAATAGCTCCAAATGGCTGAGGAGCTGCAGTTTGCCTAGCCCCGTTGGAGCGATTGCAACAGTATACCCCTCCCTTGTCCCCCCTGGCTTGGCAGTCTCCTAAGTCGGTTCCCTCTCGTATGAAAGTCCTTTTCTTTTTCCTTCCTTATAACAGGGTTCTTGTATTTGCATAATGTCACTCAGTATAACGTAATACTGGCTTTTTGCTGGGAGTTAGCCCAAAGTAGAGACGTTCGTGCTATGGTCATAACCACTCTGTTCTGTTGATCAAAGAAATTGCGTCACCTGGTCAGAATGAAGGTGGTTGATGAACAGAACACACCTGTCGCAGGGGGAATGGCAAGGCCCCCCCGTTGTCGGAGAGCATGTGGGGTGGGAGATATTGTTATGATGAAATCGGGAGATGCTATCTCCACAAGAGTTTGAAAGAATGTGCTACCAGTTCTTTCAAGCACAGGCCAACTCAAGGGTTGTTTCTGGCCCTCCACCTGTTTTTGTAAATATGGGTTTATTAGACTATAACCCTGCTCCTACATCAATTTATTGATCATGGCTGTCTTCACAATAAATACCAGGGCAGAGCAGAGTAATTACATCAGAGGCAACATGGCTCACAAAATCTAAAATATTTATCATCTGCCCCCTTTAAAAAATGTTTGCCAGCACCTGTCTTAATGCCTTCATTGAAAAAATAATTTACTTCCAAGAAGTAATTTATTAACAATTACATTAATTTAATTTTGGGTGGCTGTATCCACAAATCTTTCCGATTGCTTTGTTTGTCAAGCTGAAATTACAAACTCTCATGACCTCGGTGACCTTTCATGGTCATCTGCCACAGACGGATGGTCTCCATGAAAACCTATTTGCTTTTCTCTTCAAAGGGGAAGGTCTCTAGTCTGCCTCCCCACTGTGTGGGAAGTCTTTGTTTGTGGGATAACTTTGATTTTTTTTTTTTAATTAGAGACGGTATGGTTACCGTGGTCTTCAAGTCCAAGTGTGTCGGAAAAATGAAAATAATGTGGGGAGCTTAAGAACTATGAAAGGAAACATTCCACTCTCTAGGGATCCTAGGTTAATTGACCTGGAGCAGAATATGGGCATCAGTACTTTAACCAATATGAAGGGGCTTCAAAAAATTACATTGTATTTTAGTTCCATTTTCTCATGAACTTTTTGAACCTTCCTTGCATATGTAGTATGTCTGACAATGGAGATATAGTAACTGTTATACATTTTAAGTTCTTCTAAGATTCATAATTGTTACAAAACAAAGCAACCCATCTTATAGAAATTAATTAAAATGTACTCACTTTTTGAAAAAAAAATCCTAATTTGATCTGAAAATAGCCCTTTTGAGCTCATTAACTGCTAGACAAATGATTTTGTAAAAGACAAACTATTTCCTTCTATATAAATGGAATAACTATGGTTTCAAAAAGAAGAAACAAATGGAAATCAAAATAGGGAGTCATCCAATGATGATACCAAATGATTGCACATTGTGGTAACAATATTATTGATAAATTCACTTGAAGTGTGAGAAATAGTGAGAGTCTCAGGCTGGAAGACTCTGAAGAGGAATAGTGGAGCCTCACTATTACTGTTATTGGCGGGCTCAAGTGGGGTCTTGGTGTGTTTTAGAGGCAAGGGAGCTGGCAGCCGTAACGACATGGGAAGGTGGAAAAAATTCAATTATGTTGTACCTCCCAAACATACAGTTGCATTTGTAAGGTCAATTTCACAGGGCAGGAGCATACACGGGTAAAACTACCACTGCTCCATGCCTAGGAGATGGCTCTGGTTCAGTCCTAGTTCAATTCGATCACAGTCTATCGGGCAGACTAATTTGATCATAGATAGAACTCAGAGGGTAATGGTCATCATGTTTTCAGTTGTAGATGAAGAGCTTCAGCCATGGGATCAGAAAGTATCCTTTGGGTGGATGCCGTGCCATTAGGGTGCCTTCTGGATGAAGCACCACCAACTCTGCTCTTGGTTTGTAAAACAGTACACAAAACTCGTCTCCTTTTTTCCACCAAGGATCTAGGGAAGCCAAAGGAAATATCAGCTAAGTCAAGTTTCCCAACAGAGGATGGTTTTTAAGAACTTAGGAATGTTTGAAAATGAAAGCAGGCCTGAGAGTGGAAATGAAGAGTTGGTTTGCGAAGGAAGAAATGAGGTGTCAGAGGAAGGATGCTTACCGAAAGAGCAGGGAGTCGCAGTGTCCTCCAATAAAGTGTTCTCAATGGATAGCAATGTCGCTACTATTTAATATGGGAGCCACTGGCCCCAGCTAGCTGTTGTGTGCTTGGCCTGTGGCTAGCATACCCGAGGATATGCATTTGAATTTTTGTTTATTTTTAGTTAGTTTGCCTCTAAGTAGCCCCGTGTAGCAAATGGCTACCATTTGGGGAAGCACAACTCAAAGGAAACAAGGTGTGTTCAGATGGAAGGAGCAGGAAAGCGGTTTTAGGTCCCTTATGATGAAGACAATCCACAAGACAAAATATATTTAGAAATTACAGTTTTGTTTTTATTACCAAAGATGAAAATGGACACATTTTTTTCTTCTTTCATAGTAATTCATTCTAATAGAGTGTTTGTGGTGGAAATTATGGTTATAAAATTTAGCTCTTCATCATTATAAAGATAGCCTGTCAAAGGAACATATACACTGATTCTTACATGATCAGGGAAACTATTTATGCATCCCCTTCTGTACCAAATCTTGTGTAATATGCTATGTGTCACCTTTAAGTTCAAATTAACCAGGAAGCAAACAAAACAAATATTTAATCCTATATAGCACAAGGGACATCTCATTAAGTAGTTAATTTGTAGAAAAATTTCATTTTTTGTCAATTTGAATGAACAGATGGCCTATTCATTAAAATCCAAAAGTAGATAATTACTTGATTTTGATATTTTTAGCAAAAGGACATTTTCTAACATTATGTTTGGGGAAGACTCATCGGTCTTCAAATGCTGTGAGTTGCTGGACACAATTCTCCCAGGTCCACAACTGCTTGCCTTGTTAACCGAATAAGTTTGTTAAAAATAGCCTTGCAGCTATAGTTCAACACTAAAATAACAACAATAATAACAACAAAAACAAACCTCATCTATCTGAAGAATTGTCTTCACATTTACCCCTACACCCTGTTCAAATATTTAATTAGCAAATATTTGGATGTACTGGATGCTTAAAATCAGAAATACAAATTTATAAGATTGCCCCTATCCTTGATGTTTCAATGTTGCAATTAGGGATTCAAAAGCTCTGTATTTTCTTTCAGTTATGTGACAGTCTGAGCTTTCCATCATAAATGGTTCCATAAAACTGGATATTGAGAACGCTTTAATGGACTGTTCATATCATGAATAACTCAGTATGTGTAAATTCACTGTTAGATACATCAGTCTCCTGCAAAATCGTTTCTCTTACTTCCTAAAGCCAGATTTTTTTTCCTTCCCCCAAAGGCTTTCCCAAATATCTACATACATACAACGACAGAGAAATGATTGCCGAAGCTTACTGTTTCATTACTTTGACTTTCTTCACCTGGAAATTTTTAATCTATTTTTGTCTTTCTCCTCTCTTTGTTTCTTAGTTCTTGGTGATTGTCCTCTATGTAAATTTCTGTAGTCTTCAAAACGGTATTTTTAAATGTGGCTTTTAAAAAAAAGTGACTGAGATGCATTGGTTTCTTAACAATCTTTTAAGATCTGCATCATTCAGAGGAACCAAATCACGCCATTTGCCACCTTTCATTTGAAATGAAAACAGCATCTTCAGACACTGGCTTTAACATTCGTCCTCCTATCAGGGAGTTCTCTTTTGTAGAACCGCGTCCTAACAGAGAGGGGTCCAGCCTCAGCTTTTTACTTCTTCCATCTAGACCTTATATTTTGGGAAGATGACAAGCTCCCCTTAGGGATTATCATCAGCCTAACTAGACAATGTAGTGGTTGAATCAAAGACTGTAAGAACTCCATATATTTCAAGACTCTGCTCTCACGGGAGTTTCATTCTCAGTACATCCTTTTCCCTCGTTGACTGTCACCCAAGGATCCCATCCATTATAAAGGAACACTATTGTCCAGAGTGAAAGAGTAAATGTGTTTAGTTCTTTCTGGACTCTTGGACTGAGATGATTCAGAATTACTCTTTTTCTCAGATTTTAGAAAAATAAAATTAAATAGTCCATGTAGTACATGCTTTATTTATAATACCTTCACTTGGGTCTGAGATAGCTGCTGTAACTAAACACATGGACATTTCTCTATCAAAATGTATGGACATACCTCACACCATGTACACAAACAACCTCACGATGGATTAAAGACTTAAATATAAACCCTGGAACTATAAAAACCATCAGTGAAACATGGGGACAAACTTACAGAGAACTAGAAACTCCCCTAAATGTGACATTTATGTACATTCAAAGACTTCATCAAACTAGTGAAAAGAGAACCCACAAATTGGGAAGGAAAAAAAACCCTTTGGTAATGATATATCAGATAAAGGGCTAATCTAGAAAATCTATTTTTGTTTGTTTGTTGGACAGAGATATTTTAGCAAAATGACATTTTTTAACATTATGTTAACCCAGAGTGAATATGCAGAAGGCATGAATAGAAAATTCAATAAAGAGACTTTCCAGGCAGCGAGGAATCATATCAAGGAATATTCATGATCATTAGCTATCAAAGAAATACAGACTAAAACAATGCAATACCACCTCACAGGAGCACTAATAGCAGAAGAAAATTTCTTCAGTGCTGGAGAGGATGTGGAGAGACTGCAATGTTCAGACGCTGCTGGTGAAATTGCAGGATTGTGCAGACAGTATGGAAGACCGTCTGGCACACCCTTTAACTAATGCAAATAGAAAGACCAAAGGACCTTGCAATCTCTCTCTCTACTCGGTACATACCCCAAGTGCTCAAGAGCAAACCCAGAGCAGACGTGTGCACCCTCATGGTTATCACAGTGCTAGCTACAAGAGCGAAAAGAGGGACACAAGCAAAAGCCCATCTGTGGAGGAATGGAGAAATGAATTCCGGGACATATAGACCATGGAAGATGATGCATCTCTAAAATAAATCAGTACAACCATCGAACGCCTTGTGATGTGGACGGATGTGGAGGACATTATGCTCAGCAAAGTCAACCGCATCAAAGCGATCACTGCCTGACACCACCATGACACACACACCCAAAAACAAAACCTGAAGAAAATGGGCCTGAGATCCAAAGATGCGGACTTTGAAGGCTACCGCACGAGGGAGGGGAAAGGATAGGGTGGAAAAGGGGGTGGTGAGGACCGGAGATAGAGGCACATACACAGGAGGCTTTCTGAGAGAGTGTCAGCATTCTTCTGAGTCAGGCTGCACAGCACTTGTGTTCTTTCAGCTAAGCATTGGGCTGCTGCCCTGGACATCAGTGGTTCAAGCCCACTAGCCCTTGTGGGAGATAGATGAGATTGTTTGTTCCCAGGAAAGACGGACAGACGAGGAACCCTCTTGGTTTTCTATAAGCTGGAATCCACTTGAGGGCAGTGGATTTCAAGGTTTAGTTCTGTTTATTTGGGTTACACATGTTTGCTTATTAGTTAAGGATTGACACAGTGACTGCAGGGAAGGGATCAGACATACAGTATAGACTCGTGTATTAGCTGAGTTTTCAGCACTTTTTTCATGCAGTTTTTGTGGTAAAATTAGGTGCCTCGACTGATATTCGGGTCAGCTATACTCTAGTCTACACAGTAATAGCCCTTGTGAGAGTGGTGTAGGGTTTCCTTCTCTTGGATATAGGTTTGCAATGAGTAGGTACCCAACAACAGTTGGAGAATCACTTCACCAACACAAATAGCCCTTTGTCTCAGCATGATTTGTCTGCAAGATTTAGCATCATTTTAGGCTCAGCTCTGATCAGTTTTTAGGAACTAAATAAGAAAAAGTTCTATAAAATCTAACACATAACTCTAAATCATCAGAATCCTAAGTTGTTATATCTGATATCTTGAATTATTTCATTTCCTTTTGTTTTTTTTGTATTGCTTATCTGTAACTCCTTTCTAGTATTCCCTATTTTCCCATCCCTAATTTTTATTTTATTTGTGCCTTCTCTCTAACTCTCTCTCCTTCTCTTCTCTTAAATCTTCTATATTATATTGCCCACATTTCATCTGTCACTCTCCACCCTTTCTGTAACTAGAGATAATTTTATACATGGGGCATGGAGTTTTGTCTAATTAAATCTCTTGAACAGGAACTCATAACTAATTCTGATTCACATTACAATGTCTTTGCAACACTTGTCTGGGTGCAAACAGCTATACTGTGTTTGTTGAGAATACTATGTCTCTTGAGAATACTTTAGGCAACCTTTCATTATCTTCAAGGACATGCTTAACAATGTAGCTTACGAAGGACAACTCATAATAGTAATGAGTAATCATTTCTCACCCTAGGACCTAATGGTTTTGAGAGTTATACATTTATATTTGGAACAGAGAGATACTGGACAATATAGTTTTGCCCCTTTGAAAAAAAGGACCCTTTCATCTGGTTGATATTCATATTTGCTATGGGATAGGGATGTCGACTTTTTTCTGTGGTCTATGATGCTGACTGTCTCGCCACAGATGTAGATTACCCCCGGAGGTCTTTCATCTGTCTGTGTTTTCAAGTACTTTGACACTTGCATGCTACCTGTCAAAAAGGAGACAGTATGGCTTTAGTCTGAAATTCATCTAGTTTCTTTCTTAGAGTGTGGACTATCTACTTACTCTAGAGATGAAATGTCTGATCCTTATTCATTCATCAAATATAATTATTAAATGCCAGCTTCTAATATTTTTCAAGAGAAAAAGAAAAAGAGCCACCAAGCAAATTTGTATCTAGGTAGCCTTTTTTTCCTTTCATGTGCTAAAATCATATGTCTTCTGGTTGATACAAACCAATGCCATTTTTTATAGAAAAGAGAATTCTTTATTAATGGGTTTTCATGCTTCTTGCTTTAATACAAAAAGCTATGACACATTGCATTTTGTTTTGGACAATTATTTTCAAGGATTTTTTTTTTAGTTTTTTGCTACCACAAACCTTATTTATTCTAGCCATTGAATTTGGGCTAAAAAAAGGTGGAATTGGGGATATACTTGTACACTGCCCAAATGGGGTTAAATAGACATATGCTTTTTGTGTTTTCTCATTTCTACAAGGTAGAGAAAAGTTCTCTGGTTGTTTCTGCACTTTGTAATGAATAAAATATGTGGGAAGCATGAGGGGCTTACATAGGCTTTTTGTCTTGGTTTCACGGAAGAGTTTTAATTTTATTCTTACATTATAATCCTGGCATGTCAACTGGCCCCATGACATCTTTCATGAATTTATACTTTCCCTTTAGAGACCAAGAACTTCAAAGTCTGTGAGGAGAACATTAAAAATAAAGGCCCAAGACTAGTGAACTTGAATTATTTTTAATTCAGTAGTGAACTTGAAATATTATGAATCGTGAACTTGAAATATTATTTTTTTAACTGTGAAGATACAGCGATACAAAAGATAGCATGTTTTCTTAGTGTTCAAACATAATTTGAAACCATGCTGCAGCAAAAGCCTTCTATATTATGTGACTTAGCAAAGCTTCCTTATAATATTATTTTGGTGTATTTCATGTTTAAATAGCTATGATGGAACCATAGCATTACTTTTACATCTTCTTCATAATTTTTGCAACTTATGAAAGCATACATTTTTACTTGTGGCTGTTGAGAAGCATTACCCTGAGACCGAAACCTGGACTCCTTTGATTAACTTACCTAGGTGATGGGTATTGTAGGAAAGAGTTTATAAAGGAAAAGAAACTAATCTCTGAAATGAAAATACCACTTTGTTCTTGATGTAAATCAGCAGATTGAATAAAATGGAAATGAATTATAGATTTTAATATCATTTATAGGTGATTTAATTTTAAAAGAGAAATGATTTAGGACATTTTTCTATAAGAACAAATTATTCATGAATGATCTGGGTCATTAGGAATAATATTTTTTATGGAAATTAGGTTTTGAACTTAATTTATTGCTTCCCAAGACAAGGTAGAAATTCATGTCCCTTTAAATATTAAAAACCTATTAAGTTTTTTTTTTATAAAATGAAGTACTTGTATAATAGAGTGAAAAGATGATTAAAATAAATGTTGTAATAGACAGAAGATTTTTTCCAAGATAAAGTTGTTTGTTCTTCACCAAGATAGTATTTATATTTTATAGTTTCTGGTTAATTCATTTATCTAGGTTATGTTTTATTTCTTAAAATTTGATTTGTGTTGTTAGCTTTACAAACTTCCCTTACCCCTTTAGTAACCATAGATACCCCAACAAGATAACCACGGGTGACTTGGGCCAGATGACATAGACCATGTGGGCATGGAGCTCATTGAAGTCAATGGAGCCAATTGAAGTCAGTTGGCAAATGTTGAGATGGATTTTGTGATGTTTGACTTTTTACAAATATTCTAATTAATTATAATAATTTGTTAATGTCATTTAATAAACATCTTTTTATAGATAAAATGAGGATTATTCAATAATTCTTAGCCCCTTCATCAGATTTTAAGAGAAAGTGATGCAAAGAAAGTATTACTATAAATAAAATTCAGTTTAATAAAAAGAAAAAATATATAATGGCATGAATATAAGCAAATCTGAAGACAACCTAAACTAGCAAACACAACTTCACACCGACATTTAAATTTAAATGGCAGAGTTAGTGTAATATTATCAGGGATGAGCATCCTACACTACTCTAGAGACAGATTTATGTAAATGACACAGAAATGTAGATGAAATCATACATGGTAGACTCTTGGAAAGAAAGGCACCGTCTTTTATTGTTGTGTAAATATTGCTATGAAATACCAGTATTGTGGTAGAAACATTGTGGAACTCGATATTCATGTCAAATATGGGGTAAAAGAACATTGACATCTATCTATTCCATTAGCCAAGGAGCCCTAGTTGCACAATGGTTAAAGCACTTGGCTGCTAACAGAAACTTCACGATTGAAAGAACCATGCCAGCCGGCCTCTGTCAAGATTACTGCTTCGGAAACCCCATGAGACGGTTCGACCCGGTCTGATAGGGTTTCTCTGAGCCAGTCTGTCTGACGGGAGTGAGTATTCACTCTTTTTCTAAACCAGGGATCCCTTTAAAAGTCTGAATTTTGCACATATCACCTCAAATCCTTTTGAAGTGTGTAGAATAAATTATGTCGGGTTATCAAATAAATGCTATTATAAAATCAGTAGCTAAAATAATATAAACACATTTGTGATTCAATAGTAGATGTGCTTTATTTGGTACAATACATACATTATAATGGTGGGTCTAATAATAGCCCTTAGTTTGAAGGGGTCATTATTATAAACAATATTTAAAGATATATAGAACAAATTTTTATATAATTTAATGAGAAAATACGATTTTTATCAATAACATTTATAAGTACTATTAACCCAATGTATAAATTATTGCTGTGAAAATGCTACATTTCAACTGGCGTTTAGTAAATATAGATATGTAATTGTCTGTCTTCAAGTTCACAGTACCTTGAATTCTATTAGATTAAGAACCACTGAGCTATATTCTGAAGCTTGAGTAAGAAGTTGACAGGGGATAATGACACAGACTAAGGTTAAGTACCTGAATACCCCAGTTTGTAAAATGCTGGACACACTCACTATGAATTTGAATTTGAACTTATAAAACAAGGGTCCTCAGACTTTTTAAACAGGGGGCCAGTTCACTGTCCCTCAGTCCCGTTGGAGGGCTGGACTATAGTTTAAAAAAAACAACAACAACACTATGAGCAACCTATGCACACTGCACATATCTTATTTTGAAGTAAAATAACAAGCAGGGCAAAAACACCCGGCGGGCCAGATAAATGTCCTCAGTGGGCCGCATGTGGCCCATGCGCCATAGTTTGAGGACTGCTATAGAACTAGTGTGAATTCATTAGCAGCAGGATATTTTCTCAGGAGCTTGATTGTCTTTGTTCCATAGTTTAGTTTTAGAGAATCTAAGAAAGAATTGATGTCAGTGTTGCGAACAAGGGCGGGCTTTGCTGACTGTAAGACATTTCTAGTCACTGATGACATGGCTAAGTTAAGGATAATTGGTATCCTCACTGAATAGAAATGAGAAGGATGGTGTGTTAGTCCCAGCTGACTAGAGAAACAAATCCAGAGACACTCATCTGTGTGTAAGAGAGAACTTTATATCAAAGAGCAATTGTACATTAAGGAAACATCTCAGTCCAGTCCAGATCAAGTTCATTTGTCGATACTAGTCCATAAATTCCTCTTTAGACTCATACAGCCATGCAATGACACTGAATGAAGGAAGATCACAGGCCAGTAGGTACAAAGTCTTGTGGATCCAGTGGCAGTGGAAGCATCTCAGTCCTGGTATGGATCTCCAGTTAGTTCAATGAGCTGCTGGGCTCTGGCTTCCATCAGCGTAGCTTCACGTGGCTTGTCAGCAGGAATATGAAGCAGGGAGAGTCCAAGCAGAGAGAATCTGGCCTCCAATGAGTTATATATATCTCCATTGCTCCTCCAAATGAGGTCATCAAGCTGTAACCTGATTGACAGGCTATACTCCACCCCTTCACTCTTAATATTCTCAAGTTGACACCAGATTATGTAACTACCACAGATGGACAGAAGTTAAGGAAGGAAAGTGTCATATAAGGTGAAAATTATTGGTGTAATTGCCCTAAAGGAAAGAGTCACGTGATGCAGTTGTGAAGTACTTGGCTGCTAATAGGATCAACCATCTGGATCTACCAGCTGCTGAGCAGAAAAAAGTTGTGGCAATAGGCTTCCAGAAGGACTACAGCCCATATTACATAACATATTTTGTAGGCCGTTCTACTCTGTTCCACAGGGTCATTATGAGTCAGAAGTGAGTAGATGGCAATGAGTTTGATTTGGGGTTTTGTCCTAAGAGACTGAAGAAAGGCTATGATGCTGAATTGGAGACTCAATCATTTCTCATTCTTAAACCTTCTCATGAAGGATATTGTGACATTATTAATGGCATTGTTGTCAGTTGTGTTCAGTTGGTTCCAACTCATAGTGATCCTTTACAGCACTAAACACTGTCTGGTACTGCACCATCTTCACAATTGTTCTTAAGTGTGAGCCCATTGTTGAAGTCATCATGTCAATACATGTTATTGAGGGCCTTGACAACAGGTATTGACATGTTTTTTGTCTTTTTTGCTGCCCTACATTTTACCAAGCATGATGTCCTTCTCCAGGGATTGGTCTCCCCAAATAATACATCGAAAATACATGAGACAAAGTCTCATTCTCCTTGTCTCTAAGGGACATTCTGGTTGTACTCCTTCCAAGACCCATCTGTTTGTTCTTTAGGCAGTCCATAATACTTAAAATATTCTTCACCAACAAAATAGTTCAAATGCATCAAATTTTCTTCACTCTTCTTTATTCAGTGTCGAACTTTCATAGGCATGTGAGTCAATATCGTGGCTTGGGTCAGGTATACTTTAGTCCTCAAAGTAACATCCTTGCTTTTCAATACTTTAAATAGGTCTTGTGCAGCAGATTTACCTAGTGCAATGCATCATGTGATCTCTTGACTGCTGTTTCCATGAACATTGATTGTGGATCCAAGCAAGATGAATCTTTGACAGCTTCAATCTTTTTTTGGTTTATTATGATGTTACCTATTGATCCTGTTGTGAGGATTTTGAACTTCTTTACATTGAGTTGAAATCCATTGAGTTATACTGAAGGCCTCCACCCTGGATCTTTATCAAGTGCTTCAAGTCCTCTCTGCTTTCAGCCTCCCTCCAATCCTGATGCCATATTCTTCTTCATATAATCCAGATTCTCTGATGATTTGCTCAGCGTGCGGATTGAATAAGTATGGTGAGAGGTTTACAACCTGGGGCACAGCTTTTCACATTTTAAACCATGCAGCATTCTCTTGTTCTGTTTGCACCCTGGCTGCTGATCCATCTACAGATTCTACATGAGCACAACAAAGGGTTCTGGAATTTCCATTCTTCTCAAGGCTATCCATACTTTGTTATGATCCACACAGTTGAGTGCATTTGCGTAGTCCATGAAAAATGTATACATCTTTTTGACATTCTCTGCTTTCAGCTGAAACCATCTGACATGTGTGACATTGGTGACATAACTCGTTATTCATATAATTAATTATTATATATCATGTTCTAAGCCCTTGTTTTAAAAACAGATACATTTAAAAAATATTCTTATTAAGATAAAATTCATACTGTACAATTCGCTCAGATATGTGAAATATAGTGACTAATTTTAGTATATTTAAAGTATTGTACATTGTCTTTACCTCAAACCAAACAAACAAAAAGTCCTGTGTCACTTAGTGATCACATCTCAATGCTTCCATCTTTCTTTGTGTGTGTGTGTGTGTCTTCCACCTTTCTCTGTCCTACATTTGAGTCAGTCCCACCTGGCAGGGACCCCATAAGACAGAGAAGAACCGCTTTTTTGGGTTTCAGAGATTATATATCATTCAGGGAACAGATGCCTCATCTTTCCCTTGCAGAGTAGCCATTGGATGGCTGCTGGGTTTAACCACCCACCTGATGGTTAGCAGCCTAATGCTTTCCCCACAGCACTACCAGGGGTCTTTCCAGTCTACTAGACAGCTATTAGTCTGCTCTATCATTAATGACAGCTTCTTAGATTTGCCTCTTCTTGATATTTCATGACATGGTCTTACATAATGCACAGTATCATCTAATAAGTGGCCTTTTTGAAAATAGCTTCTTTCACTAAGTAGTGTTTTCAAATGTTTCCCATGCTGCAGCATGTAGCGATACTTTGTTCCTTTTTTTTTTTAACTTTGTTCCTTTTATGGCTAAAATTTATCTTATTGCACAGGTAATAACTTTCTAACTATGTTCTCTCACCTCCAGGTTATTTGTACCTATGCTCCTGAGAGAACAAGTTCAAGAGCATTCTTTTTCATTCTTTTGGAGATGTGTAAAGTCCTTTGCAGAACACATGATTAGGCTTTGCTTTGGTTCTCTCTCCCTCACTCCCTCTTTCTCTCTCCCTCTCTCAACTCTGCTTTTTTAAAAAAGAAGGCAGATAAGCCCTCTTGTTCCCTCTCTCACTGGACCCCAGTTGATGCTGACTCACTGTGAGATTCCCTCCCCATGGGGTTCTGAGAGTGTAACTCTTTAGGAGAACAGAAAGCTCAGTCTTCCGCCCTTGGAGGAGTTGCAAGTGGTTTCGAACTACAGACCATGGGGATCACTGAGCAACTCAGAACCACTCCAGGATGTGACTCCATAGGGAATCTAAACTTACCTAAAAGAAATGATAGCTGTAGTCAGCCTTAGTGGCGCTGTTGTTGGACTACAAACGTAAACGTCATTCGATCACCTTCAATGGTAGTGAGTTGTTGATATGTATATTAGCAGCCCTCGTGGTGTGTCAATCCATCTTCTTGAGGGTCTTCCTCTTCTCCCTCACCCTTTGTTTTAACCAAGCATGATGTTCTTGTCCAGAGACTGGTCACCCCTGACAAAATGTCCAAAGTACATGAGACGAAGTCCCACCATTTTTGCTCCAATTCAGGCTGTACTTCTTCTAAGACAGATTTGTTTGTTCTTTTGATAATCCATAGTACTTTCAGTATTCTTTGTCAACACCATCATTTATTCAGATAATTCCAATGCATTTTCAGTAAATGAACTGGAGTGTTTACTCTAATTTAGAGTGGTGTTTTCTTGTTTGTTTCTCTGGACTATAGAAGTCAATATACTTAAATTGCAAAGGTTATCTGTCACACTCAGTAGTGTTAATTTTTAGTAATATAATTTATTCATCAAGGAATACTTATTAGACCCTATGCACTTTGCAAATAGACAACATGGAATTACGTGATTGTTCCTAGAGCTGTTTATTGACTATTAATATTTGTAGAAAGCTAAATCCCACATCAGACTCTTTCACTCAATTTCACAATTGAATTCTGTGAGGCAGGTAGCTAGTATTAGGAAGCCTTAATTTCTGACTAAACCAACATTGTCTGCTGACAAAACTAAAACTTCTAGTAGCCTTGCCATTTAATTAAAACTGGACTACAGACCCATTTGATAGCTTGACAAAATGCTGGTGTCCTCTCCTAAGATAATCTAAAATTCATGAGTTCTTACTTTCTCATAACTTAAATCTCCTGCTTTACAAATCCCCACGGTCACCCATGTTTCCCTTCTCAGCTCCTCGGAGTTTTTTAGCATCTCCAAGGAAATGGATCTTTTTCCAAAGTGTCACAAGAGACATGAGTGTAAAGTAGATTTAATCATACTTGGAGAGAGGATTAAGAAACAGTCTCAATCAACAAATAATTAAATACTCGATGCTAAAGAGATAAAGAGTCCTAGTAGCACAGTGGATCATGCATTGGGCTGCTAAGCACAAGGTCTTAATTCAAAATCACCAGCTGCTGCAGGAGAGAAAGAGGCTTTCTGTTCCTGTACAGATTTACAGCTTTGGAAACCCCAGGTTTCCCTGTGCGTCTGAACCAACTTGAGTTTGATGTGTTCGGCATCTCTTTTACTAGACCTCCTGAGGCTTTCTCGCTGGTCTCTTTCTCTGTTACATATACTTCATCCACAATTTCTCATCAGAAGTAATTAGAATAAGTGCTAATGAGTAACTTTTACTTTTAAGGAAATAGGAATTAATTCAGGTGATATCCTGAAGCAAACTAATCAAAAATACATCCCTGAAATTAATAACAAATTATCTAAAATTTTCAATGCTGGGCTGTCCCTAAGTAATTAGCCCACTGCCTTCCACTCCATTCAAACTTATAAGGACCCTGTGAAATAGAGTAGAACTGCTCTTTCCCTAGAGCAGGTAGCTTCCTCTCCCCCCGAGCTGGTGAATTCTAACTGCTGACCTCACATTTAGCAGCCTAATATTTAACGCTTCCCCAAACAAGTAAACTCACTGCCACTGAGTTGATGTCAACTCACAGTAACTATCAGACAGGGTGGAACCGTCCCTGTGAGTTTCTGAGTCTGTAACTCTTTGCTGGAGTAGAATGCCCTGTCTTTCTCCTGAGGAGCAGCTTGTGGTTTTGAACTGCTAACTTTGCAGTTAACAGCCCAACATGTAACCATTGTGCCATCAGGGCTCCTATGCACTTAACCTTCCAGGATTTCTTAATTTTGCTTCCCTGGAAAAAATATATGGTATATACAGCTACCTGATTCCCCCCTCCCACATTCATCCCATACCTATATCTCACCCACCACACTCCCACCATCGAAATAACCACACAGTCGTTAGGGCCATTGAGTGGATTCTGACTCATGGCGATCCTTCCTATATGATGCATAGAACTCACGCCTTAGGTTTGAGAGGTTTGTTGGATTTCTGTGCAGTGAATTCAGTCTAAAACAAATTGAAGATGCATCCAAAGTAGGAGAATAAGATAAGGGAATGGCCTACTTCATGACTGTGCTAATGCTGCAAAGTTGATTAGGTAGAGTTAGGGGCTCACTGCTATATCCAGTGCACACGCCGTATTCTTAGCTTTCTTAAGTGAATCACCCAGCCTATCTATCACTTGTAAATCTATTTTACTTTTTCTCCAAGGTTAGATGGGGAGCCTTCGTGGCATTGTGTGTTACATTTTGGGCTGGTAACTGCAAGATCAACAGCTGTGCGGGAGAAGGAGGAGGCCTTCTAGTCTCATAAAAATATAGTGTGAGACACCCCAAGAGACAGTTGTCCCTGTCCAGTAGGCTTGGAATCCACTCGATGGCAGCCGGTTGGGTTTGGAGTGTGTGAAGTTGCACATGGCCCTGACCAACACGGACTTGCTGTGCTGGGCTGTGGTAAAATTGGAATATTTCGAAATGTCTCTGAAGGAGCCCTCATTAAAACCTGTGTGAACCTAACTTTTTTGTTTTAATGCCCAATCTGCCCTGCCCTCCTAAACTGCTTATTCTTCTTCCACAAAATGCGTAGGAGAGAGTTGATCAAACAATTTCTCAGAATAGAAATGTATGCAAACTCTGCTTTGTTTACTATTTTGGTTTCCATTCATTATAACAAAGCCAACAAAACAATACAGTTTCATTTTGTTTGGTTCATTCTGGTCTGTTTTATGCTGTCATAGTGCTTACTTCTTTGACTACTGCTGTTTTTCAAATGTACCCTACATTTAGGCAAGATTCTATTCACAATTCTAATTAATATGGAATACAACCTGTTGTTACCAGCACTAATTATTTATGTGTGTAATAATTTATGCAAACCTTTTAAAAATGAATTAAGGCATGAAAAATGAAGCAAATATAAAATAAGGCCAGGAAAATGAGTTGCATACAGAAGTGATATTAGTGCACGAACTTCAAGCTCCAGATTCTTAAGTGTAATTTTTAGAGGTTGGTCAAAAACCTGGCTGTGAGCCATCTAACAGTCAAATGAGAAAAAGAAATATAATTAGTTAAAAGATTAATTGTTACAACAGATCAGTTAGTGGAATATGGGTAATTATAGACAAATTATAGATAGATAGATAGAGAGATAGATAGATAGATAGATAGATAGATAGATAGATAGATAGATAGATAGAGTGGGAGAGTTTCCTGGTGGTCATATTGGTTAAATAGGGGCCTGATAATCTCAAATTCAGTGGTTCAAACTCACCAGCTTCCTCCTGCCAGCAAGGTGAAGCTGCCTGCTCCCATGAGGTAATGTGGCAATATATGATGCTCACCTTCCCAACATGATCACTGAAGACAAATGGGTGCATGAGCAAGTATGCTGAAGAAAGCTGATGGTGCCTGGCTATTTAAAGAAATAGCCTCTGAGATCTTGATGGCTTGAAGTTATACAAGCAGCCATCTAGCAGAGTAGCAACAAAGTTCATGTGACAGAAGCACACCAGCCTGCGTGATCAAGAGGTGTCCATGGAAATAGGTATCAGAAGTTCAAAAGCTAGCAACAAAATTGACGTGAAGGAGCATAGACAAAGTGGAGACACAAAAACCACCTGTAAGATAATGAGGCAGTTCTTCACAGAAGGGCCAGATGGAACTATCCAGGGTGCAGTGTAGCACTGTTGAAACTAACCTACTAACCTCTAGTTCTTTAATAGTTCCTCCACGATTATTATGGTCTTAGTTTTACCTCATTAATCCTGTTGGACCTGCGTATGCTCATGTGTATAATTAAGATCATTTGATGCATAAAGTCCAAGATAGACAAACCCTTCAGGTTTGTAACAGGAGTAATGCTTCCCTGAGGGTGCAGATAGAGAAGTTGGGAGGGGGACTGATAGCAATGTTGACTATATAACCCCACTCGAGGAGAATGAATAACAGAAAGGCAGGTGAACAGATACATTGGATGGTGTAAGACATGGGGAAAAGGAATAACAATAATAATAATATTTAATATAATAATATGGGTTCTTGGGGGAGATTAGGGTGAGGGAGGGCAGCGATAAAGGGAAGCTGATACCAAAGAGCACAAGAAGAAAATGATTTGAAAATGACGGTGGCAACAGTTATTTAATCATACTTGATCTCATTGAACTATGGATTGTTGTAATATCTGTAGAGCTCCCAATAAAATGGGTGAAAATTGAGTGTCTCTCAGAAATTGTATATAATGTCACTATAAATTGGAATAGACTTGATGACAGTGGATTTGGTTGGGTTTCTGATGAGGTACCTAAGGTCAAACTATTAAATTGGCTTTTTAAAAGATCTTCTGTACCCAATGGGGTACCCCACAAAAAAAATAAACAGAATATATTTTAAAGGTATGTATTTAAATTTTTTGCTAAAATAACCTTATCACCTTCAAAGTACTCTCCATTACCCTTAAATATATTTGTCAAATCTGTGATTCCATTCTTGGAAACATTTTTCACACTCATCTATTTGGATGGCTGCCAGCACCCCCCTCATTTTTTTTCTTCACCTCTCCTGTGTCATCAAATTGCTGTGCGTTCATGCTCCTCTGCCTTCAGGGAATGAAAAAGAAGTCAGGGAGAGTAAGGTCAGGTGAGTAAGGTGTGTTGGGCAAGAGAAACATGCTGTTTTGCCAAATACTGGTGCACTGAGATGGCTGCTTGAGCAAGTATATTGTCGTGGTGGCAAAACCAGTCCCCCAGCTGCCACACATCAGGCCTTTTTTGTTGCCCACTGATACCTTTTTGAGAACGTCTAAATGGAAAGCTTGATTAACAGTCTGACCTGGTGGAACAAACTCCAAATGCTCTACAAGTTGATATTTTTGTCCAATTGCGAAGTTGCCAGACATCTAGAATGAGATTTGTCATCAGTCAACATTTCACCTTTTTTGAAATGAGAAAACCATTTGTACACTAGAGTTTTTCCCATAGAGCTGCCCATGTAAGTTTATTCAATATCACAACAGTTCTCTGGCATTTTTCCTTAGCAGGAAACAAAATTTCACAGCCACATGCTGTTCTCTTAAATCAGCCATCACACAAAAAACTAGGTTCCAGCAAAACTGCTTTTGCGAAAATATTCACTGTCACCAGAGAGAACCTTCCCAGGCGATGCTAATTGAGGCACTAACTCAGAGCAAGTTGCTTGATGATCGCCTAGCAGGAAAAATACGTACTATGAAATCTCCCCCAGCAGAGCTTTTATCCTGTTTTTTTTTGTTTTGTTTGGGGGTGGGGGAAACCCCCTGTGTGTTTGTGTGTGTATGTGTACTATTTACCAAATAAAATTGTAGTGGATTTGCTGGAGAAGTTTACAGCTTCTCAGAGGGGAACATATCTATGTTTAATTTATTAGTTCTGATATAATAGCTTCACAGATTAGCATCTAGAATAGACTAAGCTAAAGGTGGAGTCCTAATTACTTTGTTTATCTTTTATTTTGGCTGACCATTGTTTGAAGATGCACAAATCCCCAATTCTCTAGTAGAATGATTAGCAGGGTCTTGTTCCTAAGTGTTTTTCCCCCTGAAGACCTTTGACCATGAAACACAAAGAGACATAGAGGCTGACTTTTACATGATCAGCTGTATACAAAAATTCTTTAGACATTTTCATTTTTATTCTTAATATAAATGGCAAATGTGTTGCCATTGAGGGTTTCTTGGCTGTAATCTTTATGAAAATAGATCACCAGGTAGTCATCCACATGGCTTTAAATTGAAAAAAATGTATGACGGATTTGGAAACACGTTTCTATTTAATTCTTGGAACCCTTTATCACAAGACTCTAATAAGTGACTTAAACCATGTGAGGTATTTTTCAGACCTAGCCAACATGAGGCAAAGTCTGAATGCATTCTATTCTTCCCGAGAGGCAAATGTGACTTCTTCAAATTCTGTTTTCTCCTTTGGGTTTGGTTTTGATTTTATTGCAAAAGTTTTCTCCCTAAACACCCAGTGAGAGAGAGAATATTAAACCTACTTCTTTCTTCATTTTCAAAAATAAAATATATGATCCAGTTTTCAAGTGAACTGCTTTCTGTAGTAGATGAAAGAATATGGTGCTACTTTTAAATATGATAATTCTGCCACTTTATGATAACAGTTATATAATGAAAACAATATCAATAATTAGTGCTAGACTATATTGAATATTTTATCTCTACCAGGTAGTGTGCTAAGCATTGTACCTCTTTAATCTCCTTTAATTTTAACAACCACCAGTGAGATTGGTGCTTTTATTTTGTCCACATTGTGTGTGAAGAATCTGCAGCTTAGAGAAGTTAAGCAACTTGTCTAAGGCCTCAAGAATACTGAGGAATACAAAAAGAGCTAGCGTTCAACTGCCACTCTGAGTTCAGAGAATTTATACACTTCTTAGCCACTATCTTCTATTCTGCCCTGGTCTTGAGTGGCAGATGAAATATCCTGAGCAGTGCATTTTCCACTGAGAGAATGGGAGAAATGCCATCGGGGACGAGTGACGCTTACGAAAAGATGGATTTACTGGACTCGTTTGGGTATAGCTCTCAAGAGTAAGAGTGTTGTTTCGTTTCGTTTGTCCTTGCAGTCAAAAAGGCAGACATAAGAGAGCTAGACTGAGCAGCCATGCCCGCAACAAGCAAACACGGACCCTTCTGACTGGTTGGACTAGTTCATTCCAATGGAGGTGTACATACCCAGTTTAAGAAGAGTCTAGATTTCATGGAAACATTTACCCTAATTGCCTTTTGTCTCCAATGATAACCATTTGATGAAATGCTCTTTAGGGTAGGCTAGTGTTCCCTAAAATGTTGATTATGTACCCACTTGTATGAATAAAACATTTTTTAAATATAAGATTTTATAGCCAAAGGTGTTTAAAAATAATTAGCATATCAAATGTATTGTTTATACAATTATTATTGTGTCAAATATCGAAGTCAGTTAATTAGCATTGTGTTCAGAATATGATGATTTAAAACGTAGAAGGAATTCATTTCAAGTCAGCACTCCAAAATGCTCAATAGCACAGGATGTACACAGAAGAGGACCAGTTGTTAAATGAATGCATGAAGGCCTGGTGTTTGGAAAACACTCAATTGGCATTAGTTCCCCTCAATCACTAGCTAATTCTTTGGCCAAGCATTAGCTAGGCTTTTCTCCTGCAGACAGTGGATAAGTAACTTGAAGGAGTCATAGACGAGGACGATTAAGTAGAGAGCAGAATTTGTTGACATGCTATTTCTCTCCCTGTGGTGTTGTGATAGAATTTGTAATCTACATAGCATGGCTTTGGGAGAAAAAAGTATTTTCTCTTCATAAATATCGCTTTCCATACTTGTGGCCAGCGGTAGGCATTCTATGGCTGATGTTTCCTTTCTTTTTTCATCTGTTTCGTTTTTCCAAATCCTTTGTGCAATATAAATGGTCCAAGTGTCTCTTTTCTCTCAACTCAGCCTGTTTCTGTCACAGTCAGTATCGCTGGGTGGGAGAGCAGACACACCATATTGCCAAAATCAGTCAAGATGTTTAAAACTAAAGAGACCACAGCTTCGATGAAATAATGCAAGACCGGCCCCAATCAGAACCAAACTGACCTCCTCCCAAGAAATACGTGCGACAGAGTACAATGTTAAACCTACAGGTTAGGGAGAGGGGCTGGCCTACCATGCCCACAAGGAAGCAAGCCAAGAAGGAAAAAGAGAGAGCGAGGGACTAGACCAAGCTCTGAAGATGACGTCCCTGCATGGAGCTGCGAAGGCCCCGAGAGAATGGTAGGGCAGACACCAGCTCCAGACACGGTCTTGGAGCGTACCGCGACAGAAGACCACACTGCAGGGAGTGAGTCTGGTCTGAACACCCCACACAGAGTGGGGTGAACCAAGAAGGGGACATAACAGATCAGCTGCAGGAGCAAAGCCAAGCCACAAAGCCCCTGAAGAGCCCCCAAAATAGACTTCAGGCTAGGAGGGCAGTTTTCAGAAAACCCCTCACTGGTGGGGAGATGGTCATAAAGGTCAGCAGACAGACCTGGAATTATGTATGCTTTGGGTTTTGGGGTGGTTTTTTTGCTAGTTATTATTATTATTTTCTCTCTCTTTAAAAAAAAATCATTTTATTGGGGCCTCATAAACTCTTATCACAATCCATACATATGTCAATTGTGTAAAGCACACCTATACATTCGTCGCCCTCATCTTTCTCAAAACATTTGCTTTCCACTTGGGCTCTTGGAATCAGCTCCTCATTTTTCTATTTTTTTCCCCTCTCCCTCCCCACTCCCCCCTCCCTCATGAACCCTTGATAATTTATAAATTATTATTATTTTATCATATCTTACACTGCCCAAAGTCTCCCTTAACCCACTTTTCTGTTGTCCATCCCCTAGGGAGGAGGTTGTATGTAGATCCTTGTAATCGGTTCCCCCTTTCTACCCAACCCTCCCTCCACCCTCCCGGTGTCACCACTGTCACCACTGGTCCTGAGGGGTTCATCTGTCCTGGATTCCCGGTGCTTCCAGTTCCTATCTGCACCACTGTACATCCTCTGGTCTAACCAGATTTGTAAGGTAGAATTTGGATCATGATAGTGGAGGTGGGGGGGTGGAGAAACATTTAAGAACTAGAGGAAAGTTGTATGTTCCATCGATGCTGCACTGCAGTCTGAGTGACTCATATCCTCCCTACTACCCCTATGCAAGGGATGTCCAGTTGTCCACAGATGGGCACTGGGTCCCCATCCTGCACTCCCCCGCATTCCTGATTATATGATTTTTTGCTCTTTGGTGCTTGATTCCTGGTTCCTTCGACCCCTCGTGATCACACAAGCTGGTGTGCTTCTTCCATGTGGGCTTTGTTGCTTCTGGCCTAGATGCCTGCTTGTTTACTTTCAAGCCTTTAAGACCCCAGATGTTATATCTTTTTATAGCCAGGCACCATCAGTTTCTTCACCACATTTGCTTATGCACACGTTTGTCTTCAGTGATCGTGTTGGGAAGGTGGGTATCATGAATGACCGTTTCGTTGAGCAAAGTGTTCTTGTATTGAGGGAGTACGTGAGTGGAGGCCCAATGTCCATCTGCTACCCTATTACTAAACCTATAAATATATGCACATAGATCTATGGGACAGCACTGGAGACACAGTGTGGGATGTGTGACTGAGCTGACCCCACCACGCTGATGCAAAACACTAACGGTGTGCAATACAACGGCAGGGGGAGCAAAGCAAGAAAGTCTGGAGGGAGCATCAAAAATAGACTTTGGGGCCAGGCTGACTGAAAAACACTCTTAAAGGTCAACAAACAGACCTTGAACTATTAACAGGCTTTTCTCTCTTTCTTTTTTTCCTTTTTTCTTCTTCTTTTAGATTTTGTATGTCATTGGCTTTTTTGTTTGTTGTTGTTGCTACTGCTGTCACCTTGTTTTTATGTGTCACTTCATTAGGTGCTGTCAAGGCCATCCGCAATTTTATGTGCATATTATTATCTCTGCACGTCTATCTAGATAAGATAGGCTGGATAAACAATGTGGAGATGAAAACAACGGAACCGATGGTTCCGCAGGGACATGGGAGAATGGGAGGTGGGTGAAGGGAAGAGTTGTTGGCCAACCCAGGGACAAGGGAAGAACGAGTGGTTCAAAACCAGTGGCAAGGAGTGGGTGGGAGGACTGTTAGGGAGTGATCAAGGGCAATGTAACCGAGAGAAATTACTGAAACCCAAATGAAGGCTGAGCGTGGTGGTGAGACAAGAGGAAAGCAAAAGGAAATAGAGGAAAGAAGTAGGAGGCAAAGGGCATACATAGAGACCTAAATACAGGCATGTACATATGTAAATATATTTATTTTCTCTTTTTATTCAATCTTTTGATTTTGGTTTGTCTCTGTTGTTATTGGTTTGCCCACCAATATAAGATAGACAAAGGAAGCAAGCTCCAGGAGAAAGCAATAGGACCAATGGTTCCTGAGGGACTTGGGGTGGGGAGGATCTGGGGAAAGAGAGCTGTGAGAAAACAACGCTATAGACAGGGGAACAAATAAATGACTTAAAATCAACAACGAGGACATAGAGATCTTGGGGCTTTTGGAGCAACAGCTATCTAGCTGAGAGAACTTACTAAGAGGCACAAGAAGGGCAAGTGTGATGGGGCAGGAGGAAGAAAAAGGAAACAGAGGAAAGATCTAGGAAGCCAAGCTGTGAATAGAGGTATAAACATAGGTATGTACATATGTAAATAACATTAATTCTTAAAAATCGAGGTATTGACCTATGTACATATATTTATATGGCACTACATTGAGGTAGTGGACAGACTTTGGGCCTCTGCTCAAGCCCTGCTTCAAAGCAAGAACACTTTGTTCTAACAGCCTGGCATTCTGTGATGCTCACCTTCCCGGCATGATCGCTGAGGACAGAATGGGTGCACATGCAAATGTGGTGAAGAAAGCTGATGGTGCCGGCCTATCCAAAGATATAGTGTCTAGGCTCTTAAAAGCTTGAAGGTAAACGAGACAAACAAGCAGCCATTTAGCAGAGAAGCAACAGCCCACATGGCAGAAGCACACCAGCCTGTGCTATCATGAGTTGTCAATGGGATCGGGTAATGGGCATCAGAAGACCGCAAACAAACATATTGTTGAGAACAAGGGAGGTCAAAGCAGAGACCCCAAACTCATCTGTAGACAATAGCCCATCCCCTCACAGAAGGGTCACAAGGAAGGGATGAGTCAACCAGGCCATAGAATAGTACCAATGAAACACACAATATTCCTCTGGTTCCTTGAGGCTTCCTCATCCCCCACTTTCATGACCCCAGTACTGCTTTTCACTGTGGGCCAGACCAGTAGGTTAGAATGTACACAGGTGCTGATAAGAGCTCACGACACATGGAATCTAGGTCAGATAAACCCCTCAAGAACCTATACCAGGAGGACAGGGGGAAAGTGGGAAGAAGAAACCGATTGCAAAGATGGACACATAAACACACACACACACACACACACACACACACACACACACACACGGGATAAACAACAGAAACCATGGGGGAAGGGAGACAGCAGTGAGCATAAGACATGAAAATAATGTATAATTTATCAAGGGGTCATGCGGGTGGGAGGGGGGATGGAAGGAAAAGAGGAGCTGATAACATGGGCTCAAATAGAAAGTAAATGTTTAGAACTTGATGATGGCAACATATGTGCAAATATGTTTGATACAATTGCTGTGTGGATTATTATAAGAGCTGTAAGAGCCCCTGATAAAATGATCTTACAAAATGAAAACAAACAAAACAAAAAAAGAGAGAGAGAAAATTTACAATTAAAAAAAAAGGATAGAAATAATACACAAGGGTCAGAATAATCTTCCTTTTCTTCATGGGGCCCTGACTCAAATGAGCATTTCCAAGAACAAAGTATGCTAAAGATGGAAATCATTGGTTTTTCTTTCATATTCAAAGTTATTTTAAAATTGGAATTTCCATAGTTTCTACTACTGCACTTGGGATAATTGCATATATGTGTGCTATTTTATCATAGAGTTCTATGTCAGCACTTGGAATAATTTCTCTACCTGGTGCTTCTTTTACTAGCACCTCAACTTATTATCAGCGATGAAGAGAGAATGTGTTTAAAACTTGTTTTTTAATGTTTAAAAAAATAATCCTGTCATGCCTTATGTGCTATTGACAATACAACAAATGAAATGGAGCATACCAGGGAATTAAGATGTTGCCCTCCCCCCTCGTTTCAGATGGGAAGGTCGAAGTGACGAAAGAAGGCGTGAAGCTGTGCACCATGGGTCCAGGAAAGGTGTTTGGAGAGTTGGCCATTCTCTACAACTGTACTCGGACAGCGACCGTCAAAAGTAAGGCTGTGTTTACGTTTCCTATTACTTCTGATGTTCTTTATTCTCGAGACTAGTGAAATGCTGCATAACTGGCTTGATTTTGACTTCCTAATTTTATTAAATGGCCTTTAAATTTTTTGCCGTGCAATACAGTCGATGTATGTGTTTTCCAACTGAAGTATAATTGCTGGCAACCAGGTCTTCATAGCTTAAATTTTACTGCTGACTATTATGGAAATTATTCTTGGAAGTATAAAACTCTCATACATTAGAATTTCCAAAATGATATCATTTTATAAGTAACAAAGAAACAGGAGCAAAGCATTTTCTTTTTATAATTGTCAAGCCTCAGGATCATATTTAAGAATCTGTGCGTGTTTATCTATTTCGGGTAATATTCTCCATGTTCATTCTACTTATTCATTCAGTGGTTAAGAAAAAATATAAGGAGAGATGTCCTCAACTTCATTCAAAGATCGTGTGAGCTGTATCTTGAATTCTGAAACCTCATGAGTGTATTCCTGTCTTCAGCTGCTCATCGGGCTGTGTATTATAGCATCTTTATTTCCTACTGATTGAGCTTATTTTAAATCAGGCAAGAAAGCAGCTTGGCTGCCTAATTTTACATGGATGTCTATCTATGATCTCTCTAGCAACTTTTGTTGGTTGTTAGAAGCAGCTGCAAAATAATAGGTTTTTTGCCCCCACTCCTTCCTGTTTACTCATTTGATGGAAGGAGTATGTAACAAACAGAGCTGAATACAAAAGCCAAAAATGGGAAAGCCCCGGTGTTTTCTTTCAATAGACATAGGTGTGTTTCCTGTTTGAAAAGTCCTTCTGAAACATTGTTCTGTTGAATATTTCAGCCCCACATTACTTTAATTGGGTTTTGTAGTTTTGAAAATACAGTTTGCAAGATGGCAATTAAATGGCTTTCATGAATGACTTAGTTTTATCTGTCACTGAGGTTGGCTTACAGGAACATGCCATTGGGTTTGGAATATATATTGGCTTGTTATCTGACATTGTTACATGACATTGAAACTGGGATTGTAAAGAACTATAGGGCGCAAGGTCAGCTAGCAACAATTTGACATCTCTTGTTAGTGAATTTCCTTTCCATTAATTGGAATCAATGTTTTATCTGTTACAATTGGAGACTGTCTACGGTGGGTACTTTCTGGAATTCTACTCTTCGTCTCTGAAAGCAGATTTTTTTGATTGATGAATGCTGCCATGTTTCTTTTTAAGTGACCATTTGATCACTGACATAAAATAATAGAGCACAATGAACCAGAACAGGATATGCCACAAACTTTAGTACCTTAACTGGAAAAAAGGAAAAGTAGCCATGAGTCTATTCAATGAAACAAATTTTACCCTTTTGCCTTATTACCATGAGAAATTCGAGTGTATCTGTTTTATGTAAAGTGGCCCAAGAGAGTACGTTTTGATCATAACAGGAGAGCTGAGAACTATGTATATGGTATTTTAAAACTTTTAAGCATTTTAGCATGAATGAAGATTGTATACTACTTACATGATCCAATTGAAACTACAAAATTTTTAAGGTCAATTGTTGCTAGCAATTCAGTGCTGACTCTTAAAATATTTAATTCTTACTAATGAAATGGTTTAAATAAACGAAATTGTCTTTTTAAATTAGTTTTTCATCAAATTTTTTAGAGGATCTCATTAGTTTGTAAAAGTGATTTTTTAATTAGTTTTCTAAAAAAATTTATTCCTTTTTATTTGTGCTCACCTTTAATACATGCAGATTGGGTAGATTCAAGTAGTCACTATGGATATGATCCAGCAACAATAAACCTAGTGTTGAATATAAATGTGTGTTTCCATAGTTTCTTCATAGTCTTATGAAGATGTAGATATTGCATTGAGAACAGAGGCTAGGGTTGATGGTGTTGATGATGATGTGTAGATAATTTACTCAAATTTAGGGTGTCGGGGTTATCTTCATAAATATGAAATGCCTATTAATAACTGTTTCATCTGAAAGCAATACAACAATTGTAAGTTATGAGTAATTGTTGCATATTTTTAGGAGTTTTTGGCTCCTAGCTTGTCCACTGAAAATTTACCTTTATCACTGTAGTTTTTAAGTAGAATTTTTTATGTTAATTTATACTCTTACCCATCACTTCAGAGTTCAGGTTACATTCCAATGTGGATGAACTAAAGAATATAATTGCAAAAATCGTGCTTTGGTCTTGATATGTGCTATTTTAAAATGTCTTGAAACTCGTTTGCCCTTAGTACCCATCATGTGCCATTTGGTTCACTTCCTCTTCTCTTGCCGGCAATGCCCATTTGGGATGTCATTCAAAATGGACTTAAGCACTTTGGAGGGAAACCTCTAAATCTGAGAAGAAACTCTTTCCTATGTAATTGCTTGTCTATTCATGTGTTTTTCTTTCTTATCTGGCTTTGTTAGTCCTTTTCTCCAATCCTCCCAATTTCTTTTTATTATTGAAAATATGGTTCAGCATGGGAGAGGGGGAGGAGGGGGGAAGGGAAGAGGAGGGGATAACAAACCCAGGGACAAGGGAACAACAAGCGATCCAAATTGGTGGGGAGGTGGGTGTGGGAGACCTGGTAGGGCAGGATCAAGGGG
>NW_022103968.1:42295335-42355281 GCF_000313985.2 Echinops telfairi
AAATGCGCTTTACACAATTGATGTGTGTATGGATTGGGATAACAGTTGTATGAGCCCCTAATAAAATGTTTAAAAAGAAAAAAAAATCCCAAATAATAATTAAAAAAAAAAAAATTCTTTGAAATTTGGTCTAAACTTTTGGGCCTTACATAGAGAAAAGAGAATTGGAATATCCATTTTAACACCCTCAAGAACCAGTGTTCATTGAGTAGCCCTTGCTTACTCAATTCCCACACCGAGAAGCCTGTCATTCTCATGTTTTCCCAGAGTGCTACTCGCAGTTGAGATTTCACCTTCACTCCCCTCACAGCTAAAGCAATATCAATTTGCACCTACCCTGGGCCTTTTACTTCGCATTTAGCCCAGACTTCTTCAAAATCACCAACCTGGAGAAGTTGAAGGTACCAGGAACCTAAAAATAGAGATGAAAAGACATTTCGTTTGTGAGAAGAAAGAGCTTCATTGACACAGACCCTGTGTGTGAATTTGTGCGAACAGCTGGGTCACAGTGCCTTGTTGTACCTGCATTTCGCTCAGTCGGTTCTCACAATTGCTGGAACTGCACAGACATTTGTCTGCATTCTGAATCTTATGGCTCCAACTTTAGCGGTACACAAACCGGGGGGTTTTAGTCTGATGATACTAAACTGAAGCCCCACTTGACTGAGTTTCCAGCATAGAAAGCCAGCAACAAAGTGTGTTGATGGTGGATGTGGAGGCTATTGTATTAATTCACTAGAACTACATAGCTGTGCATTCTTTCTCATTATATTATTTGTAACAAGAATTCTTAAAATTTCCCAAGCACTTCAATACAAACCCAAAAGAAGCTGAACAATTTATACAAAAGCTGACATATTGTCAAATAACATTAGATCTGGTAAAAACATTTTTCTCCTTTTGTTTGAGTATTTTCAAATTTTATACCTAAGCTTTGTTAGGTACTAGTGAATGGGGGAGTTGGTGAACTGAGATGTTTTACTAAGCATCATGAGCATTTTGACAACAAAGTATTTGCATTTTTATTATTTTTGACGTGAAAATAGAAGTGCTCACTGAAAAGTTTGTACTTTCAAATATTATTCTATCCAGTCTAACTCATAAAGATACGTTGATTGACAAAAACATAAAAAAGATGAAGGTAAGAGATTAAAATATTCACATTAACTTGCAGCAGACATTTCTAAATGTATTACTTGTAACTGTCAGGCCAGTATACAGTGTGCATATTGGTAAAGGAAGGAAAGAAAAGAATGCTGATGTTTATTGCCAATGAAAAGGAATCATAGATGTTCTCAGAGTAACTGTGAGCCTTGGCAGTTTCTTAAGATGACTAAATCATGGAGCAAGCAGATGCTTTATAAGAGAGTTTATTATAAAGCGCTATAAAAGATCACATTGATGAAAAATATCCTCACATGTGAAAATGAAGCAATATTGCCTGCCAACACGAGCAGTCCAATCATACATGCAGCTATTATCTGGGGGTTAATGAGCCCGAGCAACCAGGTCCTGTCGTGTTCCCGGTGCCACAGCCAAAGAGCACAGAGAACTGTGCGAATGAGGCCTTCTCCGTCCCGCTTTCTGAGAGGCCGAGTGAGAAGACCATCCTGCACTTCCCACCAGCCTAATGCAAGCGTAAGAAGAGAGCCGACACAGACTTAGGCTGATGGAGATGAAGGTGACCGGCAAGATGACTGGTGACCGAGGGGGAGTTTAGAGCGTCTACAGTTGTCATCAGTGAGGACATAGTATATTCAAGGAGTGTGTTGGGGAAGTCAGTAAGCTTGTTTAATGAGTTAATTAGACAGTATTCTTCTTTGGAAAACATTATCATATTTTGTCTATTAAAGAATACAGTGATATTAGTATCATAAATCTCATTATGTTGTTATTCCCGAGAAATAAATTTTTTTTAATGAAGGAATCAATTCTCCAGGCACCAGTGATACCATATAACAGACTAACATGAACACATGGATACATAGCAGGTATTCTTTTATAGTATTCTTTTATTGTTTCAGAAGATTAAAATTTAATCTCCGAAATAAGGAAAGCAATTTTAAGCTACATTTTTTTTATTAGAGATTTAGAATTTTTTCCAGGCTCTATGGGAACTCTTAAAATCAGAAGTTAGTTTGTCTTTATTTCCAAACAAGATTCAAGTCTGTTTGTAGATTGATTAGGCCTGCTAGCAGTCGTGTCTGAGCAGAGCTCTGTAAGCCTAAATCACCTGCCACGGTCAAAGGCAGGCAAACCTCTCCGCAGTTGTGTGACTTCTACACAGAGTGGCCGTATGATAACGAGGAGAACGTCCCCACAGGGTTTTTGTGACCTTTACAGAAGCATATCGCACTTTGTCCTCCCGTGGAGGAGGGGTTAGAACCTCTGGACTTTCCATCAGCAGCCGAGCACTTTCACCACTGCTTTACCAGGTTGCCTCAAAGCAAGACGGGAGAATGAGATTCCCCCTTAGGGCTCCCTGAACCTCTTGCCTCTTTAAATGTTAGATGTATTTTACTTATGACTTTTTAGAGGTTCACATTTAATAGCAAATCAAATCACTGGTCAGGAAATATTCCTTTTTTTAAAAAAAAAGAAAGCAGTTTCTTTAATCTTATGAAGAAACTGTTTTCATACAAAGAAATACATTATAAAAAGCTACCCAAAATGGAAATCTTAAATCATGTTTGGTACAGTAAATCTTCATTCCTCCATTTAGTCATTTGCTAGGGGATATTTTTGTATTTATTCCCAACTATTTATATTTTGAATGAAATCCTTTAAAGAAGAAAAAAAAGCAAAGTGGCAACATTGGTGAATAATGCATTTCTTTTGCAGTTAGTTCAAGAGAAGGAGGCTTTGCTGCTCCTGGTTTGTGATGAATTTCTAATGACTGCTGCAGTAAGAACAGTGAATAAGGACAGGTGTGATGCTCTTGGCTGAAACATATCGGGGTAGATGGTATTGCCCTCTCTTCGTTATCTAGTATTCCTGTAACTGAAATAACCACAAGTCGATGGCTTTGAGGAACAGAGATTCATTCTTACACAGTTTAGGATTTGTTGAATGGGTATTTCGATCTAAAACTCTGCCCTACAGCCAGCTCTTATAAAGACCTCTGTTGCTTTCAGGATTACAAACTGCATAAACTAATGTGAGTGTGAACACTAGTGAAGTCAACACTCGGTGGGCATGAAAACCCAACTGTATCTGTCACCTGTCGGCGATGTGTATTGAACTCTACACTCAGAGTGTCCGCTCTTGGTGAAATCTTGTCTCCTTTTAGCATCTGTTGTCCGGACATTCCTGAGAGAAACAATCTTCCCTAGGATCTAGGAGCATCACAGGGCAGGGACATTCAGTTCTTCTTTCTTGATTGGAGTTGGTCCCATGATCTTTGCACCATTCTATCTCCTTTTAACGTTTATAAGATAAGAATCTTCCCATAGATTGGTCTAGGACTAAGAGAGGATTAAGAGGGTTGAACCACACCCGAACTCCTCTTATTGGCTTATTCCATCAGATCACATCTTGAGAGATCAGTATAATTACCACACTACATCATTACATGATTGACACACCACTGAGAATCATGGTCCAGCCAAGATGACACATATTTGGGGGGGAACCAATCCAATCCTTGGAATCCAATTGGTTAAATGACTGCTCCAGATTCCATCGCTATTTAGAGGCATACTCCTGAGCTTGCTACACTCCACTACCTGACTGCTGTCACAAGGCTGTACAATTTTGTCTCAGAGAATATTTGGAAACTAGTTGTGGTTGTAATTGTACAATTCTGCTGGATGGGATTGAACTATGGAATGACATGACATATGTATTCAATTCCAATTGATTTTTTAAATTGTTGTGTTAGTCCAGGTAGACTAGAGAAACAAATCCATAGAAACTCATATGTATATCAAAGAGAGTTTTATATAAAGGGTAATTGTACATTGAGAAAGTATTCCAACCCAGTCCAGTCCAAGGCCATAAATCCAATATTAGCCCATATACCCGACACCAATTTATATTCTTCTTCATCAGTCATCTTCTTCATCACAACAATCTGAATTCAGTAACTCATGGTTTCCCTAAAAATGCATTTCCCCACATTCTCAGCATTATTCCATTGCCTTGCCTTTCATTGTCACTCAGTACTTTGAGGCAGAAACGGAGGAATGCAAATGGAATTTGCCACTGACATCTAGCAGATAAACGTTATTGACGAAGCTGAAGCGGAACAGGAAGTCAAATAAGCTACTGGAAAAGTTAGGGAAGGGAACGCTCAGCAACGTGGAATAGCCTAATTTCGGTGCAACCAAAAACACAGCATGTGAGGTTTTAACGAAAACAAGATATTAACTAGAAAGGTCCAGAAATGGTTTCTTCCAAAATTCAAGTTCGAGAAAACTACATCCAGTTTAAGAGTGAGAAAAATGGAAATTCTCTCTGATGTGGAGGGGCTGTTTTAAAATGGATCAAGGCACATCACGGGTCTTGGTTAAAAAGAAAGCTAGAGACAGAGAATAGCAAATGAAGGATATAATCTCTTATTTACTCTGTCCAATCACCTGTATATCCTTTGTGTTTTTCTATCAGAAAGGCTTGGACCATAGTTGACTGTAAATAATTAAAAAAGAAGCAGGCACATTTTTCTGTGTTGAGTTTTGTTTTTGTCCCTAATCCTTACCTGGTTTAATTCAACATGCCTTTAAAAAACATTTTTAGTTTTATTCTGGTGGTACATGTAACACATCTGTAAAAATGTGCTACCTGCAGAAAAACAGTTTTGAAACTCTTCGTACCTCTGTTCCTGCGGCCACAGTTGTGTGCCATTCAGCTTGGGAAGTCATCCCAAAGGGTTCCTTGTTTCTGAGCTTTCCAGGGGCCGGTCATCAGGTCTGAGCTGCTGCGTGCTGGTGGAGAGTTAGGGTACCAGAACAGTAAAGCACTCAGCTGCTAACCTAGAAATTGGCAGGTAGACCCTCCCGCCAGCATTCCCGTGGGAGGAAGAGCAGGTCGATGAATTACTCCTGTAAAGATTACAGCCAAGAAAACCCCATGGGGCAATTCTACTCTGCCACATTTTGGACTTTGTATTTCCTGCCCTGCACTTCTTGAAAAGTTGAGGTCAGATATTAGTTTGCTTTTAGTGCACATGCCTTAGTATGATAATTCACGAATTGTTTAGAGGGCTTCTGGGTTCTTGGGGTTTTGTTTTAGATTAAGGTGCCTGCATTTTGTTTTCCTTTTCTTCCCGAGTTTTGCAGTTCTGTGTTAGCATTAGCAAGACTTTTCTTTCACGTCTTCCTTCCTTTCTATTGCTATGCGGTCACTTGGGCATTAAAAATGTTTCTTTCCCGCTCTCAATAGGTGCATAGTCCTTGGTCCATGAAACCTGATAACTTGAATTAGAATATTAATATTTTGCATTCATGTTTCATGAATATTCTGAATTAGAAGCTCTTATGTATGCCCTTCGTTAATGGAGCTGATTAAATTGGAGTAGCAAGCAGTAATTAGAAGATCCATCCCTTTGTACAGATATGTTCAACAATAATGCATAGCTAGTTATTTAATTGGCACAGCTTCGGACCATTTGAATCTAGTTTTCTCTTGATGTTTGTAATGCTATTCTTGCATTCTGTGTCAAACATAGAAGTTTTGCTTGGTGAGTACTAATCTCTTAAAATTTATAGAATATCCAGTTGTCTGGAGATGGACATTGGGTCTCCATCGCGCACCACCCTCATTGACAAGGATATGACTTTTCTCCCTGCCTTTGGTGTTTAAAGGCTGGTCCCTTTGGCCCTTCATGATCACACATGTTGGTGTGCTGCTTCCATGTGGGCTTTGTTGCTTCTGGGCTAGATGGCCGCTTGTTTACTTTCAAGCCTTTAAGTCCCCAGTCGCTATAGGTCTCGATAGCCGGGCACCATCAGCCTTCTTCACCACACTTACTTATGCACACATTCATCTTCAGCGTTTATGCGTGGAAGGTGGTCACACAGTGATGGTTTTTGTTATTTGGTGTCTGCTGCCTGTTCCCTTCAGCACGTCGGGTTCGCGCAGGCTCGTGTGCTTCTTCTCTGTGGACTCTGCTGTTTCTGAGCTAGATGGCCGCTTGTTTGCCTACAAGCCTTTAAGACCCCAGACGCTATATCTTTTGATAGCCAGGCACCATCAGCTTTCTTCACCACATTTTCTTATGCACACATCTGTCTTCAGCGATCTTTGCAGAGGGGTAGTGGGGAGATGAGTCACTTAGGGTACAGTATAGCAGCAATGAAGCTCACAATCTTCCTCTAGTTCTTAAACGCTTCCTCCCCCCAACTACCAGGACCCCAGTTTCGCCTTGCAGACCTGGTTAGACCAGATGATGCATAGCGGTACAGAGGGGAATTGGAAGCGCAGGGAATGTAGGACGGAAGAAACTCTCAGGACCGGGGGTGAAGGGGGCGATATCAGGAGGGAAAGGGGAGGTAGTAAGGGGGAATGGATCACAGGGAGCCACATATGGCCTCCTCTCTGGGGGACGGGCAGCAGCGGGGTGGGTGAAGAGAGGCGCCGGACAGTGTAATATAAGATATAATAATAATTTATAAATTATTAAGGGTGCATGGGGGAAAGGGAAGGGGAGGGGGGGAAAATTAAAAAAAAAAGGAAAATGAGCGGATTCCGGGAACCCAAGAGGCAAGAAAATTTTGGGAATGATGAGGGCAACAAATGTATAGATGTGCTTTACACAATTGATCTATGTATTGTGACGAATTGTATGAGCCCCAATAAATTGATTAAAAAAAATTTATAGAATAATTATGCTGATTAATTTTAATTGCTCAATAGAAACATTTCAAAAAAAATTAAACCTTGGCAGGCTTGATTTATTTACAACCATGCCATTAGTATTTCCAAGCATTAGTTAAATCAGCCCTATATTTATCTTCCTGTTGGGTTTTATGAATGCATGATCCTTGGGTGAGCAAAGTTGTTCAGCTTCTCTTGAAAAATTATTCTCAGTGGACATTAATGCTGAGAGATATGTGTTAGATATACTATTTTCCAAATTGGAAAGTGAAATTTATAAATTGATATCCACAGTCCAAACAAGCTGCCTCCACAACCTTTATTGTTAACTTGTTGAACAATAAGTAAAGAAGACAACTTAAAAGTTGACTCATATGCATTACCGTATTGGAGTCGAATAGTCAGAGCTCTCTGGGCTGCTAGAAAAACACATACATCTGTCTTAGAGGAAGTATATTTAGGATGTTCCTTAGAAGCAAGAATTGGGAGATGTTACCTCGCATACTTTTGGCATGTTATCAGGAGAGATTAATCCATGGAAATAGGCCACACAGTTGGTAAAGAAGAGGGTTATTGAAAAAAGAGGGAGATTGTCAATGAGATGGATTGGACCCAGTGGTTGCAACGATGGTCTCGAACATAACAATTGTGAGAGCGGTGCAGACCCAGCCAGTGTGTCCTTCTGTTGTCCAGCGTCACTTGGTCAGAGTCAGCTCTATGGCATCTCGCGAGTTGTTCCATGACCATTCAGCGTGTTCATGTACCTCGTGTTTGTCAGGCGTGCCCATCCACTGATTCTCTTCGGCATAAGAATTTTATTCAAGCTTGCCTTATAATTTAGACCAATAGTTAAAAATCAATCCATGCTCTAGTCTCGCTCACCTTTCCAGAAGTAGAATGATGGTATTACAGCTAAGATGACCAGTTTGCAACTGAAAGAAATATGACCAAATGCCAATCACTAAACTTTTCTCTTTTGGGGGCTGTGAAATTGTAGCATGAACTTTGATATTTGATCTCATCGTATTTGGAAACCTATAAGGTTTACTTTATTTTTCACAATGAGCACTTTAGAGTAATAATATGAAGGTATTAACAGGTGTAATTGTTCATATAGGGAGATTATAGATTTGGGTTTTGAGGTACAGTAGTCTGTAAAAAATATTTCCCTTAACGACAGATTGCAATAGACATAATAGATAATATACCCAAAACAGAGTATCATGAATGAGAAAAATACTTAAAGAAGTCCCCAAAATAGGAAAAAAATATTGTGAACTTTTTGTCTCCAGTCCATGAGGAACTAGAGATGAGAGGAAGTGGTCCATCTTAGTAGCAAAACTCATAGATGCATTGACAAATAAAGAACATCAATCGAGATAAGGCATATACCGATAATGGGAAGTGTGTTAATGTATGTGTCATTTATATAATAAAATCTACATGGCTTTTGAAAAAAATATTCAATTTATAAAAATAAATTATAAGAAGGGAAAAAGATGAAAGGACTTTGAGTATTTTGTATAGAATTAGACTGATTTACTATTAAGACTGGTTGAGCAGACTACATTAATTGCACATAGATTAGAAAGGTATTTAATTATATATTTATTTGGCATTTTAAAGCCCAAGTAACTTGTTATTGGCATATATCCATTGACATCAAATTTTGTTTCTAGTATGAAAACTTATAGTAGCTTTGGAATTCATGACAAATTAAGGACAGGCACTTTATTTTCTGTCAGTGCTGTATCGCTTGCTTAGTATTTTGAACAGTGCATTACATTTGGGCAAATACTCTGCAAATAACCTCTTAAAAGTGTTAAAGAGCAACGCCGTCACTTTGCAGCCAAAGTGTGACTGATCTGAGCCATAGTGTTTCATAAGTCCCTTCACATGAAAATGAAGACCACATGAAATGTGACACATTTGAATGATGGTGTTAATAATCGTGATCAATACCATGAAGTCCTTGAATCACAAATAAATCATTCTCAGAAGAAGTACACTTGGAATGCTCCTTAGAAGTAAGGAAGCAAGACTTCGTCTCACCAACTTTTTTCATGCTATCAGCAGAAGCTGGCCCCTCGAGAAGGAAGTCTGAGCGTCAGAAAGAGATGGGTGGACAGTGGATGCCCCAATGGGCTGAACACAGCCGCCATGGTGGGATGGTGCAGAACTGGTCAGGGCTTTGTTCTGCTGCACGTGCGTGTGCGGTTAGTCAGAGGCACTTCCAAGGCATCTACCAGGCAGCAACCAGAACAGTTCTTAAAAGGAGTCGTCAAAAAGTCAATGGCTTGATTAGTCCTTTCGTGGTTAGCTTTCAAGCCTCCTACTTCATTTTAAGTGTTAACATGGTTGATGTAGTCACAAATCATTAATAGTTAGATGGTTTCATTTATCACTTTTATTTAGTTTTTAAGTTAATATTTACTGTTACATACTTTATTTTATTTGTTTTATATCAGTAAAAACTTTTAAGTTGATCTACAATGATCCTATTGAATAATTTGCAGAAGAAATGTACTTTTTCTAGGCTTACTGTCCTCTAAGGGTCTATCGACTATTTCTGGGAAATATTTTTAAATGTAAAAGTCGGCATATATATCATAGGAATTTTAAGGATTCCTGGAGTAGAAACTCTACTTGTGTCCACAGATTGGCATCACAGAAAGAAGCCTGGATTTTACACAGCTCCAAGTTTCAATAACAGCCCTCTTGCCTGGATAACCAATCTAGCAAAATTATTTAACTTCTCTAAGTCAACATTTTTGAAGGGAATTATGTGGAATTAAATAACAAACACATGGCACATAATATACGAGGGGCAGCCCCCCCAAAACTGGACAAATCTCCTCTTGGCAGTGCTTTCCTAGCATGCGTTTTTACCTGCTAGGCGAGCATACTTGCTCTTGAGTTAGTGCACCCAGAGGGGCTGCCTGGAAATGTTTTCTCTGGTCACAGTAAATATATTTCATAAGAGCAGTTTCACTCTTAAATTGTTTTTTGTGATGGCCAATTTAAGAGAACAGTGTGTGCCGTGTGTGGCCGTGAAATTTTGTTTCCTGCTGTGGAAAAAATGTGATATTGAACACAGCTAACAAGGACACGTGCTGTGATAAAAACTCAAGTGTACAAGTGGTTTTCTCATTTCAAAAAAAAGTGAAATGTCGATTGATGACAAACCTCGTTCTGGATGTCCATCAACTTCCCAAATGGATGAAAATATCGACTCATAGTGCATTTGGAGTTTGTTCCACCAGGTCAGACTGTTAATCAAGCTTTCTATTTAGCAATTCTGAAAAGATTACATAGCAGTGTGTGACAAACAAGACCTGATTTGTGGCAGATGGCGGACTGGTTTTGCCACCATGACAGTGTCCCTGCTCATGCAGCCCTCTCAGTGCACCAGTTTGGGGCAAAAGACAGCATGCCTCTCTTGCTCTACCTGGCTTATCACCTGATCTTGCTCCATGCAACCTCTTTTCGTTTCTGTGAATGAAGAGGGACATGAAAGGACAGCGATTTGATGACATAGAAGAGGTGAAGAAAGACATGAGGGAGGTGCTGTCAGTCATCCCAACAGATTAGCTTGAAAATGTTTCCATGAATGGAATTTGGAATTGCTGATTTGACAAATGTATTAAGTGTCATGGAGAGTACTTTGAAGATGACAGGGTTGTTTAATATATGTGTGTGTGTATATCTATATAGCATTGAAAAAAAAGTCAGTGTTTGGGGGGACTCCCCTCATCTACTCAATAAAATGTGAACATTCCATTGTGGCCGAGCACAAGGTAGATAGCTCAAAGAAGAATTGTTATTGTTGTTGTTGTTGTTGTTGTTGTTAGATGCCATCAAGTTGGTTCCAAATCACAGTGATCCTATGTACAGCAGAATGAAATACTTCCCGGTCCTGTGCCAGGGCCTCAAAAGTGGATCAATATAGTATTAAAACAAACAAAGCAAGAAGCAAACAGAAAACTGTACCACAACACTTCATTTGCAGTATTTTAAATGATCAAAATGAATTCCCATATAAAGGAACTATCAAGGAATGCCACAATAATGTTGTCATGTTTGCATGTAAGTTGTTGGACCTTAGGGTTAAGGCTTTCATTCTCTACATAGTAAGATCCAAGATGACTTCAACTTCGGTATTTCACCAGGACCATTGGCAGGACTCAGCTGGTCGTCACACTCATTGCAATACTCGGTAGAAGGAAAACAAACGTATTTGAAAAGGAGAAAGGGACGGGGATAAGGTCTACGGGATGCCAAGAACCCTTTCTCAATGGAGTCGTGTACTAACTTTCTCCTTGAGCCTGTGTGAAGTTTCTCTGGCCAGCAAACTCTTTAAAGGTTTTTCTGGGGTTCTGACCACATAGGTACCCTATCCCTGCCACATATCAACATTCCAGATCCCCAGCAGCAAACCCGTTGTTCAGTATAAATTATATTGTTTGTACATATAGTTTAGGCCACTGGGACTACTGCAAACAAATTCTTATAGAACCATTTTTAGGGGAATATGTGTTATTCAAACCAGAAAATACTTAAGACTTAACCCTTATGATTGTGCAGAAACCATGAAGAATTCAAGTAGATTTTTTCCCAATAATCAGAATCATAAAGGAAATGTTTCAGATCTGTATTACTGTGACTATAGTCAATTAAGTATGTGGAAACCTACTAACTACCAACATTTTTTTTCTTGTAAAAGAGGAGAACGAAAACAAATGACAACTTACACCTACTAACATGGCTCAAAAGGTGTCTCAGAATGACTCAAGAGCCAGTCTTCCCAAACCCAAGTCCCAGATCCAGCCCAATGGCCTCCTTGCCAACAGGGCATTCTGAGAGTAGCGGTCTTACACCTGCAGTGTTGACATGTTTTCTATAATTGCCTCATCTTGGTTTTTAGTTAATTTAACAAACTGATCATCTAAGCAGATCCCAAAGAGGAGAATGTTCTGTTGAGCGCCGACAGGGAAGAGAGAGCAGTTATAAAGTAATTGCATTCCGAGACTTTGTCTTCATCCTATTCACTGCACCGCTCTGGCTTCAGTATTGTTCCATAGTATCAAACAATGGCTCTGAATGTTTCCTTAAATATAAAATCTGAATTTTCCAGAACAAATAGAAAACAATTTTTCTAGCAATTTTTATTTGGCTAGAAACGTTCAGCAATTTCTAAACAAGTACAAACTCTGTATTTCACTCAGGGTTTTAAATGAAATTCACTATCTTACTACTGAGGTGCCTTTTTAATGTTTTTAACCACACTAGGAAGTTCCCTTGTCCCTTGCTGTTGATTTTCCTTATTTGTTTAATAAAGGGAAAGCTTGTCTTGGTTATCCTCTGAGTTTCGTTGGTTGACATGGTTAAATTGATCAACATCTCAAACATTCCCTTTGCGATGCTAGTTATTGCAAAGGAACCACTTGGAATTTTTCATGTTCTCATGGTCATCAAGGTTCCGATTTTAAGGATTTTTCTTGTTTTGAATAACAAATCTTCCCTACAAGATGGTTAGACAGAACTCATTTGCAGAAAGTGCCTGTGTACCAGATCTTGGAAGTAATTAGATTGCTTCAAGCTTAGTTTCACAAGCCTCATTCCATATATGGATTCTTAAATAAACAAGAAGAAAATTATATTACAAAGAATGACAGCCCACATACAAATCCTCTAGTTCAATATAATAAGATTAAAGATATTGTTCAAGTGAGGCAAAATTCCAAAGCATCTACCTGTGAGATGCTACTAGAATTTTGTCTCGTCACTAACTAAATATTGGAACATGTTAAACCACATTGTCTGGTTTTGTTATATATTTATTTATTCTTGTACTGTGAGTGAGCTGGCAAAGGACTTCTTTGAAAAACAAAGGTGGAAAGGGCTGTCTATATTCTTTTGGGTATTGACTTGGACTGTGTTCACACTTGTATTATTTTCAAAAGAAAATAGACCCCATTAGTGTCACCTTACATTCGAAATATGCATTTTGTAGCAGGTTGTTCTCTGTGACAATTTGTACTGGTAGTGGCTATTCACACCTGCTCATAGTGGCAAAGCAGAGGTTCTCAACCCTTTTTTTCTGCAGACTACAGTGCGCAGGGAGCAAGGTATCATATTGTCATTTACACCTACAGTCATCACTCCTCTGAGCAGCATATTTCTCCAGTTGCTGGAAAGCTCTCTTCACGCTTCCTTCCTTGGTCCTTAATTCTTCAGGAAGGGGTTTAAGTGTATTGAGCTTTGCAAGAGATTTTCAGGATGGAATTTGGGGCTTAAGGATGACTACATTTGAGAGACTCTCCAGCTTTTTCAATTAATCTCAAGCTTCAATGTCTTTCCAAATATAAATGATCCATTCTCCGCTGCTGGCATTGTACCTTTAAGGACTAGCCAAGCCTTTGTTTTCAAGTCAAAGCTAACAAAGGGAACCTTGAATTTGCCAAGTGTATTAGTGCCCTAACATTCTTGTGCTTTCAGTCAAACTCTTGGACTCCATCAACAATTTATAGAGCACTGACTCGAAACTTAATTAATTATGTATTTCTAAAAAGGGTTTTTATCTCCTCTACTCTTTAATTCAATTCACTGGTGAGCCCTGTTTTGTTAGTCTCTGAATTCTGCCGGGAGGTGGTTATCTATTTTTTCCCCTGTAAATGTAGTCTTGCAAGGAGTGATCTATCTTCAAATTCTAATGAACACTGTGATCACCACAATACTTTTAACGCTCTTTTTCGCATTTCTTAAAGGGCAGCATTAGATGCTGAGAGACTGTTAAAGAGCATTTTGTAGATGCAGCCAGTACATGTATCGCTGTCTTGATTCAAAGAGGAAAAAGAGATTCTCAAGTTAGCGGGGCCATGTACTTTGTAAGTATTGCCACTCCAACAACATTTGCACAAAACGAATATTTAGATTTTGAATTTCTAAAGCTTACATATTCTAAACCCTTATATTTTGCAATATTTTGCATGAGAACTCATTTAAAGAATATGAATTTCAATTTGAAATCTTTCTGTTAGGGTACTTCTAATTTTCCAGATGATTTTGATTTGGGAGATTATTTGGGGTAATGTATTTGCATTTACTTATATATATATCTCTTGTCTCACAAGTGGCTTTTATTAGAAACATTACATTCTGCCTAGAATAACATTAGGTTGAACTATATGAAATTTTTACTCTTTGAGCATTTTTGAACTAGTAAACGTGCTACTATATACCTTTCTTGAGAAATATGCTTATACTTTACAAATATAAACCCCAGAATAAAATTAAATAGGCATTGCTTTAGATTAGGAATGAATAGAGGAGTCAGAGAACAGATGTGAAAGATTGTCGGGAAGTTATCATAGGCAGCTTCTTGTTATGGTCCCTAGGGAACTCAGACTCCTTAAGCTCTTGTTCGATTCCTTCCCGTTTATGTGGACTGAGCACTGGGACTTGCTTTCAATAGATAGGAATGCAGCAAAAGTGATGGCATGGCACTTTCATGATTAGGTTACAAAAGACGATGACTTCTGCCATCAAGGTTACCTCGACCTCCCCTGACACACTCGGTTAAGTTAGCTGCTGTATTGGAGAGTCCCGCTTTGGACCCCAACCACTGGGGAACCAAAGTCCTCGGCTCGGGAACAAGTGAGGAAACGAAGTCTACCAGCCACCATGGGAGGGAGCTAGGATGTGTAGCCTTACTCTCGAACTGGTTAAAAAGATCCACCACTGTGGCTAACACTCTGCTTAGAGTTTCGTGAAGATTTTGAAGTTGAGGATTCAGCCAAGCCTGACCCAGTGGAATTGTGAAATAATAAAGGCATTTTTGTTTCAGTCATCAAGTTTTCAGCAAATTGGTTATGCATCAATAAAAAATGAAAGCAGGAGTGTTTTCAACAATGTGGTATTGATTTTACTAAAAAAAAGTTTTTAAAATTGAATATATTAGGCATTGGGTTTTTAAAATCCAATACAAAGGGATGTCAAATGACAAACCCAAACCTCTTGTTTTTGTTGTTAGTAAAATAAAATTTTCAGGGTATTTTAAGGTCATGCAATGTGGAGTACTTCTAATAGAGGAAGGGGAGAGGATTGATGTGATTTCCTGGAGAAATTATCGTTTATCTGAGACCTGACTGACAGGAAGAAGTCATGGATTAAAAACAAAAATAAAGTTTAACCATGAGAAGAACAGCAAGCTGACATGTGTGAGTAGAATTTGAAAGGGACATAGAGGGACATGTGTAGGACCATAATCCCTGACAAAGATTACTTCCTACGCATCATAAGAAAACAATGGAGTTGGGGGTGACATCTAAATTTTCTTAAAGTTAACCCTGGCTGGTGTGTGAAGAAGAGATAGAAGACAATGAATATACACAGAGTTAGGCATTATCAACCAATTAGAAAACTCTTAAAATAACTCATCGAAAGAAGGGATACTGACTAAAATCGTGGCGCACAGATAGTTGCCTTGGGATGCTCCGTGTCTAGTTGGGAGGTAGAATTCCAAGGGCTGATCATTATGGTTATAGATGAAGCGGGAATATGCTTCTCTAAGACTCAGGGAACCAGTGGATCGGTAGAGGAAGGGCTACTCAATGGGAACATTGGAGGAATAACGGCCGATTGTGAGAGAAGAATGACCTCCACAGCTTGGTTTCCATATGGGAGAGCGATCCGATTGGAGGTACTAAGTAAGTTAAGGAACGGACAGAGCTCTAGGGTAAGTGTTCTTCTCCAGAGACAAATGCTTCTTCCAGATATATACTGAACATTCCAGTTTATCTATCTGTCCATCCCTATTATATCCCGAATCACATCTTTTTGTTGTATTCATTCAAGAGCTTTCTGTTATAAAAGAATTCACATGAAAACTAGATAGAGAGAATATAACAAGAGTTTAAATCATCAGATTTCATCCTGTCTAAAATGAAAATGCATCTTAGATACTATTTTTGTGGTCAGTTCTTATGAACATCACTGCATGGATAACTGGTTTCCAAAGAAGTTTTCTTTGTCTTAAAATTTTGTGAACCTCTGAGTTTGTAATGCATGCAAAGTAACATGCATTAGACAAGGACTGTGTGCAATGTAGGGACTCTGGTGGTGTAGTGGATTATGAGTTGAGCTTCTAACTACAAGGTCAGCAGTTCAAATCCATTCTGTGCAAGAAGGCTCTCTGTTCCTGTAAAGCTTCACAGCCTCAGAAAAGCCCAGTGGCAGTTCTGATGTGTCTTGTAGAGTTGCTAGAAGTCAGAATCAACTAGATGGCAGTGGGTGGATGTGCAGTGTACTGTGCTGGGGGTGTTGATGGAGTGGTTGTGAAGATCAGGAGAGTATATTAAAATAACGATAGAAATATATAACCATGGTCCAACTTCATCTTTGGGGCATTTTGTCAGGAGAGACCTGTCCCTGAAGAAGCACGCTGTGTGAGGGAGAGGAAAGAGAGGAGCCCCTCGCTCGGTGAGATGGACTGACACTGTGGCTGCAGCATTAGACTCCGGCATGGCAACTATTGTAAGGATGGCACGGTGTTTAGTTCTGTTACGCATAAAGTGACTCTGGGGTGCGACTGACTCAATGTCACTTAACAACAACTACCACATACAAGAAAAACCAAACATTCTTGAAAGTAGTTCAAACAGATGTTAAGATGTGAGGAAATGAACCCTAAAAACTACCGGCCAGTATAGCTCATGACTTGCTGCAATGCAATTTCCAGTCGTGCACGTCTGCCACATGGAAGCAGTGCAGTGGGAGGCAATGTGGATATTGCTTTGTGACAGTTAACACCATTTGAGAATCAAGAAGCATTCGAGTTCTTGTTAAATGACTTTAGTTACTAAGGGTCGTAAGAAAAATAATGAATCAGAAGCTTTCTACTGTATTAATAGGGTCCTACAGGTTGAAAAGTCACTGTTGGAAGAAGTACAATGAAAATGCTTCTCAAAAGCACAGGGGCTGAGATTACACCTTACTTCAACTCCGGACATTTCATCAGGAAAAGAAAATTGCTGGTTAAGAACCTCATGCTTTCTTTTTAATTCAACTACAGTGTATTGAGTACCTGCTTTCGACTTGTCCTGGTGGTGTGGGGTGACATGTGGGGCCGCCAGGTGCAAGGTCAGCAGCTGGAAGCCACTAGCCAAGCTGCAGAAGAATGAGGACACTCTCTACTCCCATGAAGACTTACAGCCTCAGAGACCCGCAGCTGTTCTACACCATCCTATGAGGTCACTCAGAGTCAAAGTTAACTCCATGGTTATGGTTTGGGATTTGGGTTGATATTCTCGAGGTATTAAAAATACATGGTTCTAACATTAACATAGACTGCAGGGTAGCCAATGGAACCATTCATTGTTCATAGTTAACAGTCAGGATAAGTGCCAAATCAGTTATCTTTGACCTGGTCACTTACGGTTCCAGCCTAATTTAAGTGTATGAAATAAACAAACCAGTGCGAATGCTTTTCTAAAGAAATCAATTCTTAAAATGGTGATCCTTTAGTATATTAAGGCTGAGCTTTATATACAGTATTTTTTAATGGATTTCATTTTTTCCCCTAAACATTTACTTTCTATTTGGCCCCTTGGTACCCTCTTTTTTTGCCCTCCACTCCCACTTCCCACCCTCATGACCCCTGGATAAATAATTATAAATTATTATTGTTTTCATTTCTTACACTGACTGCTGTCACTCATCCCCCACGGTTTCTGTTGTTCATCCCTCTGGGGGGCAGGGGGTGGGGGTGGTTGTGTGTCATTAATTGTGATCTGTTCCCCTTTCCTTCCCATCCTTCCCCACCTTCCCCCACTGTCTTGGTATCGCTATTCCCATCCCTGTTCCTGAGGTGTTTTTGAGACCTGGATCCCGTGGGTTGTGAGCTCTGATTTGTACCTATGTACATGCTTCGGTCTAGACCTCAGTGAAAGGCAGGACTGGGGTCATGAAAATGGGGGGGTGAGGAAGCTTCAAAGGAACCAGAGGAATATTGTGTGTTTCACCACTGCTATACTGTGCCCTGGTTGACTCATCCCTTCTTGTGACCCTTCTGTGAAGGGATGACCCTTTGTCTACAGATAGATTAGGGGGTCTCTGTTCTGACCCCCCTCATTCTCAATGAGATGTTTTGGTTGTTTGTTTAGGGTCTTCTAATGCCTGTTACCTGATCCCGTTGACACCTCATGATCATACACGCTGGTGTGCTTCTTCCACGTGGGCTTGTTGCTTCTCTGCTAGATGGCCGCTTGTTTAACTTCAAGTCTTTAAGGCCCCAGACACTGTGTTTTTGGATAGCCAGGCACCACCAGCTTTCTTCACCACATTTGCATGTGCACCCATTTTGTCTTCAGCGATCATGCCGGGAGGGTGAGCATCACAGAATGCCAGGTTGTTAGAACAAAGTGTTCTTGCTTTGAAGCAGGGCTCGAGCAGAGGCCCAACGTCTGTCCACTACCTCAATGTAGTCCCTTGTAAATATTTATACATATGCCAATACCTCTATTTTTATGAATTAATGTATTTACATATGTACACACCTATGTTTATACCTCTATCCATAGCTTTGATTCCTAGATCTTCCCTGTTTCCTTTTGTCTTCCTCCTGCCCCACCATCATGCTCACCTTTCTTCTGCCTCTTAGTAATTCCTCATCTAGATTGCTGTTGCTCTGACCTACCCAGGACCTCTGTGTCATCCTCGTTGTTGATTTTAATTCCCTAGTTGTTCCCTTGTGTATGGCGTTGTTTGCTCACTGCTCCCTTCCCCCATCTCCTTCTCCCTCCAAGTCTCTCCAGAACCGTTGGTCCCTTTGATTTCTCCTTGAGCTTGCTTCCCATGCCTATCTTATACAGGTACGGAAACAAACAATATCGGCGACAAACATGACAAGTCTCTAGCTAATTTTAGTTATTGTCAGTTCCTACGTGGACTCAAACCAAATTAAACCCATTGTCATCAAGTCCATTCTCATACTGAGTGACCCGCTAGGACAAGTGTGTTAGTCTGGGTAGACTAGAGAAACAAATCCATGAATACACGTGTGTATAAGAAAGAAATTTATATGCAAGAGCAATTGAACATGAAAACATCCCAGCCCAGTCCAGATCAAGTCCATAAGTCTGATATTAGCCCATATATCTGATACCAATCTATAAAGTCCTCTTCAGACTCACGAAGCACATGCAATTAAGCCAAATGCAGGACGATCACAAGCCAGTGGGTAAAAAGTCTTTGGGTCCTGTGGTTTTGTAAGTATCTCAGTGCTGGCAGGGGTCTCTCTGTGGCTTCTCTGGCTTCAGAGGTCTGGTTGCATCCATGTGGCTTGTCTTCTGCAATGTCTCCCAGGGAGTGGCAGAGAGAGAGAAGTGTCTTCAGCCTCCAAGGAGGAAGTACCACATTTCCCAAAATTCTCAGGAGAAGGCCAGGCCCACACAGAAGTCTCATTGGCTATCTCCAGATTGACAGCCTAGACTCCACCCCTACACTCTTAATCCTTAAATTGACACCAGATTAGGTGACACAACAAGGTAGAATGGCCCAACCTGTTTCTAAGGCCATGGATCTTTATATAAGCAGACATTTTTCCTCTTTGGAAAATGCCTAGTTGACCTCTCAGCAGTCTAGCGCTTTAACTACTGCGCCACCTGGCTCTCTGTTAAGTGGACTGCACAGTCTAGTTGCTAACTCAGTTGCCCCTTAAGAGCTTCTGGTTATGAACGAAATCAATATAATAGTAGAAATACATTTTAATAACAAAGTTCTTAGCATCAGAAGTGTGAAAAACTCATTACATTTTAGGAATTAGATTTTCTTTCTGAATATAATAGGGATGGAAGTATTTTATTTGGCTGACAACAGCACTATAAACCAGCTCTGCAGTCGGCTTTGACATCTATATTTGCCGATAGATGCTGTCTGTGCAGAGCTGCACTTTGCCTGGGAATATAATCATGCCTTGACGTGGTTAACAAGGTTCTTTGAAGCTTCCATCCAATGCCTAGCAGAGTGTGATTAGATGGAAGCGATGTAGTATTAAAATTTTAAATATATACACAAATCATCTAAGTAAACTAAAGAATGAAAATATTTGCCTGGGATTCGGCACAGGCTTTCTAGAGCTTAGACACAGATGGGCTTCCTGTGTTTACCGTTTCTCTGGTTGACCCAGGGCCAAAAGCAGAATTCGATCTCACCTCACTCATCCTCTTTTGGTGTTCTCTCTAACCCTTGGGTCAGGGGCTGCAGTGTCTTACACTTCCTGTTTCCATCCTAGACACCCTTTTCATTTAGGATGTTCCCACTAGTTGCTCAGGTGAGCGGCAATAAAGCGTACTGTCATGGTGGCAAGGTTATTAAGGAAATGGAGTCAGTGTGCCTAATAGACTTGGCAGCCTGTACCGCAAATATGTCTGAATGCCTCCCTACCATGTATCAGATGATTTACGAGGTGCTGAATGCACCAAGCTAAGAGACAGCTATCCTTCCAGGGACTAACCATAGCATGTCAATAACACAGCCATCACAACACAGTGTGAGAAAGCCACAGACGGAGAGAAAGAAATACATGCTGTCACAGGACATCACACAAGAGGAAGGTGATTAACTTTACACTTAGATGGGCGAGGCACGCTAGGGAGAGGAATTCGCATGTGTAGAAACTCAGACAGTGGGAAGAAGGTGATGAGTTTGGGGAACCAGTAGCAATTAAGAGGAGCTTTGGTGGAATAGTGGGTTATGAAATGGGCTGCTAACACAAGGTCAGCAGTTTGAAACCAGTAGCCGCCACACAGGACAAAGATGAGGCTTTCTACTTCCATAAAGAGTGAAGTGTCAAAAACCCACAAGGGCCATTTTACTCAGAACGATACAGTCACTATGAGTCAGAATTGGCGTGAGGGCAATGGTTGGTTGTTTTGATTTGGAGTAGCTAAATGAGCCATGATGGCACACTGGTTGGGGACTCGGCTGCTACCCCAAGCATTTGTAGTTTGAAGCAACTAAAAAGAGTTGTGCCTTTCTCCTCTGTAAAGCTCTACATCCTGGGAAACATCATGGGACCGTTCTGCCCTGTCCTTTAGAGTCAGTGTGAGCAGAACTCTGCTTGACAGCAGTGCAGTTGATGGGGATACCAGAGAAATATTTGGAAGATGCTTGTTAAGCAACCTTGGGGCCCTGGTCGTAACAGTATTGGGCTGCCAAACACAAGGTTCACAGTTCGAAACCACTATTTTCTCTTCATTTGAAAAATAAGAGTTTCTTGTCCCATAAAGAGTTATACAGTCACTTGCCAGTAACAGACTTGTTCTGCACTGACTAGGCCTGGTGACCAGGTCATCAGTTCTAAGGCTGAGGGAGCCTGGGAAGCTGGAAAACCCCTCCCTGTAGAGGAGGTAGAAGTGGCACCCACAAGGCTCACGAAGTCCAACTTAAGATTAGTGCCACTGCAGTTTAGCACACTGATGTCTATAGTCTGCGTGAGGTTGACCCGGAAGGGGGTTCCCAGTGATCTTGGGACATGAAGGAATCGTGGAGAGTGTTGGCAAAAGAGTTGCCAAACTGAGAGCTGCTGTTACTGTGGTTCCACTGGACATCCCCCGTTTCAGAGAATGCTAATTTTGTCTAAATCTAGAAACAAACCTTTGCCAGAAGATGCAAGTCTCTCAAGGGAAAGCATTGATGCCAGATGGTACCAGGAGATTGACTTGCAAAGGAAATACCATTGGACATCACATGGAGAGCAGCCTTTATTCTGGGTACACAGTTGCATCGGGTATCTCTGTTGCTCAAATCGATTCATTAGCACCCCTGAGTAAAGTCGGCCTGTTGGTTTGTGGCATCTCAACTAGTTATGGTGCTGCCAAGGTGGTGCCTGGCTCTCCTTGTGCCATCGTTGACTGAGAGGAGTTGGAGTGGCAGCTCTCCGGGAGTGTAAGGTGACTGGTGCATGCCGGATCGTTGGTGTCAACAACAATAAAGATACATTTCCAAGGGCCAAAGAGTTTGGGGCATCTGAATGTGTTCACCCCCAGGACTGCAGTAAGCCCCTCCTGGCGGGGCTGCCGAGACGACAGATGGAGGAGAGGGCTACTCCACTGAGTGCAGCGCTGGAAGCTGGCACAAAGGCTGTGGCATCTGCGTGGTGGTGGGGGGGATGGTGGGGATGGGGATGCTTCTGGTGAAGAAATCTCCACTCAGCTCTTCCAGTTGGTCACAGGTCACACATGGAAAGGCACTGCCTTTGGAAGATGGAAGAGTGTGGAAAGCATCCCCAAGCTGGTGTCTGAATATATGTCCCAAATGATAAAAGTTGGTTAATGTGTAACTCACCAGCTACCATTTCACCACATTAAGGATGCCTTTGAATGGATGCATTCAGGAAAGAGTGTTCAAATGGATGTAAAGCTTTAAAGTCAAAGGGGAGAAAGGATGTCCATCCATGGACCTCCATCTCAAGGTCTGGTGAGAACAGCCAGGCAGGCAGTGACTGCTCTTCCAAATCCACCGCGCATCTGCAGGCACATACTCCAGAGAAGAATGGGTTATGTGTGATTCCTAAAGTTCTCTTATCAAGGGCAAGTCTAATCAGTCTTAAACCTGTTTTCTGAGCCCTCCTTTGTAGTTCATTAAGAACCATGTTAACATTTTAAAATAAAGGACCCCACAAAGGCACTTCTACTCTGCCTTAAGGGTTGATGTGAGTCAGAACAGACTCTGTGGCAGTGAGTTTGGTTTTGGGGTTTTGTGAAGCAATAGGTCAGAGCTGTTAGGTCACTGGTTCCCAAAGTGTGGCCCCTGACTAGACTAGTAGCATCGGCACTGCCAGGAACTTGGTTAGAAATGCAGGTTCCCAGGCCCCGGCAAAAACCCATTGATGTAGAAACTGTTTTAACTCACACCGTCCAGGCACATTGGATCCATACTAATGGATAACACTACTGTGCTATAGTTTATGTTGCATCTAAAGAATTAAGTTATTTTTCGCTTAAAGACAATGGATTGTATACCAGGTGAATACATTTGTTGGACTTGATTTTGTTGTTGTTGCTGTTGTCATTGTTAAAAGAACTCTCTGAAAGCAGTGTAATTAATACATTTTAACGCAGATATGATAGGGTTGGGAATGGGAAGGAGGATGGATAATAAAATTAGATCATTCTTCAGCGGCTACAGTGCAATTCGGATGAGAGTAACGGCAGAAGAATGGGAGAGATGTCATGAGTAAGAATCTGAACAATATGCTGTGGGTTTGTGGACTGGTTTTAAGAAGACAAAGAATGGTCGGATACCATGACTACTCATCAGCTGAGTGGGCTTACTGGTCCCCCCTCTTCCCCGCTCCTGCCCATGGGTTCTATATTGTGCTGACTGCTGGAGCCATTCCTTAGGAGAATAATCAAAGTAAACGTGTCCCTCCTGTTCACGCAGACGGTTTCATCTCTGGATACGATGGGGCGACTGCTTAGGCTGCTGTCTCCAGCATGTAGACAGAATTACATCTGAATATTTCCTCTGGACTTGTGCCAGGATTCCCATTATGATTTCAGACTCCATTAGACAAAGCTCCGTTTATAGAATAGAGGATTGTCTTCGTGGCGTAAACTATTTAATTATTTATTTGACTCTGGAATGAAAACAAATAGGATCTTTTTCTTCCTGGGTTACAGCTTTTCCACCCTGGCACAACAGATGTTAGGTTGAGAAGATTTCCTAATATTAACACATTTAGTGTGTATTAGCATGAGGTCATGAGAAGCCCTGGTGGCCTAGTGGTTACATGTCAGGCTGCTAAATGCAAGATCAGCATCTGAAACTTAGGGAGAGACACACACAGGTTGTCTATTCCTATAAAGAGTTAGTCTCTGAAACCCACAGGCGCAGTTTTACTCTGTCTTTCAGATTTGCTGTGAGTCGGGATAGATGGCTAAATTTTAAAAGTGGATTAAATTACTGATGATTAGATACATTTCTTTTATACTGTCTTATGGTTAAAATTCCCTTGACAAAAATGTAATTTCATAGTCGGAAATAAAACATCTATCACAAACTGTTCAAAAACATGTATTAGGGCTTATTTTATAAAGGAAAGAAAACATGTTTTACTCTGAGGAAAAATATTTGGAACTACTGTCATGAAATTTAACTGCTCAAATTATAAGTCAAGCACTTTCAAATTATTTTCCTTAAATTGTCTGCCTCCTGAGCAGAAAGTAGTGGCTGAATATGTGAGCAAATCAGAATGAGGGCCCATCTGTGGGAAATTGGACATCCCTTTGCAGAAGGGCTGTGGGGAGGCGACGAGCCAGTCAGGGTGCAGGGTAGCAATGATGAAATATACAATTTTCCTCTAGTTCTTGAATGCTTCGTTTCCCGCCCCCCCCCCCTATCATGATCCCAGTTCTACCTTATAAATTTGGCTGGACCGGAGGATGTACACTGGTACAGAAAGGAACTGGAAACACAGGGAATCCAGGACAGATGAGCCCCTCAGGACCAGTGGTGAGAGTGGCGATATCGTGAGGGTGGAGGGAAGGTGAGGGAGAAAGGGGGAACAGATTACAAGGTCGACATATAACCTCCTCCTTGGGGGATGGACAGCGGAGAAGTGGGTGAGGGGAGACGTTAGATGGTGTAAGATATGACAAAATAATAATAATTTATAAATTATCAAGGGTTCAGGGAGAAGGGTGGAGCGAGGAGGGAGGGGAAGAAATGAGGAGCTGATACCAAGGGCTCAAGTAGAAAGCAGGCGTTTTGAGAATGATGATGGCAACCTATGTACAAATGTGCTTGACACAATTGATGTATGTATGGATTGTGATAAGAGTTGTATGAGCCCCTAATAAAATGATTTAAAAAATTGATCTGAGTGATTTCTAATAATATGAAGAAACCAAACTGGGTTTTCCAAGTGCCCCACTGCCAAGTCTTTGTATTGATTCCAACTCAGAAACCCTAGCGGATACAGCAGAACTGCCCTGTGAGTTTCCAACCCTGAAAGCCTCATCGTTCTCCTGAGGTACTACTTGGACTTCCTAACTGCTGACACTGAGAACAGCCCAACGTGCAACTCACCCGGCCACCAGAGCACCTTCCCAATCGCCAGGGCCCGTACAGCTGCTCAGAGGCTTTTTGCAATATTTCATTGAAGAGGTTACCATGACACAGCAAATTATTCTTACAGCAGAGAAGACTGAACATTGCCTTTAAGTCAGCTAATGTTTAATGACTCATAGCTCCCCTATAGGGCAGAGTAGAATCGCCCCTTTGGATTTCTGAGGCTGCACATCTTTCTGGGAACAGAAAGCCTCATCTTTCTCATTTGGAGCAGCTGATGACTGCTGCCCTTTCAGCTATTAGCCTATTGCTGAACCCACTGTGCCTGAGTCAGAACCCAGGGGACAGCAGTGCTAATGATATTGTATAACAAAGATAATAATGTCTAGAAGGAACTTTTATGATAATTTGAGGCATCAGTATATATATTAACATAGTAGTTGCTTTAAAAGATTAACATCTGATGTGTGTAGTTCTGTAGCATCGTATAGTTTTGGTTTCTCCCACTATGTAAAAGTGGAATGTTCCTGTCAGATCTTCCATGTGGCTGATATGGCATAAAACCAGGAAGCTAAATAAATAAATAACCTAGGAAGCAATTTTTATTCATTTATACGGAAAAATATTTTGAGCATTTCCAGACCCAAAACATAATGAACAACCAAACCATGCTAAGCACCAGAGAAAACCTAAAATAACATAGGCACAATCACGCAGCTAGATGCCTGCATGCTGAGTGTCGTTCATACTGAGGAAGGAGTTCGGCGATACCACTATCTCAACTCTGGGTGCTCATGTCTTTTTAAAGTCTAGCTTCCAAACAAAGGCTAACACGAAGTTTCTTTCTCTTCTTTTTGTCTCTAAAAGTTAAAATCTTCCTCAATTTGGGAAGCAAGAGACTTTCTGAAAATTAAAGTGTGCCGGTGTTTATTACTGTTGTATTTTTTTTCAATTATTCAAAATATCACAAAAACTTATGTAAACTTCAAAAAAACTTCTACCAATTTCAATCCACGTTAGCAAGCATCATCCCTCTCTTAGATCTAAGAGAGTTGAATTTTTATCTTGTCTTAATTTTTTCTCAAAGATAATGATACCTGAAAATCCAAGCCAGGAGATTTATTTGTGTGAATGTTTCTGCCACATGAGTGGCGATTGTAAGGTATTTTTAGTGTGGATAAGTGAAGACAAAATACCAAGTTTTGGTTCTCGAGGTCTTTTATCATGTTTTAAGAAACAGATGCTGCTGTAACCTTTTATTGGATTTTATTTTTTTTCTTATTAAAGAAGACATTAGAAGAAACACTAATCTGATTAATTCGCCCAAACAATTCCACCTTTGAGGAACTGCAGTACTTTCTCATAGGCATTAAGAATCTGTTTTTACATATGCCACATGCGATCATTTGCAATTGATACACAAAATTAGCTGTGAAAGATCATGTAAAGAGTTCAAATGAGCTAATCTGACATTCTGAGTCTATAAGAAATCTAGTTTAATCAAGTCTATCACAAAGGTGTCTTTTTTAAGCCTATTTTTGCAATGTAAGTACTTTTCTGTGAGATACTGATTTTGTTCCAAATTTTCATAATTCTCATCTGATTTTGCTTTGCTAAAGACAAGCCAAAGGAACATACATGAAATAAAGGAAATGTTAAGTGCCCTAAACCTTAACACACTGAAACACTGTCAATACAATTAAATATTACTCTCAAGAAATACATTGACTTATAGGAAATAGGAGTTCATAACGGTCAAATATACATAATTTTAGCACGGGATAAAATTTGGATGAATTTCATGGTACAGTAGCCGTGCTTATTTTAGGCGACAAGTGCGAGACTGCCTTTCAAGCAGACAAAAGGCTCCTCGATCTCTTAATTACTTTGCAATGTGGGATGTGTTGAAATTGATTCTTACATCAATATCTGAGTCAGTAATTACAAGAATCTTTCTTTCTTAGGTCACCCATTACCTCTTTGTTTTCTTCTTTAAAATGTCACCAGTGCCAGGTCACCTAGCAACGGAAAACATAGAATAGACTATACCATATTGACGCCTTAAAACACAGCTTAATTAGGAGTCCTGGGGACATCATGGATTTCACCACAAGATCAGGAGTTTGAATTCACTAGCTGCTCTGTGGGAGACAAAGGAGGCTCTCGGCCCCAGTGAGGATTTCTAGACTTGGAAACCCAACAGGAGAGTTCTGTTCACTGCACTTAAGTTGTTATGAGTCAGAATCTACTCAATGACATTGAATTAATTACTAATTGCTGATTGTCACACTGATCGTATTACTATGACCACTCCCCTTGAATATTTAGATACATCACTTAATTACTATTGTTACATTTTCTCCAAACTATAATTAGCAAAGATATTTTCTCTTTCCCACATTAGACTACCAAAGAACAATTTTGATTTATCGAAAATATATTTTTAGCAGTTTTAGAATTCCAGATGTCTATATATTTTTTTTAAATGATCATTAACTTAGATGTGACTAGTGGGTTGCTACTGCATTTTGGGAGTGTCCCAAAATAAACCATCACCATGATTTTCTTAATGAATAACAAAACAAGTGTATTGCCGACTGGTCTATATTTTCCCTTTGTATCACCACACAGCATTTTTTAGCTATAGATTTGTTGACAGAATAGGCACAACCTGGTATTACATAAATGAGTGGGATTTTTTCCGGGGGGCTTTTGGAATGATGATGATCGTGTGTCAGTGAGATAATTTGATGCCTGGTAGCCACATGTCTGATACAGTAGTTACTCTCACCCGCTTTCCCAGGCCGCCGTCTTTAAGAGAGAAGACTTCCACGTCATTCTCTTGCCATGAGGTTGGTGGTTTAGATTCCGGATGGTTCAGCAGCGAGCACTTAACCGTTGTATTCCCAGGGCTCCTTGCGATGATGGTAGTTTCAGTGATAATCAAGTAAGTAAAGTCAACAAAACCTAATAACTTAATTGGTTATTAGCTTGTCAAGTGCCAACCACTCCTGAGTTTCCTGGTGGTTACCATTAATTCAGCACTCTCATCTAACCTTTCTCCAAGGTGAGTTTAGTTGTTTGTGTGGTTGGTTGGTTGCTGGTTCTAAGTATGGATGCTCTTTTACTGGCTAAATACATAAATAGCAGGGTGTATTGGACAATGTTATGTAATTGAACTGGAGCGAAATGAACTTTAAAAATTTTCTCGACTAACATTTTCACAAAGGATTGTAAAACTAAAAAATACTTAACTTTGATATAGTTTGTGAAATTAATGGTTTTCTTTGCCTATTGTCATCATAGCTGCATTCCTTCTTGTCATAAAACAAAACAAATAAACAAACAAACCATACTCACTGCCATGAAGTAGATTTCAACTCATAGCAACCCTATAGGAGAGTGTAGAACTGCCCCTGTGGGTTTCTGAGACTGTAGTTCTTTACAAGAGTTGACAGCCTAGTCTTTGTCTCACAGAGCGACTGGTATTTTCAAACCACCGGTGGTTTCAAAGCTGTTGGCAGCCGGCGTATAACCACATCACCAGGGCTCCTCTTCTTGAGACGGGTTATAATTCCCGTAAACAAAACTTTGTTTCCTGTCATTTGTAGTTCTAAAAGAATCGTTTTCATTTTCAAAATATAAAAGTATGTGTTAGCATTAATAGTTTGTCCAACGATGCCCTTCTCTAGACTTTGAAATGCTCTACCCCATTTCCTGTTCTGTTGTAAAACTCTTAGCCATGCCTTCGCTTGAAAACTCTTTAGTTTCTCCCAGAGCTAGAACTCATCTCCCTCAAATCCAAAGTCATTGTGGAAGAACAGGGTTCTCTTTGTTCCATGGAACCCGGTTGAGGTTGATTGGAAAACAACCCAGGGGCCTTTGGAAGGACCAAGGCCGATGGAAACTCATTTCTTTCTCTCGTTGCTACTGCATCCTATAGAGATGGAAGGACGACAACAAAGCTGGAAAATCGACTTTGATCAGGCAGCAGTTAGGGTTTCAAAGATAAAGAATGAATTTACTGCTTCTGGATGGTAAAAGGATTCATCCGTCGCCTCCTTGGGCTGTCAACAAGAAAAGAATTCCTCCAGGAAGTAAAATAAAGGCCTAAAACAATAGCTTCCTATTTTCACACACACTGTGCATAAGTTTTTATTCTGGAGAAAAATTAGAATTGAAAAATAAAGGGAGAACACTCCTGCTCCCAGATCTGGTAAGTTTCTGTACCATGAGCCAGGCTGACCCAGTAAGACTTAGGAAGAATCTCTCAAAGCCTCAAAAAGGCTTGTACTGGTCACTTATTGTGTGGGCCCAATTTGTCTAGCCCAGTGGATTCCTGGCTCTATTAGAAAACATGTCACCTGTTGTTCAATAAGCGGTTCAATGAATGGCTCCTGGTTAGTGAATTATGGATGCTTTTCAGTTCCTTTAAAATAAGCCTCCAGAGAACTAACTCAACGTTGCGAGGCTTCTGAATTCCAGGTTGTTAGAGAAGTGCGGTCAACTTTAAAACAACCTTCTATGGAATGTATGTGCGTTCATACTGTAGCAGGTGTTTAAAGTTGAAAAATTGCTTTAACTGTGTTGCTTCAATTGTATTATTACCTTGATTTGGTCTTAGAAAAATATAAGGAAAAAGAGAATCCTTTCAAATGTATTGCTCTATTTTCTTAGGGTAAGATATATTATTCTGTATAGTTATTCCTAAATAGTTTATAAAGCAAAGGAAAAATAGAGACTTTTTAAACAAATTGGCGATAAATATTATCCAAATCTATTAGCTAATGATAAATTGCCATTCAGTAAAAGCAAACAACAAGAAGGAAAAACTTGGTAGTAACCTCAGTGATGGTAGGATTATTTCAGGGAAACAATGTAGGTAGGAGATAAACTCTTTACCTCTCACTGTGGCAGTTCTGATGATGTTGTGGTCACATGTTGGGCAGCTAAGGTCAGTAGTTTGTAAACCACCATCAGCTCCTCGAGATAAAGAAGAAGCTTTCTACTCCAGTAAGGAGTGAACAGTTTCTGAAACCCACAGGAGCAGTTAGTTTTACCCTGCCCTACAAGGTCACTATGAAATGGAATGTACACCATGCTGTAGGGTTCATCTTGGATTGAGGTGGCAGTCGTGAGAATGGAGAGCCAGAGAACAGTGCAAAACAAATGGAAAGTTGAATAAACTTTTTAGAGGACTATGGCAAATATTGGTAGACAGCGGGCAAAAGTGATACTTCAAAAACTGTAATTTATTCCATAGCTAACTGAACTAAGAACTTACATCTGAAGCATATTACATGACTCAATTCTTATCTAATGTGTTTATTTTAAAAATCTAAAGCCAGTGTGCCTATTGTAAACTTTTTTTCTTCAATATTTTTCTAATAATGATATATCGGGCATAGTAAAATTACAGCTTTCAACTTCAGGATTTTCTTAAAGTTATATTGGTAATTGACCATTTTTTTGTGACTAAATAAACTGATTACAGCTGGCCATTACCCTTGAAAAGTCAGGCAAAATAAAACACTTTTATAACTGCAGGCCACTGGGTAAAATGTATCACCCACTTATGCTGAATGCTGCCCTATTTCATGAATGTAGGTTAAGCGGTTGTTGAATTTTTTAACTTTTTACTGCAAATCTGGTGAACGTCTACAGAGGAAGCCATCAGTTTTACATTCAACAATTTGATGGATGCATTTCCGTCCCTTTCTTGCTATCATCAGCCAACTTCCTCCCCGTGTTTCGTGTTTGCATTCCAACTCCTTTTCCTACCCTCTGACCTTAAGTGGTTGACGGTTCTAAGATGAGGGTGAGTAGTTCAGGTGTACCAGATAGGTTATGCTTTTGATGGGACACATTGGTTTTATTAACTTGATTCACCAAATTAAGGCTTTAAGACCATGGGGTGTTATAAAATGATTTTTAAAACTAGTGGATGACTTATAATGATACTTTTATAATGATTTTCAACTTGACCATGAGCACTAGGATTTTTTATAGCATCATTTTATATTTGGATTAATTAATAATGAAAAATAACATCTAAAGTAGAGCAATTTGTTCAATCTAAAGCATTATTACCTAGATTTATGAAAGCAACAAGTGATGAGAGCCCAAAGAACATGTCAAATTTGAAGAAAAGAACTGTTTTTTGGGTGCTTAAGCAAATGTGGTTAAGAAAGCTGATGGTACCCGGCTGTCAAAAGGTATAGAATCTGGGGTCCTATAGGCTGGAAGATAAACAAGTTACCATCTAACTGAGAAACAACAAAGCCCACATGGAAGAAGCACACCAGCCTGTGAGATCACAAGGCATCGAAGGGATCAGGTATCAGGCATCAAAGACACCCTAAAAAAATTATAACATTGTGAATGAGGGGGAGTGCAGAGTGGGGACCCAGGGCCCATCTGTGGTAAATTGGACATCCCCTTGCAGAAGGGCTGCAAGGAGGAGAAGAGCCAGTTAGGGTGCAATGTAGCAATGATGAAACATACAATTTTCCTCTAGTTCTTCTATGCTTCCTCCCCCCCACTATCATGATCCCAAGTCTACCTTACAAATCCGGCTGGACCGGAGGACGTGCACTGGTACAGATAGGAACTGGAAACACAGGGAATCCAGGACAGATGAACCCCTAAAAACCAGTGGTGAGAGTGGTGATACCAGGAGGGTGGAGGGAAAGTAGGGTAGAAATGGGGAACAGATTACAAGGATCTACATATAACCTCCTCCCTGGGGGACGGACAGCAGAGAAGTGGGTGAAGGGCAACATTGGACAGTGTAAGATATGAGAAAATAATAATTTATAAATTATCACAGGTTCAAGGGAGAGAGAGGGAGCTGGGAGGGAGGGGGAAAATGAGGAGCTGATACCAAGGGCTCAAGTAGAAAGCAAATGTTTTGAGAATGATGATGGTAGCATATGTACAAATGTGCTTGACACAATGGATGGATGTATGGATTGTGATAAGAGTTGTAGGAGCCCCCAGTAAAATGATTTTTTTTTAAAAAGACTGCTTTTATTATTATCCCAGCTCTCACAAGGGTTATCACATTGAAAAGCTATGAGTTACTATGTGTTGATAATCTTTAAAAAATCCAATGATTTACTCTTATCACAAGAAGACATTTAAAGGTTTAATACAAGGCTTTGGCAATGTTGTAACAGTGGACCCAGTAAGATAGTAAATGAGGACTCAGCTAGTTTATGAGAGCATCCTTCAGCCAATACTTCAAATAGAACAGTGACAGCTTTGTTCAGAAGCTACAATATACATGACTTGGGAGACAGTTCTCTTCTTTGTCTCACCAGTTCCGTTCTGAAGGAACCCTGGTGGATCATCAGGTTCAACGTCAGCTCCCACTACTACCTGCCTGGATTGCTGCTCACAGCCAACTGTCCCCTGCTCCAGGAAAGATGCGTTTAAGACACCCCAGGGAACAGCTCGACTCGGTCCTGCAGGCTGGCTCTGATCTGAAACAACTTCATGACCGTGCATTTTGTTTTGGTTTATGGGGAAGGGTAGTTAATCCAGATCTCATTTGGTCAATTTGATCTAATCATAAAATATATTTATAGAGCCTATTGATTGTAAGTTGTTTTATGTAGACTGATAGTTGATATATTTTCTAGTTATATCACTTGTGAAGTGCTCCTTGCCTTACTTTCACGGTCATATTTAAGAATGTATCTTTAGAGTATTCAGTCAGTTTTCATGGCTTTCTAGATGTGGCCTTTGCACAATTAAAGGCAAGTATCTGATCTACTTAAAAACCAAATCTGAGCCACTGTGGGAGTGTATGTAATTGGGTTACAGAAAGGATAGCTCCTAGGTAAACACTGTTAAATATGTCAGCATGAGCTAATCTATCAGACTGCTATAAACTTTATAGAGAACAGAAGGTGCTAGTTTCAATTGCATGCAAAGAATTTTAGTCTCACCCTTGGGTCCTGTTCTCTTAATGAAAATGTACTCAGAGCCAGGCTATCTCAGGAAAAATTGAGAAGTGGGAACCATTGTGCCCTCTGCTTCAAAGGATATCATGTTTTGTCCCCAAGCGCTAATGGATTCCTCCCTTTCCAACTTACAGCCATCTTCATCTTCATAGTCTTTCATTCCTAAAGTTTCTATTTTCTATCAAGGTCATGACAGGTAATGGTGATGATACTTGTAGCTTTTGGGGGCTTGCTGTGTTCTTAATTAGTAAAAAAACAACAAAATAAAACATGTTAGCCTATGGAGTACTGTTAGGGTGCGTGGCAGGTTATGAGTTGGGCTGTTCAGTCAGGTCAGCAGTTCAAACCCAGAAGCCACCCCAAGGGAGAAAGATGAGGGAATGTGGCCCCTAATAAAGGTTCATACTCTGGCGTAGCAGAGCTAATTCACCCACTCCCAAAGATAGAGGCAAAGAGAAGTTTATTTGAAGGTGACACCAGCTTGCTGAATGCTCCGAGGACTTGGAGACTGTGCTGGTGAAGACCAAAGACTACAGCCTTCAGTACAGATTACAACTCTATAAGCGCTGTACGACTCTTCAAACCACAGCCCTCACGATTGGACACAGGTAACATTATGTAGGAAAGACTGAAGTTGTCAAGAACTTTATCATACTTAGATCTAAAATCAATGCTCATCGAATATCAAAGGGCATATTGCATTGGGCGTTCCTGCAAAAGACCTGTTTAAAGTATTGAAGAGCCAGGATATCGCTTTGAGGACTAGGGCGGGACTGACCCATGCTATGGTATTTTCAATGGCCTCATGTATGGGAAAGCTAGAGAAGGAATAGGAAACCTACTGATTTTTGATGCACTTGAATTATGGTGCTGGGGAAGAATATTGACAGTAGTGTGGTCTCCCGAAAGACCAAGCACATTTGTTTTGAAAGAAGTAGAGATGGAGCACGCCTTAGAATCGAAGATGGTGAGACTTAGTCTCTAGTTCTTCGGACATCATCAGGAGGCTCCAGTCCCTGGAAAGGAACATCATGCTTGGTAAAGTAAATGGTCCCTGGACCGAGGAAGACCTTTAAGGACATGAACTGACACCGTGTCTGCAACAACTGGTGCAGACAGTAAGACCTGGGAGGATGACTAAGAGGGCTAGACTCCCATTCTGTTGTGCAGAGGATTTCCCTGGGTCAGACTGACTTGGTAATGCCTAACAACCACCACGAGGGACTTGGCGTTACCTAACAGCCACCACGAGCTCGGGAGACCAACAGCAATGCATGTTGTCTTGTTGGAATCATACTTGTGCTCAGAATCAGTAACTTTTATAAATGGTTACGTTGAAGTTCTCGCCTTTCAGCAGAAGTGGGGTCTGCAGGGGTTGGGTGGGAGTGTGCCAAGTGAGTGCTTAACCAGATGTTTTACATTAACTTGGCTTTCAGGATAATCAAAGACTGTAATTATTGACCACTACAGGTAAACCGTCTTAGGGCAATCTCTGGCTATCTCTTTGGCTAATCAGATATCAGGAATTAGTTTTTGAGGATGATTCTCAGGGTTCACTAATGGCTCTTCCAGGAGACTTAATGTTTGCCTTTGAACAGTACCAAAAGTTGTAAAAATCCCAGAGAGTCAGGAAAATGTACAAATGTGCTGGACACAATGGATGTATGTATGGAGTGTGATAAGAATTATATGAGCCCCCAATAAAATGATTAAAAAGAAAAAGAAATGCATAGTAGACATTTACCCACAATGTTTAAAAAGAGAGTGATTTGTATGTGCATGCTATTCACTGCTATATATATATATATATATATATATAAAAGAAAAGAAAAATGAACTCAACGACTCGATGCAAAGGACTAACCATGGTCATCGTGGAAGTAGAGAGTAGCATGGTGCCATTCTAATAGGACGTGCCGAAAAATGCAATTAACAGAGGTGGGTATGGATCCAAGTGTATTTGGTGAGAAGGGACCTTTGGTGGTACAGTGGATATGTTGTCTGAGGTCCCAATCCATCTGCTGCTCCTTGAAAGAAAGCTAAGGCAGCCTGCTTCTGTAAAGATGTACAATTCCGCAATCCTGGGCAACAGTTGTGTGCTGTTCTGTACGGTTGCTATGAGTCAGGATCTCCTTGTGGGTTTACTTTTTGGTTCAAGTAGGGAAAATGAATGCTATTAAGGGCAATTAGCCAAGAGACTGAGTCGAGAACTTGTAGACTACCTGTTCTCCAACTTTGCACAGTCTCGAAAGAAATACTGATTTAGTGTTGAAAATGGAACCATGACTGCTCTGATTAGTTAGTTACTTTCATGGACTTACCATTTATCAAAATCTCAAGAAAATAAATTCAAATCTCCCTACTGGCAACTTCATGTGAACTACTATTTAGAAGAATACGCATGTTATGTAAAAAAATGAACCCAAACATTTTAGGAATAGCTAAGCCCTGAAGCATCTGGGCCTGGGAGTCCTTCCTCGTAAATTTCAAATGGAATTAGAAGCCACGCAGCCCTGTCTTCTGAGTCTGGCTCTGGACAGTATCACGAGTATGACTGTATGTGGACCCGAGCACTTGGTTTGAGCAGTGAGCTGCTGGAGAGGACCTTGGAATTTGGATAGTTACGTTCAATTTAACAGAAGTTTATATCATCTAGATAATGCCAGGCACTTTGTGGGAAAAAATGGATATGTGGATTATTAACATGAAGCTTTGGATTTTAATGAATTTACAATCAAATGCCAAGTGACTTTTATCTGCTTCAGTTTCCCAATTTGAGACCATGTAGGAATGCTTACTTTGGTTTTCAGAAGTACACACAGGAAGACAACACCGAGAAGTCATTTATAGAAAAAGATGTAATTTCAACTGGAATTGTCTAGCCATGTTTATATTTAGAAGAGAAATAGACTTCCTCCTCTACCAATTACTCTAGTAGGCCAAGTCTCGTAGCTCAGGAAATCGTCCCACTTAGCTGAATGTTTTACCCCCATTACGTTAAGCTGGTCAGTGGTGTCATGGAGGGCATGGTGAAGCACTGTTTATCTAGGTGAAGTGAAAGTTAGTAGATTTTCTTGTCCCTGGAAGTTCTAGTTTGAAGTAATCAGTCTGTCAATTGGCTGGAGAAGTACTCTAAATATAAATGTACTGAAGCTCTCTCTCTGCTACTCTGGCAACAGATTCATAGAATATGTCTCCCTTACTCACTATTCTTTCTCTTTGTCTTCTTTCTCTATCATTCCTTAAAGGTGTTTATCCAAACTCTGACCTGGGAACACACACACACACACACTAACAACAACAACAACAAATGCCTCAAAGCATGCTATACATGTGTAAGGAAAAGCACCCATTTTCCATAAAGGGGTAGACCTCATGTCACCTGAAACATAGCTATTATTCACACTATTTCCCAAAGCTCTGGCTTGTAAAAGGTAAAGCTCTCAGCAAGTTCATGTATAATATCAAACTTTTAAAATGCACTTTTGGGATCAGTCAGCTTTGTAGTTCCAGTGCTTCAGGAAAGATACATCAACTCCAAAGAGCCAAATCCATGATCCCGAAGTCAATTTCAGCTCCTAAAGACCCCACTGGGCAGAGTGGAATTGCCCATATGGGAAACCATTGGGTTTCCAAGGCTTTACATCTTCTAAAAGTGGATGTTTTTCTCGTACAAATGGCAGATGTGCTTTAATACTTACCCTTTCATTTAGCAGCTGAGCACTGTGACCACTGCGCCACTAGTGCTCCGAGGAGACACGCATTACAACCTTTGCTTTGAGACTTGGGGCAGTGGCTTTTCATACACAGAGAACTCTGTGTAGTTCTCAGTGACTCCTGGCCACTGGGCAAGCCTATATGGGTTTTCTCCAGCCCCCGCCCCCACACCCCGCCTCTTCCCCACCAAAAAAAACCCTCTTGTTATCCAGTCAATCCCAATTCCTTATGACATGGGGACAGTTCTGTTCTAATACCCCTTTGGAATTCTAAAAAAACAAAGAAGAAGAACAGCAAAAAAATCCAAGTTGTCATTATTATCAGAGTTGATTTATCTGACTTAAATATAAATGGCCCAGCAAATCCCCTTTGAAGCCACTGTTTTTTAAATTTTGTTTTTAGACTCATTTTGTTCCATATACTCCTTTAATGGAATCCTGGTAGCACAGAGGTTATAGTACAGGCTGCTAACTGAAAAGTCCACAGTTTAAAACCACTAGCTGCTTATTGGTAGAAAGATGTAGCGTTCTGCTTCTATAAAGATGTAAAACATTGGAAACCGTTGTTGTTTTTTGTTTTTATCAATTTTTATTGCAAATTAGGTAGGGGTTTGCATTTCAGATCATCAATTTTTCATTCAACAATTTAACCTGCTAATGAAACCCACCATTCATTTGCTCTTCTTCACTCCTTGATTTCTTTCTCCCTCTTGGGGACCACCATCTTCCACTTCACCCAATGTCATACCCATCAAATGTCACGTCTATTGATTTATCTTTCCTCCGTTGCCCTCTCTGGAAAACGTCAAAGTCTTTTCAAAGTCTTTCATACCCTTTAGTACAAAAGTCTTCATCTTTTCTATTTGTTTGTTTTCTTCCTTAAAGTGGTCTCATATAATAGTTGTACTTTTGTGATTGGATAATTTTACTTGGCATAATGTTCTCCAGCTCTGTGAGGTGTGTATTGGTTTCATCATTGTTGTTTAGCAATGTCGCATGTGTATGTCCCCAAGTTTCTATATCCATTATTCTACTGATGGACATCTAGGTTGCTTCCATGTTGGCATCATGAGCAATACTACGAGGAGCATGGATGTGCATGTCTGTTCTTTTTATGACTCTCACCTTTTAAGGATGCCCAGCAGAGTCAGCACTGGACTTTTTGTGAAGGTTGCCTAACCAGACAAACACCGGTGAAGTACTGAGAGAACTTGCCTGCAACCATCCACTGATCACAGGTGCATTTTTAAGTGTGCCTGCTTTGTTTTGCATGAACCTGGTTGTGTGTTAACTAGATCTTTAGTAGAAAAAAATCCTTCGATTACCTTCCTATGGTTATCAACTTGACTTTGGAGTAACACTCAGTCCAGTGTGGCTCTGCCATCCAGTTTTGCAGTTGCTAGCTATGAGAGTGGGAACACGTTACTGAAGGCCTCTGACCTCGCTTTTCTCTTTTGTAAAAGGAAGACAATGTTAGCTCCTAAGATTTCATCGATAAGTTTTCATTTTGCTGTTGTTAGAGGCCTTCCTTTTGGTGACTCATAGCAATCCTCTGCCCAACAGTATGAAGAAGCATTGTGCAGTCCGGCACCACCCTCACAATAGTTCCCTTTGACTTCACTGTTGCAGCCACTGCATCAATCGATGCAGCTTGTTGACGGGCTTCCTCTTTTTTGCTGACCCCCTACTTGACCAAATAGGATGCGCTCTTGCCAGGAATGGACTTTCTTGATAACATGTCCACAGCCTGTGAGAACGAGCCTTGTCACCCTCGCATCTCAGGAACGTTCTAGCTATACTTTCTTGATAACATGTCCACAGCCTGTGAGGACGAGCCTTGTCATCCTCGCATCTAAGGAACATTCTAGCTATACTTTCTTGATAACATGTCCACAGCCTGTGAGAACGAGCCTGGTCATCCTCGCATCTAAGGAACATTCTAGCTATACTTTATCCAGGATTGATTCTTTCATTCTTCTGTCAGTCGGTGGTATTTTCAATATTTTTCACCAATATCATAATTCAAATGCATTAATTCTTCTTCGTTCTCCTTTCATTTTCTACCTTTCAAATGCAAAAACTACATTAAAAAATAGTAAATCCTTAGTACAGTCCTTAACAAATAACAAAGAGACACTTAACACATATTTTTTTATGTGTGTGTGTTATTTTTCCAGTAAGTATATAAATAGGACATAATATAGAGATCAATTATGCAATTAACTATTTACTATAGAAACTATTTACTCTCTTCAACATTCTTTGTAACCGAAACTTCCTTTTTCTCCCAGGAATAATGACGTTCAAACTTTATTTTCATTTAATATAGGATATGAAATTCACTATCTGTCAAAGTTCTGGCAAGGATATGCATATCAAGTATAATTGGCATCCTCTTTATTTGACCTCAAAATATTAAAACTGTGGATGACTAAACCATTTTGGTTTTATACTTTATACTTTAAATGAAATTAATCAAATGCTCAAGACTGTGAAACTTTTTCATAATTTGTATTTATTCCTCCTTCTATATGTTTGTCTCATCATTCAGTATAACACATTTACTTTCCCACAAGACATGCTCTCTGTGCTATTTGCAGATTTTTATTTGTAGTTTAATTTTTTTGAACACTATAAATGCACTTCAGGAGGGTTATTACATGGGGAAATTGGTAAGTTAGGAAATCATCTTATCTTCCATTTGACTGGACTCTGTAGACTTTGGAATATCATTTAGAATTTTAACCATTATCTAAGTCTCATGGAAGGTCTTCAGTGATCTATTTATACTTTATAACCCCATATGTAGATCATTACTTCTCATACCAGCAGGGCTCCATTGCTTCCTGTTTGACTTGTTCAGTTCTACCCCATTAATCTTTGCATTTGTTACATCATTAGATCTGTTGTTGTGGTTCTGTTTGTGTATGTAAACTCAAATTCAGTTCTGTGTCACTTTGTTATCTGCTAATTTTGTCTCACATTCAAATTTGGAGAACTTAAAAGTTGGCCTGGCAAATCCTCTTCTGGCCTGGCTGAGTAAGAAACAAATAGCCTACAGACATCTCTTAGTCTAGTACATCACCCCTTGACCTGCCATCTCTAACGAAGGTCCTACAGTCAGCTAATATAAAGAATTTGAATAAGGTAGTTAGCCACAGAACAGAAGGAAGCTGTAAGGATAGCCAGTACGTTGCATTATTTTAGGATTTGCCACAACGAACTGCAAGGCACTTTTGAAACATCCCAGTACAATATTCAAACGTAAGGTAGAAAATAGGTGTAAGAAACACTTAGTTGTGAGACATTATGAGAATGGAAAGATATTTTGCAGATTATATTTGACTTTTCAATTAACTCCTGGAATTGACCTCTAAGAGGAAATTTTATGCAATGCAATCTAACCTAATTACCTCACTTCAACAGAGGGCCCAAATGCATTTGCCCACATCCTACAATGCTCATTTGAAGTTTGAACACAGGTCGTGGGAAAGTAAGCTTATTAATACCAACCGAAGCCGCGCTCCCTCAATTTTTGGAAACATAGAACAATTCCTTTTTTTTTTCCAGATTATAATCCTTCCTTAATTTAGTAACTTGTATCGGATTTGACCATTGTTGGCTTTATTTTTCCTGGCAGAGTTTGTTATTTTATCATTGCTACTTACCAAACAGAGGAGCCAAGTAGCCCAAGGCCCAAGGTGAACCACAAGGTGAACCATTGGAAACCACCAGCCATGCCGAGAGAGAAAGCCAGGGCTTTCTACTCCCGTAATGAAATCCAGTCTCAGACACCCACCAGGGCAGTTCTGCCCTGCCCTACAGGGTCGCTATGAGTCTGAATCAACTCCATGGCAGTGAGAGTTAACAAAGCCAAAATTGTTGCCATTCAGTCAATTCCAAATCATAGAAACCTATCGGATGGTAGAGCCGCCCTATTGAGTGTCCAAGATTGTCACATCTTTATGGAAGCAGAGGGCCACTTCTGTCTCCCTGGGAGTGGTTGTTGGGTTTGAAATGCAAACCTTTTGGTTTGGAGCCTTAGTGGTGCCATCAGGTAAGCATTGTGCTTCTAACTCGCAAAGTTGGGGTTCAAATTCCACCAGAGAAAGATGAGGTTATCTACTCCTGTAAAAATTTACACCCTATATGAGTCAGAATTTACTGGCTGGCAGTGGGTGGTGTTTTATATATATATATATATATATATATTAGAAATACACATCTATGTAACTTTTGACATGAAGTCAAGAAAAATTTAATATATATAGTGAATATATATATATATATATATATATTCACTAAAGTTTATTATTCCCCAGGATTAAATTTATATATATATATATCCACTACATATTTTAATATATATTCTATATTCTATATAATTATATATTATATATATTCAATATATATATATTCACTAAAGTTTATCATTCTCCAGGATTAAATTTTTCTTGACTTCATGTCAAAAGTTACATAGATCTGTATTTCTAATAACAAATAGGTTTTTAATGAAGGTCAATATTTCTGACTCTCTTTCCTGAATATATTTTCTGATTGAAGTTAGCCTTTCAGTAGTACTTCCAATAAATATTGAGTCAGAACCACAGTAAGTCTCCAGTTATGAGAAAGCATCCGGCTTATGGACAACTAGTAATTGGCCTCTATCGGAATGTGAATTTGCCCTAACTTTGAAAAGATTGAACTAACCCTTATAGGCAACTATTTCTTCATCACAGTCACCTTCAGTTACTGTTCAGGCAGCTTTTAGATCACTGAAATGACTTCAGGCCTTGTCTGTAGTAAAGTAATTCATACATAAGGACTTTATGTACTTTTAAAAACTTTCTGATACATTTGACGTAAACACACCCTAGTATTATATATTATATTTTATATTTGTGACTCGATCTCATTTATTGTACATCGCCTGACTTGTACAGTGTGTTAGAATGGATTTACTAGAGTAACAAACTCATTGACACTCATATATGTGTTAAAAAGAGCTTTGTATCAAAGTGCAATTGTACAGGCTTGAAGGTAAACAAGCGGCCATCTAGCTCAGAAGCAACAAAGCCCACATGGAATAAGCACACAAGCCTGTGCGATCACAAGGTGTCGAAGGGATCACATATAAGGCATCATCAGAACAAAAAATCCTACCATAGTGAACGATGGGGGGAGTGCAGAATGGAGACCCAAAGTCCATGAGTAGGCCACTGGAGATCCCCTTGCAGAGGAGACGAGCCAGTCAGGGTGCGATGTAGCAATGATGAAAAATACAACTTTCCTCTAGTTCCTAAATGGTTCCTCCCCCCCCACTATCATTATCTGATTCTACCTTGCAAGTCTGGCTAGACCAGAGGATGTACACTGTTACAGATAGGAACTGAAAACACAGGGAATACAGGGTGGATGAGCCCTTCAGGACCAGTGGTGTGAGTGGCAATACTGGGAGGGTAGAGGGAGAGTGTGTTGGAAAGAGGGAACCGATGACAAGGATCTATATGTGACCTCCTCCCTGGGGGACGGACAACAGAAAGGTGGGTGAAGGGAGACATCGGACAGGGCAAGATATGACAAAATAATAATTTATAAATTATCAAGGGCTCATGAGGGAGGGGGCACCGGGGAGGGAGTGGGAAAAATGAGGACCTGATGCCGGGGCCTTAAGTGGAAAGCAAATGTTTTGAGAATGACTAGGGCAATGAATGTACAAATGTGCTTTACACAATTGATGTGTGTATGGATTGTGATAAGAGTCATATGAGCCCCTAATAAAATGATTAAAAAACAAAAGAAAAGGAAGCATCCCAGTCCAGTTCTGATCAAGTCCATAAGTCTGATAGTAGCCTTTAAGTCTGATACTAGTCCATAAATCCCTCTTCAGACTCACAGAACCATATGCAATGATGCGGAATACAGGGAGATCACAGAACAGTGGGTACAAAGTCTTATGGATCTAAGGGCGGTGGCACCATCTCAGCACTGGTGCGAGTCTCCTCCTCGTGGTTCTGCCAGCTTTCTGAGTCTGGTTTTTCAAAATGAGGTGAAGCAAGAGCGGGGCTCTCACAGGGCTCAGCAAGTGTCCACAAGGCTTGTCAACAGGAAGGGGAAGTTCCCAGAATTCTCATGAGAAGGCCATGCCCACACGGAGTCATCATCAGGCTGTGACCTGGTTGACAGGCTAGACTCTACCCCTACACTTCTTTATCAAGTGGACATGGAATTATGTAACTACCACATACAGTAAATAGGGTATAACCCAAAGAAAACTCACTGCCATCAAGTCAATGCTGACTCATAGTGACCCCCTGTGGGTTTCTGAGATTGTAACCATTTACAAAAGTGGAAAATCCAGCCTTTGTCCTGAGGAGCAGCTGGTTTTGAGCTGCTGACCATGCAGATCCCAACTCCCTATATAGGTACCACAAAATTAGGTCAAGGGTGGTAAACTAGATTTGAGTTCCAGGTTCTCATCATATCTAAAGTTTAAACCTGAAGTTTATAACACTGCCAAGGATCTGGGTATCTTTCAAGTGAACCCCACCTTGTCATTTTTGGGAACTCTATGCATTTGATATTTTGTTCTGCACACTGCATCCACTTCTCTCTCTCTCTCCATCTTTCTTCTTTTTCTTTTTTCTTTATTTTATTTTATTTTTAAATCATTTATTAAGGACTCATACAACTCTTTTCACAATCCATACATACATCATTTGTGTCCAGCACATTCGTACATATGTTGTCATCATCATTCTCAAGACACCTGCTTTCTACTTGAGCCCTTGGTATCAGCTCCTCATTTTCCCCCTTCCTCCCTGCTCCCCCATCCCCATGAAACCTTGATAATTTATAAATTATTATTATTATCTCTTACACCATCCGACATCTCCCTCACCCACTTCTCCACTGTCGTCCCCCAGGGAACAGGTTATATGTAGACCCTGTCATCTGTTCCCCCTCTCTACCTCACCTTCCCTCCACCCTCCCGATATCGCCACTCTCACCACTGGTCCTGAGGGGATCATCTGTCCTGGATTCCCTGTATTTCCAGTTCCTATCTGTGCCAGTGTACATCCTCTGGTCCAGCCGGATATGTAAGGTAGACTTACCTTTCTTCTTTTGAGAGCCTCTCATGGCACATGATGCTGATAGTCAAGGTATCTCTAGAAGTGTCATCACCCATGGGGGAAAGATGAACTTGTGACCAAAGCTTGGGCATTCATTATTCTCTTGTCTGTAGGTATGAATCTTGAACCAAAAGACGCAAAGACAGGAAGCAATTATAGTGGCATTGTTTATTTTTAAAATTGTCCATTAATGTGTATTACATTCTACTCAAACTTTCCTGGTTCCTTTCTTTTATAGGCACTGCCTCCCTATGATTCTGAACTATGCAGTGTCCTTTTGTTAAATTGCTTTTCTTTTTTCTCAAATATGCTTAAATTTCTATTGCTATGAGGTTGTGATAGAATCAGGCAGCCTAGTAGACTGGAACAAGTGATATGTTCTTCTTACAAATAAGTGGTATTGTTGGGTGAAGCTAAATTTTAATTGGATATTTCTATATCTGGCAATATTGAAAGTGCTCAGACTGAACATGGATCACAATTCAGAAGTTCAGAGAGGGTGTTATTTTTGTAGTCATCTGTTGGGTACCTTTCATCTTGTACCATTGTACAGCCTGCTAGATGGTTTCCTGTGGGACCTCTGCCACGGTTATTGGCATGTGTTTTGTCTAATGAGAAACCTATGCTGGGACACAGCTCTGTTCACCTGGACTTTTCCATCAATCTCTGCTCTGTTTATTCCTATTGGTACAAAACATGTTTGCCTTTCTCCATGGCCATTTCCCTGTTCAGTGAACATTTTGGAGTAGCTTACCTAGTATTTTACCTTTGAAAATAATGTTTGTCATTCCTCCACAACCGACCTGCTGTTAGCTCTTTGACAAAACTCCCTTTCTTTATCTAAAATGGCAAAACAAAGAACTCTATGTGGAAGCTGATTCATGCAATTTCAGGATTTATCTCATCAAAGATCAGTAGAAAGTGATTGTATCTTGATAAAAGTGGTCATTGTTTCACTACTTGAAGACGACTTAAGCCGATATAGAAGTATCTATGGATAGGCTTGAAATATTTGTGAGTTATTTCAGATTGTACACAATATGGTATGTAATATGAACTTTTATAAAAGAATAGACAGATTCTGTGAGATTCTTTTTTTATTATTCTGTGAGATTCTTAATGCTCCATGACTCTTCAAACACACAAATTAATTAAGTTATTTAACAGCTTACCTTTATTTTTAGGTTATAGAGTATGGATTGCCTTGGGTCATATTGGGAAAGAATGGTGTGCTAACACTGCATTCATCCAAATGCATTAGAATGGAGCTGAGTAGCCAGAGTCTGTGATACCTGCGCAAACAGAACAATCCTATTCCTGTGTTGCTCAAAGATACTTAGAGTTATTCAAGCAGTCGGATCTTATCCTTGACTTTGCAAGTATAAATTCTGAAATGAAAAGAGTTGCTATGTTAACTCATGCAGGTCATACATGAGTATGAAAATAACTTTGTTTTTTAGCCATGATGAGCATTTATCCTGAACTGTTTGTTCAAGATGAAAGAGATGGGCCCCTGTTTTACATACCTATACTCCTTTGTATCGATCCTCTGTGGCTCAGAAAATGCACAGGATTTGAAATGATGACATCTGAAGTCAGTTCACGTTTTGCCAATGCAGTGGTTCTGTAGCCTTGATTGAGGCACATAAGCTTTGTGAATTAAGTCCCTTAATTTAAAATAGGGATAATAACAATACCTAAATTCCCATATTACTCTAAGCAACCAGTGGCATCATGCACATGAACTTTACCTGCCAAGTTCTTAATTAGCAGTAGATGTTTTATATGAATTTGGGAATAATTAGTCAAAACTATAGTCTTGTTGAATTGTGAATCTAAGACTTTCTTCCTAAGCTCTCCGTATAATGCCAGATTGCTTTATCATCAGCCCCTTTGGTTGACTCAATAATCAGCCTTAAGATGACATACACAGTTTTGCATTTCAAAATGAGTACCTTTGCCAGCTAAGAGATATAAATTCCCCTTAAGGGATAATTGGATTTTTAGAGTCAGTTTTGTCCACAGCGATTCTTATATTTTTCCTTTCCAATCTAAATTGCAGAGTCTTTAACTTCACAATAGTAGCTTCCACTGTGTCATCTTCCAGAAGCAGAAAGGAGGCGAAAGTCCCTGGGCATGTGGAGTGTGCCAGGCCCTTGGCTGAGGTGCTCTTGCTTCCGCTTCCCTCTGCCATGGCACTCTCTCCGCTAATTCGGCTTCCAGCGATCCCTGCCATTTCCCCTTTGTTTTTATCTTGTTTTGCCCCTTCTCTTTAGCTGTAGCACTCAGATGGAGGAGTACCAAGGATACCAGCCCTGTAGCCCACACCCCTCTGAGGGTCCCAGGGAGACAACCTAGGTGACAGTGCTTCAGAGACAGTCCTTGAAGCATAAACTTTGTCTGTTTGGGTCAAGACTGGAGTTCCATTGTAGCACGAGCTCAGGGCAGCTTCTTCTTCCACTATCTGGTACATTGACAGGCGTGCTGCTCATCAAACATCGGGGCCACGTGGACCCTGTCTTGTTGCTCTTTAGCTGAAAGAACGTAGTTGAGGTTCTTCACCTTTCCAAGTTGGACCGTTCTACTCTGCGTGAACAGGGGCATTATGGGTCAGAACCAACTTGAGGGCATCTAGCCACAACGACCAAAACCGGTGACGGCATCATGGCCCTATCTCCAGCAGACTTTCAGCCTTCCAATTCTGGGCATTGTCAGTGTGACTACTGTGAAAATCACACACATGCACCTGAGGCCTGCAAACATAGAGAAATAATTCAGGAGAGGGTGAAGGGTGGTTTTTTTTAGGTCTCCTGAATTCACATAGTGGAGACTTTTGACCAAACTAACAAAATAAAAGAAAACCGAAGTGGGCCGGGGTAGCTTAAGTGGTTGAACACGTGAGTGCATGTTTGAAGACAGGCCTGGTCATCTACATCCAGAAGCTCACAGCCTTAAAACCCCTATAGAGCAGGTCTGTTCTGGAAACACGGAGTGCCATGAGTTGGAAATGAATCCATAGAAACTAACAATACCGCTACCAGACTATTTGAGTGTGTAGTTGTTCGTTCTTCTCTATTTACATTGTTTACTAGAACAATGTCTTAGCTTTCTGGAGAATTCTTTCAGCTTTTGTTGAATGTATTGTAAGCATACATTTCTGATCTGTCTTGAGAGAATTTCATAATGATATTTTTAAAAATTATATTTTCAATAACTTGAACTGGATGGGACTCTGGAAAGAGGTGTGATTCCGCCGTGCATCAGTCACAAGTTATCCAAAGATATGTGCTGTGTTCTGTGAATTTTGATGGTGTGAGCAGGCACATCAGCAAATTGCTTTGGATGATTTTGGAAAGCAGTCACCGTTGGTTTTGTGAGAATACTATTATTTAAAGCCTTAAATATTTTCCCAGGTCTCTATGTTTTCGTCACTTGTATGGATCTGGCCAACAGATATAATGTCTTTTTCTTATAATAGCTGTAGCTCAAATGACAGAGAACTACCTTAGCATTTACTAACAACTCTTATTTAGCTCTTTGTATTTCCCTCTGATTCTGTTCTTTCCATTCAAGGTGATTGGAGAATATTAAAATGTGTTCATATAGATCTCTTTTCCACAACGGAGCTAATCAGAAGGTATTTAAACTACCTGTGTAAAAAATGGGAGCAATAAAAGGAAGAAATGACTTGTTTTTAAAATCCCATTTCATACAGTGAATCCAGGATAGATTAGATAAAGCCCTCAGGACCAATAATGAGAGTAGCAACACCAGGAGGGTAAGGGGAAGGTAGGGTAAAGGGGGAACTGATCACAAGGATTTATATATAACCCCCTCCCTGGGTGGGGATGGACAACAGAAAAGTGGGTGAAGGTAGACATCGGACAGTGTAAGACATGACAAAATAATAATAATTTATAAATTATCAAGGGTTAGTGAGGGAGGGGTGTAGGGAGGGTGGGAGAAATGAGGAGCTGATACCAAGGGCTCAAGTAGAAAGCAACTGTTTCTAGAATGATGATGGCAAAAAATGTACAATGTGCTTCACATGATGGATGGATGGGTAGATGTAATAAGAGTTGTATGAGCCCCCAATAAAGTGATTTAAAAAAGAAAAAAATCCCATTTCATTATGCCATGATTCCAGTGTTATTGCCGTTAGCGCCATTGATCATAGCTGACTTCACGTCGACCACCGAGTGGAGTCTAGAGAGCATTTGAGATTTTAAATGACTTTACAGAGCACCCCTGTTAAAAGTGTTGATGCCACATGACAACTGCTATTATTTCACTGCCAGCCAAATCTAAAAGAACATTAATATTCATTAGTAATGTTACAGCTGGTGACTCCTTAACAACATTGTAATGATTAGACTAGATATTTCAGTGTATTGGAATGTTCACACAAACTAAGTCTGGATGGACACAGGGCCTTGTAGAAGCCTCGTAATATCGAGAGAGAAAAAAAGTAAATGTGTGTGTGTATTAAGCTAAGTAAACAAATATTATAGAAATATACTTCAGTTGATGGAATATTATGCAAGGAGTGATTGATATTTGCATGAATTATATTGGGAAACACCATGGTAAAAATGGAAAGAATCAAGTCTTAACTTTATCACTTAAATTCAATGCCCATTTCCCTTTCTGTCCATTAGCCTTTGTGCTTTGAGTGTGTCTGTAGGGCCGCTGTGAAAATAAAATGAAAAGGGGGTTAGGAAATGCAACTAACATCCAAATCAAACTCAAAAATCCAAATCAGACTCATTGGCCTCACCTCAGTTCCAACCCGGAGGGCCCGATGGGACAGAGTAGGAATTCCCCCAGGGTTTCCAAGGCTGTAAACTTTACAGAAGCCTACTCCTCCCCATTTCTCCTACAAAGTGGCTGGTGGCAGCCAAGCCCTTTAACCCCAGCACATTAAGCACGTTAACCATGAGGGCTCTTCTGAGCACCTAATAGGCATGGTGTCCTATGCTGGGCTCTGATATATGCTGTCTCCCCTCATCTAATTAACATTATGGTTCCCTCTTTATTTTATAGATTAGAAAACCAAACCAGGTGGGTTAAGTCTAATCTTTTGATGGCATGCACGGTGTGGGTTGGTAAATGGCTGCACAACTGCTTGGGAGTGTATTCTACATGCGCATATGCATTTCTATATCGAAAGTTCATGGGAACATGTTCCATTTTCTTTTCATTCCATTTTTCTATCAAATTTCTGAAGCCCTCTCATGGTATATGCACATACATATGCACACCTATAGGCATATGCATACACACATACATGTGCAAATAATTCTTCCTGGTGTATACACAACTTTGTATCTACATGTATGAAAAGGGCATGGATTTGGCATCTGATCAACTGTAAGTTCACACCAAGGAGGAGGAGGAGGAGAAGCAATGTCAGCATCAGCCCAAGGCCGTTTCCCATGAGACCCAGCCCTGCACTCAGCCCTTTTGACAAATTCTTATAACAAGTATCCCCCTCATGCAGCTATTTCTCTGATGGGTTTGATGATTTATTACAGTGGCTACCTCAAACTCACAGAGAATGCTTATGCTTATTGTGTTCATTGGGGAGCTAACAGGTTACCATTCAGGATCAGAAGCACTCAGAAGAAAGTTCTTCAATCAGGACAATCTGCACTCAGCCACACATGCAGGCAGCCTCTCTGCAGCCTGCTCTCTTGGTCCCTAACCTGTTCAGGCAAGTATTCCACAACTCTTTGAGCTCTGATGACACATGCCGCTCTGCTCTATGGTGTTGTCTGAATACACACTCTCTACTATACCTCTCTGGGTTCTAATATTTATTGCAAAGGCTCCACAAGCTCACAGACAAAAATCCACGATTAAAGGGCTTCTGAAGAAATTTAACAAGTTACAATGCCCATGAGAAATGTTCAAGGTAGAGCTGTTTAACAAGACATGCTGGAACCTTCTTTCAGATCTGCTTAGAAATACCCAAAGGGGCTCACCTCTACTGTAAGGCTCAACCCCAAAGCATTCAGTTCAAGCTCCTGGGGTCAGCAAACACAGTTCCCTGAATAAGGTGCCCAGGGGCCCTTCACTCCAATATGTCTCAGCTTGAAGGCACTCAGCTTCACTTCTGTGGATCAGCAAGCCCAGTTTCCGCAGGTAAGTGCCCAGAGGCACCCCACCCTTGAGACAGCTTCCTGAGCAAAACCACTCAGCTGTGCTTGCTCCAGGCATTGGGAAGACCATCGCTCTGTCCTCTGCTCTGGCTCCTGGTTCTGCTGCGGCTCCTCTGAGGTTGTCGCTGTCCTCTGGATCTGGAAGGGTCACTGCACAGGGATGTTGGGTCCAGAAGAAGTGCACCTCTCTTGCTTCTTGCTGGCAATGAGAACCCTCCTCCTTCACCACGGGCTCATTTATATGCATCAGGATGGCATTACAGGGAGTCCTGTTCACAATTACTCATGGGTAAATCCTATGAGTGCACACACCCCTTCTTACCAGACGCATGCAGGAAAAGATCATTTGGGAAGAGTTAGAGACTTTGGCTAGAAGAGTTAAATAATTAAATTTAACTAATTAAATAATGCACTACTGCTGCACATATCCCCAAGCCTTCTTTCTAAAGGCATTCCATTTTCTTACTCTGTGAACTTAAAAGCCCTTTGGTCCACCTCATGCTGGTTCTCCTGCGTCTGCTGCTGCTGCTACTTCTTTGCTATCCTTACTGCTGTCCCTCTCCCTCTCTGTATCACAATTGTCTTCTGGATCTAGGAGGTCTGACTCTGAGATGCCCAAGTCCAGAGGGCACACTCCACTCCTGGATCGTCCTTCTTTCTTCTTTTCATTGTGAACTGGGTGGAGGTTTGCAGAGCAGCCGGTTTTCCATTCAGCAATCCCTACACTTTTTGTGTCATTTCATGGACATCACTTCCTCCCCTTTGCCCATTTTCATTCTTTCTTCTTTCCCAATTCTTTTGTCCTTGGGCAGATGTTGATTATTCTAAGGTGTAGGAACCTCACCTTCTAAGGTCTCTGTTCCCTCAGTCTATTATTTGAGCCATGGGGATGAAAATTTATTTCCAGACCTGAGCGTCATCGTCTAAAATGTCTCACCAGTCTTAATCTGACCAGTAAGACTGGGGCTGTATTATTTTGAAGATGTTTTCCCCTCATCTTATTGTCTCACAACTTTTCACTGTGATCACTTTCAGATCAGCTGGTATTGGTAGCCGGGACCGTTTAGTTCTTTTTCTTCTCGGGTTGTAGAGACTGTCATTTGTGTGGCCCATCCATTCATTTGACTGATTGTTTCCTTCCTCTTTGCCTTTCAACACTCTTTTGTGGCTCTGGATGGGGATAGACCAATCATTGGACCAGACGCAGTTGCTTCCCAGCTTTTAAGACACTCGTATCTTTTCAGATTTCCAGCCAACGACCCATTCCTTCAAGGTGTTTGTTTATATCTAAGAAATATTTTATAACTTTGCCTCCTGTATGCCCACCACATCCATGAACATATTTGCAGTAAAGGTAAATATCCTTTGCAAACCTATGTATGTATTTGTAAGTACACTGCTACTCCCTTCCCATACCTGCATAGAGACTGAATAGATTGTCTTTCTTTATGGCGTGAACTCCTCCTTTCTGTCTCTGTAATGGTTCATTGTAAAGCCTTGTGGTATGACAAGTGTGACCCATGTCCATACAACTAATTTGCATGGTTCCACCTTACAAGGGCAGCATGAACTTTGTTTACCTTTTTTAGCAAGGTATTCCATCCCCTTGGTCGAGGCTGCAAGCATCTCACATTTGCATAGTCCCACCTTTACCATTTTTGGGGATTTACCAAGACTATAGCTAAAGTCATTCAAGCAGTAAAATATGCTGTAGGGGAACCATTTCCAGCATACACTGTGTGCCGTACCCTGATGAGGTTGTGTAATGACAAGTGTATGTTCAAGTCAACGTTCAAGGTTCCATCAATTATATGAGCAAGAGGTGCCGAATGCCTTCATTTGGAAAGAATCAAGCCACAAGCTCCAGAATCCTTCCATCATGCTCCATTGTCTGCTTCTCTCTTGATTTTTAAAAATCAGATTGAAGTAAACGAGAACGCCTGTGCCAAGAGGAGGCAGAATGCAGTCTGGTAGACTAGAGAAACAAAATTCATAAACACTCATTTTATAAGAGAGAGTTTTATATAAAGGGTAATTGTACATTAAGCATCCCAATCCAGTCCAGTCCAAGCCCGTAAGTCCGACATCGATCTACAAAGTCCTCCTCAAACTCACAAAACACACACAATGATGCCGAAATGTTAATTCTTGAAGAAATTCAGCTGATGAATTGTTACAATCTTATTTTGTACAGGAACTCTGGAATAGTGTTTTTTGGCAATAACTAGACTTACTCCTTAATTGTATACTATCATATATTATCTGGCCTTTCATACTTGTAATATGAGTAAAAAAATCTATTTGGTTATTTTGCACATTAGGGATATATTTCTGGCAATAATGAATACCCAGATAAGAAGCAAAAGCATGCTGTTGATCATGGTCAAGGTTAGATATCAACTCGTGGGTCTTGATTCATAGTGGTTTGGGCAGTTACATAATGATACAGTCATCTGCTGTACTGTGATCTGATGTGGTCACCTACCATTTTCACATACACACATTCCTGCATAGTGGCTGGCATTTGAAACCAAGCTACGTCAACAAGTGAGGAATGAGTATTTGCGTGCATTATTTTCATAGGCATGGCTATAAGAATTACTTGTTTACCTGTTTTATTTCTGATGATTACATTTTATACTCTATAAATAAGAGTGCTCTTAGATAAAACTGAATCTTAAATAAATGTGTGTTTTCAGGGGCAAAAAGGAAAGTGGTGAGTTCTAAAAATATTTCAGTTGGAAGAATCTGAATCTTAAGTTTTGTATCTCTATGAGCTTAAACCACACATATTGGGGTGTTCCTTGCTTCCCTACCACTAAAACCAACAGTACCAGATGGTTTTAGAGATAGGGAGCAAGGACTATCCCGATAGGTGTGGTTGCAATCCATAGAGAAACAAAACATACGATTCAGATTCTTCATAATTGGGAAGGAGCCCTGATGGTGTTGGAGTTTAAGTGTTGGGCTTTGAGCTACATGGTCAACAGGTTAAAGCCACCAGCAGCTCCTCAGGAGAAAGACAGGACTTTCTACCCCTGTCAACAGTTTCCATCTCAGAAACCCACGGAGGGGTCACTTTGAGTCAGCATTGACTCTGGCTGTGAGTTTGGTTTGGTGGGTCATGATCGTGAGCGACCAGAATTGCATGCAGTCAGTGGTGTTTGCTTCCCCCTTTTGCTATTGCACCACCTTCCCCTCACCACACAAAACACACTGCACACAGGTTGGACAATCTAGATGATTCTGGATGGAACCGTAATAACACAATTTTCAACTTAATTTCACAATCCTTTGATGAATTTTAGTAATCCTAGTGGTGTAATGTGTTACACATCAAACTGCTCACCACAAGGTCAGCGTTTTTACCCCATCAGCCACTCCCAGGGAGAAAGAGAAGCCTTTCTGTTCTAGTAGAGATTTAAAGATGTGGAAACCCAAAGGGTCAATTCTACCCTGTTGATTAGGATCATTGTGCATTGGAATCAACTTGATGACAGTTGGTATGATGAACTCTGATATAGACCTATCTGACCCATTTGTTCAATTGATTTAGACGATAAGAAAATAAACTGTTTTTCTTGTAATTGAATAGAAATCTCATTTAAAAATATGTATTACATGTAGCAAACCTAATATTTTCTTATGTGCTGGTTACACTGGTAAAATGGAAGGTGTGGTAAGTAATCATTAAAATTTCATTTTATAACCAGGAAAAAGGGAGTCACCATTTAATAACTCTAGTAGCAAAACTTCATTAAGCATTTGATTCATGCCATGTTAATAATATCTGTTGATGTGTAAATCTATTGCAAATAGAACAAGGACATGTGAGCCTGGGTATTTGTGCACGAGGCACACAGATTTTACTCAGATGGAAGATGCTAAAGGGAAGAGAAGATTCTCTTAAATGCATACAGAGAATATTATTCCAGATCATCCCATGATAGAAAATTACTAAGATAAGTAAGTTGTTACAGCAAATGTACTATTGCCCAAAGTATTAGAAAATATGTGCCTTTACCGAGAGTTAGCATTTGATGTTTTACCCACATTAGCAATAGATCAATGGTTCACTGGGACAGGAACTGCACTTACCAGCAACATTTTCTTAAGCATGACTTTCTGAACTAATTATTTTCTTGAACAAATGACAGGAATGATCTAATTTTAGAGCTTTGTACATTTGGTAAACTAATTCTACATTTCCTAGGCTGTAATTATATTATGTTTGCTATGTGACTAAAGAGTTTGTGAGTAAATAACGATCGCACAGACACTTTGGAATACTAATGGAAAATAAATGAGTTAAAATAGTTCATACCCTTGCTATAGCCAATAATTTCTGGTAGCTGTTCAACTTAGTAAAGAGCAAATGACTGAAGGCATACAATGTCAGGCCTGCTTCTCAATAGGTTAGCAGTCGAATGCATAAGCAACTACACCATCAGGGCTCCTGTCCTTCTAAAGTTATTGAAAAACTTTAATAGACTTGGAACATGTGACATGATCTGATTTGTCTTTTAGAAAATTGTCTTTACTCTCAGCAAGGTGAAGGATAAATTGCAGAGACTGAGTATGGATGCTGAAAAGCTTGGGGTGGGGGTGCCTCAAATGGGTGAAATGCTGGCATGAAAGAATTAGAACCTGCATTAAAACACTGATTATAAAGGTGACGAAGGGGAAACAGAAACAGCACCTGCTTAGGAGATGAATTTGGTGGCAAGTGGAAAATGCGGCTTTCAGTATTCCTAGATAGTGTTTGTATGTCATAATAAGAATGACACATTGACTCATTAACTTTATGTCCTTATACATCCAGATACTGATCAAGGGTGACAGTTCTTGAGACTAAATAATCTACTCTTTGAAATTTCCTGTGGCTTTACTATGGTTCTTGAATATCAGAATGTTATGAAGGGCGACATTTTTATCTTTCATTGTAAATATTAAAAACTTGCTTAAGTTAAAGGTTTTTAATGAGTTATTTCTTCAAAGAAAGCCATGTGCCCCGTAATTCAGGTAACATGGAAACTATCTAAAACCAAATCTTCCTTATTATTCTGTGAGCAATATTTTGTGGAAGCCATTCAACTTGAAGAAACACTGAGCCCAGTTGGTAGCATGCGCCATGTAACAGTGCATTGGAGATATCCCACGCGTTCTAAATAAATATATAAAGAGAGGTAGGGAAAGTACAAGATTTTTAGCCCACACTGTGGACCAGGAATTCCGTTCTGCATGATTTATGTACCTGTGCATCTTTTCCTTAAGCTTTTCAACAGTTATGTATGATTACTAATATTTCATATTTACATATTTTATGGAGCCAGGCCTCAACATTGAAACAACGTGTCTGAAATCAAATAACTCTTAGCTGGCAGAACCAAGACAGAAAACTGAGCCTGTTCTACTCTAAGCATATGCTCTTTCCAAAGTCCCTCGGGTCTAAGAATTGCCCTGCCTTTGAAGCAAAGTGAGGATGAGGAGGGGCAGCGCGGGTCAAAACTAAGTCAGCGTTTGTTTCTTTATTGAGGCAAACTTGGGCCTTGTATTCAATGCCATTTTGTAGAAATTGAAAACTTCTTTCAACTAAATTCTCCCCAAGTTAGGAAATACTTTCACTCCTACAGAGTTGAGTGCAGCTCATTCTTTTATTAACTCACCTCCTGAGGCATCTCATTATACCCTCTCTAAACTTTCAGTCTGATCTCCTCCCCTCAACAGGCTCATGTGACCTGTTGCCATCACTGATAAAGAAGAGTGAAGCTAGCTATTTTCAAGCAACCACGTCTCCTCTCTTCTTCCTGTCCCAAGTGTGTGCGGTTCTGTGTTACCCGTCATCAGCACAAGCAGCAGAGCTGAGCAAGCTGACAAAATGCCTCCAGGAGTTCCCAGCTGACTGAGTGTTAGCTCAGAAGGGAAAAGAAAGGAAGCGGAGCCCTTATTCTACCCTGTTCCAGGCACTTCACATTCCAATAGATATTTTCATCTTTATAATAGGTCTATGAGGTACATACCACCTGTAGAGGGGACTACATTGACTGCCAGAGAGGTCACATGGCTTGCTCAACATCACAAATTCTTTAAAGGACATTTAATTTGGCTCTAATACGTTGGTTACCATAGGTTTGGTTGGTTAAGCACGAGTCACCAGAGAAACACTAGATTCCGTTTATAGGAACTACAACTAGTTGTTTCTGGGTCAGTCCGTCACACTGAAGGCCTTTCTCTTTGTCACTGTCCTATTACTTTAACCAGCACAATGCCCTTCTCCAGGGGCGAGCTGCTCCCAGTAACATGTCCAAAGTGCATGAGCCAAACTCTCACCCTCCTTGTTTCTAAAGAGTATTCTGGCTCAATTTCCCCCCAAACAGATTTATTCATTCTTTTGGCAGCCCAGGGATATTTAATAGACTCTTCCAACACCATAATTTAAAATAGTCAATTCTTTATCAGCCTCCTATTAATCCTATTAATTGTCCAGCTGTCACCTGCATAGGAGGTAGCAGAAATGATCATGACTTGGGTCAGGTGTCCCTTCATCTTTAAAGTGACATTTTTGCTCTTTAAAATTTCTAAAGGATCTTTTAAAACAAGATTTCCCATCTTTTTTTTTTTTTTAACATCATTGGTTTCCTGACTGATGCTTCCATAGACGTTCATGGTGATCCCAAATAAAATGAAATCCTTGATGCCATCAATAAATTCTCTGTTTATCATAATATTTGTTCTTGGTCCAGGTGTGGAGACTTTTGCTGTCTTTACGTTGAAGTGTAATCCGTACTGAAGGATGTGGCCTTTGCTCTTCATCAGCAACTGCTGAAGTCTCCTCACTTTCCGCAAGCGAGGTTGTGTCATCTGCATGTAGCGGGTTGTCAGCCAGTTTCCTCCACTCCCGAGGCTGCTTGCTTCTCCTGCATATAGTCCAGTTTCCCAGATTACTTGTTCTGCATACACACCAGATCCGTATAATGAATGTACACAACACCGCCAAACAACTTTCCTGATGTTAAATCATCCATAGTCCTACATTCTGGTTGAGCAACTACCTCTGTGTTTATGTACAAGTTCCATATGGACACAATGGAGTGTTTTGGAGTTCCCATTCCTCACGATGTTATCCAGAAACTGTTAGGAGCCACACTGTCGAGTGTCTTTGTCTAGTCAGTAATACACAGATAAATGTCTTTCTGTTTTCAGCCAGGATACATTTCACATTCCCAATGATATTCCTTACTCTATAGCCTCTTGTGAATGAGGTTTGAATTTCTTTCAATGTACTCCTGCAATTATTTGTCCTTAAAATTCCCAATAATTATAAAAATCGATTTACCTATGGAAGAGGAGATTAGAGGACACTCAATTTCTAAAGAAACTTGGGATTTGCTTATATTTTATTAAATCATAATTTTTAATCGAAAATACATTGTTATGCATTTATGTGTCTAGTACTTTTTTAGATACTGATAATATAATGATATATAATGCATGACATACATGCTCTCTTCATGCAATTGACAGTCTGATGTAGTGGCGTCGCCCATGTTGATAGAACATAAAGATTAACTCAACTTCTTACAATCTAAGCTCTTCTATTTATTCTGTTTTATTTACATTCTCCCATATATCTTGTTTCATTACATATATATATATTAATACACATTTTGTTCACAAATATAATCCCCCTAAATAACATTCACATACAAATAATGGGTGAAAATGAAATATATATATATGTATTAACCAATGCTGACCTCAATACATCCAGGCATATATCATGCATAATTTGTGATATTTCCAAAAGTGAATTTTGGCCTCATTCACTCTCCTTTAATAGTCTGAATATGGTACATTTGATCATTATTGTATAGTGAAGGTATAAGCCATGGTCAAGAAATTATAGGTAGAATTTAGAAGTCCAGTAACCAACAAATAAATCATTGAAACCGTATTTGGTCCAGGACCATTCCTGACCCTGCCAGAGAGCAGTGGAGTGCCTTGTAGCCAAGCTGTGCCAGGCATGCTGAGGGCTGGGCCTGGGAGTGCCTTAGCCGAAGCTTGAACTGGTGTCTTAGTGAGCAGGGCCTGTTGCTTGCATTTTCCTCTGTCCTGCAGTACTAACCCTCATGCATCTGGTGGCAGAAGGGTCAGGACATCTGTTTGCCCTGCACTGGCTCCAGGGCACCCCAGGGCAGCTAATCAGACTCATCTCATTAGAGAAAGGAACACATGACATTTCTGTGCCCAGGGCTCCCATGCCCACTGCAGGTTAGAGATTCAAAATGTCTGAGTATGGAAGCTGGCCAGACAAACAATGGGGTGGAATGTGTGTGACTGTGTGGCTCACCAGCCTTGCCGAACTCCCTGCCATGTTTCTCTGCTGGAGCTGCGTAGAACTATCCACCGCCTAGACAAGGGTGCCCAGGCTGCCCTGATGAGGGCTGTTTCCATGGCTGAAAACGTGATTTCTTTCTCTGTGGGGGAAAAGGCCAGCCCCCCACAACTAATTGTGGGTTCGATAGGCACGATTGTACGGTTGAGATATACACATATTGTAATAAAGTCATAGAGAGCATGAGAGATAGAAGAGAGATTGAAATAATGGAGTCAGAAGCATTTCATGGTAGCATGCTCTGCTTAGCCCCGCTTGGTGGTCCATCTGGAGAGAAGGGGAGGGGAAGGAGGACAAGGAGAAAGGGAACAGGGGAGTGAGGACGAGAGAGGAGAGGGGCAACCAACAAGAGGCCAAGGGGGATCTTTATTGCTAACCAAGGTTTATATATCTTTGGGGGGGTGCAAACCCACTAATTACAGGTAAAGACATACATCACAGGAAGGGATTGAACTATAGGTTTTACAGCAATGAGAGGGGGACAATCTAGGGATATACATGCAATAGGAAGGGGAGGGATTGGGGGTATACATGTGACAAGAAGGGCAGATCCTAGATTCAGGATGGCAGCCTAACTTTGGATGTCACTGAGCAGGTGTGACCTGTTCTCTGGATCTCCATAGGAACCATTATCAGTAGGGTGTAAGCCCCACTCACAGGGACCAAACCAATGGCCTCAAGCCTTTAGGGAGAAGTAGCCCATTGCCCTTAACAGCAGGGAGTGGGCCCTACTTGTGGTGGGAACAGATAGTAGTCTGACAAATGACTGCCTTCAGGTAGGTAACTTGACAATCATTTACCATTAGCTTCAAACAGGGTCCTATGTCTAACATATATTTGGGGGAGACGCTTTGTGAGAAATCTTTCTGTTTCCCACATTTCTCCATGAGAGAATGTGGTTTGCAGAACAGCATAGGTCTAGCAAGAGGGAAGCAGCATTAGAAACTTAAAGGTGAACTGGTGAGAATTTGCTGCTTGGAATCAAACCTCTTCATCAGCATTAAATCTGTTGGACAAGGCAAAAAAACTGAAACTGAACCAGCAACATGTTAAAAAAATAGTTCAGTGCACTTATGAAAATACTATATGGGGTCTGCATAACTAGAAAAACATGTATATCTCACATTATTTTGTATAAACATTACATTATTAAATATACTGTAGCCATCTAAAATTACTCTAGGGCGCTCAGAGTGCAAGCACTGGTGATGTAATGATTAAGTGCTCAACTGCTACCCAAGCTCAAACTTAAACTCACTGCCATCCAGTTGATTCTGATTTGTGGCAATGCTATCAGACAGCATAGAACTGCCCTTGTGGGTTTGTAAGACTGTATCCTTTACAGTAGAAAGTACCATCTTTCCCCACGTTGCTGTGGGTTCAAACTGCCCACTTTGTGGTTAGCAGCTGAAGGCATTTGCCAGGATGCCGTGGAACTCTATGGGAGTTCTACTTGGTTCTATAGAATAGTCGTCGGTCAGAAATGCCTTAGTGGCAAGAGTTTTGGTCAGAGTCCTACGAAAGAGCGTGGCCTGTTGATGCCATGCTTTTAATGGGTTCATGAAGTTTGCAGCAAGAAGAATTAGCCTGGGATTCCATAATTAAACACCAGTCAAATGTGTAAGATTTCCTTTCTATTGAAGACTTAACATTTGGATGAATTATTAATGAAAAGGGCGGGGATATATA
>NW_022103968.1:42355381-42407923 GCF_000313985.2 Echinops telfairi
TATATAGACATTTGATTTAAGCTAGTTTGGTAAGATGATGCCTTGCACCAAGATTTGCATGGTCGGCAGTTTGAAACCATGAGCAGTTCCCCTGAGAAAGGCTGGGCTTTTTACCCCCTTAAACAGTTCCAGTCTCAGAAACGCACAAGAGATTGAGATGCGTTAACATTAACTCGATGGCAATGAGTTTGGTTTGTTGTTGTTATTATTATTGTTTTGGTAAGTTTATAATTGTAAGTGAATTCAGTCAAAGTCCCTTTGTGTTGGTTCTAATGATTGATTCTGTGGTGCCTAGTATTTGAAATCATCACTCATAATTTCTTCCTTTCCTGTGATTCATGTGGCAGGCAACAGCTGTTTATTTATTTATTTGTGTGTGTGCATGTGCGTGTGTGTGTGTTACAATATTGGATTGTAACTGAGTCATAGGGAAAAACATAAGTTATATTTAAAATTAGTCATTAGGAATGCCCGGGAACAAATGTACAAGTGCGCTTGACACAATGGATGGATGGATGGAGTGTGGCAAGAATTGTATGAGCCCCCAATAAAATGATTTTAAAAAGAAAAAAAAAGAAGGAATGCCTAGGATTGAGCATTACTAGTTACTTTCTAATGCTCTGAAATGGATTGTAGAACCATGAAGAATTTGGCCTACGTGGTTGAACACAGGTGGATTCTCTCCTAAGCACTACTCTTTACTGAGCTGCTTCCAGTCACTGATCTCTGCCTCTTTTATTTCTGTGGGGATTCAGATTTCACTATAAAACCCCTGTAACATCTGTAAAAAGCCAAAGAGCAATTAGGAAGATCTGTAAAATACTCAAGCTTCTTGAAGAGAGTTCTTTATAAGTGGAACTTGGCAAGTAATTAGTCATACTAGGAATATAAATGAAAGTAGTATGAATTTTTTTTACCTTGCCCTTTTTATGCTCCTCTGCATTGACCATAAAACAGTGAAATCATTTAGGGACCTTTGGAATGCAAAACACTGATGCTATGTAGAATATAATTGCTTCTTATGTGATAGATTTCCAAATTGGAATTTTTTTTCCTTTTCCCAAATCAAACTTTAAAATAATAAGATTTGTAAGAGGTGGACCAATCGTGAATCCTTGGGAAAATTTAATTCTGATGTTGAGTAGTTTAAAAAACTGTCACTGAAAACATTGCCTGGTGATGAAATTGGTTTTCTGCCTTCCTTGTGGGAGTAAAGATGAGGCAGGAGTCTGGCAAAATAGCAGTGAGTCATTCTGTTTCTCTCAGGTAACGCGCGTTCGCGTGCCACAGCCCTAGCGTGCTCCTGAACGCTTCCATTCTCTTCAAGTGTTTTCTTTTGGATGAAAGTTTGACAGAGTGGAGAGAGAGACCAAGATGGAGGCACACCGATGGAGAAAAGGAGGGAAAGAGAGACACAGAGGGAGAGAGAGAGAGAACAATCAGGTAAAAGTTGATGAAAATGCGCTCATTATGAGCCAGTTTAAGATTGGCATTTCAAATTAATCGATTGATCTCTCAGAAATGATTCACCTCTGCCCCACCCTTTAATCAACATATTGAAACAATGTGAAAAGTAGTGAATTTTATTGGAATATTATCCCAGTGTCAATCACAGGAATTCTGGAGCGTGTTGTTGCTAAGGTGATATATTCTCATACAAATTGTTTCTGTGAAAGAAACTGTGGTGTTTTGATTGGCTAGTTGCTCTTGGATTATTACTCCATGTATTTAAAATCTGGAAAAGGGGGGTGTGGAGAAATACCTTTGCCCTGGTGGTCTTATTTTAATACTCCTATCCTTCACTACCACATTTATGTGTTGAAAATAACGTTTTCTTGTGAAGTAGTCCTCGACAGTTTTACTCTGAAACGCTGTCTTTGATAGGACTCTGCTTCAAGGCTGGGGAATCACGTGACTCCTTTTCACCTGGCAGTTGCTGGCTTTGGAGAATTTAAAACTAGTGATGTTGGGAATTGGAGGCTGAAGTTCAGTATTTTCATTCACATGACAACATCAATCTAAAAAGCAGGCTCACTGCAGTCATGCTCTGGAAAGATGTGGTCCTTATTCACCACTGTGAGGCAATGACAAGAGTCACAGGACCAGAAACTGGATCGGTGATTCAGAACTAGGTTGCATCATTCTTAACGACGATTCTCCATAAAATTGGAAAGGACCGTGGCCATCAGCTAGCCCTACATCTTTGTTTGAAAGAGCAAGGGAAGCCGTCAGAATCTCGGCCACTCTCACTTGACATCGCGAGATAGTAGAAGAGTTGTGACAGGAGTGTATGTCTCTTTCCCCAGAGACGGGTCCATCTGAGATGGTTGTCACTGTTTTAAAGCATGGGAAATACAATATTACAAATCAGAACTTTAACATTGATTTCTAATAATAACGTTCATAGCACAGAATCATGAGATCATGTTTTTTTTTCAATTAAGTCATATTAGAATCTTAGTGTTCAAAGAAAATGATGGTTGAAGCTAGGACTTGGGAAACCTTTCTTAGGTGTCCTGGTAATAAACATTTTAGGTCTTGTGGACCTTACCATCTACCTTGCTGTTACAAATCAAATGCAGCCATAGATAACATTTTAATGGAATTGTGTCTAATGAAATTCTATTTGTGGATATTGAATTTTACATAATTTTCTTGTGTCACAAATACTATCTTGTCATTTCAACTAATTAAAAAGTGTAAAAATAATGTGTAGGCTTATATGTCATACTGAAATAAGGCGATTGACTTTTTTTTTTTTTTTTTTTTGCCTATTGGCCATAATTTGCAGAACTGATTTGTGCCCAAAGCCCTCAGACAACCTCTGTGCCATTCCGCTTCATTTGTATGTCTCCACTGCTTCCTGGGCATCCTCACTTTCGATTGATGAGGAATATCTGCTGAAATTGAGTCTTACATGGGTACAAATTGTAAGTGATTTGGATGTATTTTGTAAAAGTGATGTGGTTGTAATACTAACAGTAAGATTACATATTGGGCTGCTAACCTCAAAATCAAAAGTTTGAAATCATCACCTGCTCCTCAGGAGAAAAATGAGGCTTATAAATCTTTTGAAGATTTATAGTCTCAGAAACTCACAAGGAGGCTGTTCTAAACCCTATTTTGTAGGGTTGCTATGAGTTAGAATCTACTCATAGTTTTGAATTTTTTATGTTATCCCTTAACATACGCTTTGCAATCACTGTTACAAATACTCAGAGAAGATTAGTTTTCTGTTCCTACCCCCCTTCTAAAATGAAGTTTTAAAATACACTAACTGGCAAAGCAAAACCTTTTGCTTTCCAACATGCCTCATTGGAACCATGTCATTATGTTTGATGAAAGAAAACAAGTCCATATTTCATTTATAATTCATTGGCTTATGTCAAGTAAAGAAAAGTAACTTTCCTGAAGCACATTGGAATAGTATATCCAAAAATGTATCAGAAATATTCATAGTCATAGAGGGAATGGAATGTACAGCAACAACAGATGTGCGGCTGTGAGTCAAAGAAAGAATGGAAGAGGGGAGGACGGGACAGAGAAGGAAGAGGAAAGAGGGGAAGGAGCCATGCTCTCGAGAACACTGGTCGCACTTTGAGTCAGTTCGGACTCACCCCCACGCCGGGGGACAGAGTAGGGCTGTCCTTCAGGTCGCCAGCGCTGTAATCTTTAGAGACGCTGGCTGCCACAGCTTTTCCGAGGAGGGGCTGATGATTGCGACCCTCCAAAGTTTCGGTTACCGAGCGAGCCTTTAAACGCTGCACTTCTCGGTGTGACCAAAAGGCAAAATCCATTTCCAGTAAAAGGAGTGTGTGAACAAGGTGTGCTCTGTATGCATTTGCTGGTCGAATGTCAATGTCATGCTTTGCCTGAGACCTGCACTAAAGCACCTGGAGTAGAAATGTGAACTCAGTTTTGTACTAGGATCCCAATTCCTAGAGATTTCCGCGTTTGCATAGCAGTGGGTGTGAAAGCCTGAAAATAATGCGCTTTAGATCTGAGAGAAAATGACAGTGAAATTAGAGGAAGATTTTCACTTCCTTGCCTTTAGAAGAGTTATTTCTGTTTCCAAAGAAACCTGGAAGTCAGCATTTTCAAGCCACTCCTGGCAGATGCCTCTCTAGTTAAGTACATTAAGTGAATCCTACTCGGGCTGAGGTGATTCTGGATCACAATGGCCCTGTGTAGGGTTTCCACGTTTGTACATTGGCAGAAAGCCTCACTTTATTGCCAGAAAGCCTCTTTTTTTCACCTTTGGAGCTGTTGGTGGGATTGAACTGCTAACCATCAGGTTAGCAATCCAACACTTACCCAGTAGCACCATCAGGGGTCCATAAATGAAGTACATAGAGGTAGTCAATACCTAGCTTGATCTTCATAATCATACCAAACAATTAGCTTACTTTTAAGGTTGCTGATGTGAAGGGTTTATGATCTAGTCAGTTTCCCATCACGATATGCTGTTAGCAGTTTGCACAGTTGTTAAGAAGCGTACCACGTGCAGGCTTCTTACCAGTGCCTCCAGTGAGAGGGCAAGCTGATTGCATTTCAAATGCTGCTTTATGACCATGGTAGTGAAGACTTCACAGACGCTTCAGACTAGATCAGAGACAAGCCCAGAGTTACTTTATAAAATTACTCAGCTCAAAAATGGTGAGCCAGCGCCAATGATATAATTATATGTGCTTATCATTATCTCTTTCTTGTAGCAAATAATTCTGATTTTTCCTCTGTGGTAGTGATGCAAAGACTCATTAGGAAATATTCTTTGTAATATTAAAATGTGAACAGATGATAAGACATCAGCGAGTATAGGTCCTGTGTAGACACAGCAAAGACGTGATGTGTAAAGAAACTTTGTGAAGGCATATTTTAAAAGTTCTCTGCTCTTTTCTATCAAAGAAAAACGTAGTTGGCTTGAGTAGAACCATATTCACAGCCCCCCCCCACACCCCAACTTCCATCCATATTGCAAACAATAAAACTCAGAGGTGGATCTCTGGGCAGTGAAAGACTTGCCTGTTTGAATGGCCACAGCTGCCCTGGTTTCCAGGGGATGCACAGGCTGGCAGCGGGCTGATGCAGCCGCTGTGCAGCTCCCCGTCAGCCAAGCAAGGGAAAACAAAACTGCAGGTGGGGGCCCTGCACCCTTAGGAAGTAAACCACAAGTCAGTAACTCAGCTAAAGACATTGGAGGGAACAGTTAGAAAACTCCAAGACTTTAGAGGGAACAATTAGGAAAATCCTGAAACAATGGTTCTGCATATCTGGTCACCAAGCAAATGATCCTAAGAAAAGATCTCTACAAGACAGAGGCTTAAAGCCAAAGAGACGCCTGCCTGTGGCCACAGCAGAGAGGAGGCTATTGGGGCTAAAACAACTTTATTGTGAGCATTTCTCACCTGTTTCACTTGATAGCTTCTTCAATAAAGCCCCAACTCACCAACATGAAGCAGAATAGGACTATCAGGCTTCCCAAATGCTGGCGGCTCACCAGGTGTCTAAGCAGTAGTATCATCTTATAAGTATCATTTTCTTATAAACTTTCTAAGTAAGGGAATATAATTTCGTAAAGAAAAGTTGGTAAGGCATATTTTAAAATATGCTTGTTATCTATTATTGAAACTTAGCACCAGGATTATAGAAAAATTGGTTTAAACTTCTTAAGAACATTAATTGCCAGTGTTTTAGTTTCTGTTTTGTAATTTTGCTAGACTATGGAAAATAGTTTTTTCTTGTCCCTTGGGTGGAGAAACATATTAAGCTCTAGATTATTTGGGGGATGTATATGTATTCAAGCCAGAGAAGTCAACTCAGAAGGCGTTTTTAATTTTTTTACTTTCAAAGGAGTGGTTTTGATGCAATTTTTTTAAAAGTGCCCTAGACTCTTGCAGGGACTGTTTTGCTGAACAAAAGGCCAGGCAAGTTGCATCTAGGAAACTTTTTCCCATTGTGACAGTGCATCTGTCCATTTTCCTAGGGTAGCCAGGGCTGTGTGACAAACATTCCATTGAGAAACCTTCCTCCACCTACCTACAGCACTGATCTTGCCTGTGGTGCCTACATAATCTCATGTCAACTTCAGGGTATTATGAGTGAAGGGATGGGAACTTCCACTTTCTTGATGCTGCCATCAGAAGAGGCAGGTCTCTCTCTCTCTCTCTCACTCTCTCTTTCTCTCTTTCACATTCCTTTTGACAAGCCACATGGAGCCACACTGATGGCAGCCAGAGCCCTGGCCTGGGTTCTTCCCGCATTCAGCATCATTGCATGTGCTGCATGAGTCTGAAGAGGAATTCGTGGGCTAATATCAGATGTAGGGGCTGATATAGAACTGATGGGCTTGATCTGGACTGGGCTGAGATGTTTTATCAATGCTTAATTACTTTTTGATATAAAGTTCTCTCTTACACATATATGAGTGCTGATGAATTTGTTTCTCTAGTCAACCTGGACGAACATTGCCCCTTCTATTTTATTTCTGTTCCCTAAACTGAAGGAATATTAAAAGGAACTTTTTAAAAATCATTTTATTAGGGGATCATACAACTCTCATCACATTCCATACATTCATCAATTGTGTAAAGCGCATTTGTACATTTATTACCCTCATCATTCTCAAAACATTTCCTGTCCACTTAAGCCCCCAGCATTAGATCCTCATTTTTCCCCTCCCTCCCCGCTCCCCCCTCCCTCATGAGCCCTTGATAATTTATAAATTGTTATTTTGTCATATCTTGCCCTGTCCGATGTCTCCCTTCACCCACTTTTCGGTTGTCCATCCCCCAGGGAGGAGGTCACATATAATTCCTTGTAATCGGTTCCCTCTTTCCAACCTACTCTCCCTCTACCCTCCCAGTATCGCCACTCACACCACTGGTCCTGTAGGGCTCATCCGCCCTGGATTCCCTGTATTTTCAGTTCCTATCTGTACCAGTGTACAACCTTTGGTCTAGCCAGACTTGCAAAGTAGAATTCATGTCATGATAGTGGGGGTGGGGAGGAAGCATTTAGGAACTAGAGAAAAGTTGTATTTTTCATCGTTTCTATATCGCACCCTGTCTGGCTCGTCTCCTCCCCGAGACCCCTCTGCTAGGGGATATCCAGTGGCCTACTAATGGGCTTTGGGTCTCCACTTAAAAGGAACTTTATTTAAGTCCTTTGAGGATGCCAAGATTGTCTTTGGCATGGTGCAAATAGAGGAGCCTATTCTTTTCCAGGTAAAGGTGAGAGAGGTGGAAATGCTGCCTTGAGAAGCATATAGAGTTTGTACTATACTATAGACCTAGATAGAGGATATATTGAGAGAGGAACAATTGCTTGGTATTATTTTATAAATGTTTCTAGGATTTGGTAGAAATGCTTTTTTTACTTCCTTGGGTGTCCATTATTTATATTTAAAATTTCTACAAATCCATAGATGAGGGTGTTCCAAGGAGTTTGTGAGCAGTGTTTTGTGATTTTTAACTCCATTTTCCCAAAAGCTTTTTGAAGCTCCCTCCTAAATTAGCAAACAGCTCGATGCAGGTGGCAGGAGCTATTCAAAATGGCTCACATCACCACAGAGAGTTCTTGTAATCCCTGGACCCGGATAGCAGCAGCAACGCGGCCTTGTGGGGACAGGCTGTTTCTTCCTTTCTCTCTTATTTGCACCTAACACTTCGCTCTCCACAGTCAGGCTCTCTCAGGCAGGGGGCAGTGAATGCTAGCACAGGTTGTCCCAGATGTATTACTTCCTCCTGGTGAAGCAAGTGTGTCAAAGAGAAACCTCTGCCCTGAAAGCTCAACATGAAGACAGAATGGCCCACGATGGGTTGGAGGCCCATCAGTAAGGCGTGATGGAGAACTCTGGAAAGACCCAGGTGCTCCTCTGGCTTCTAAGGAAACAGGTATTGCTGGGAGGGGAGCCTGGCGAGGCCCAGCAGAAACACACTGAAAGAAGGAAGCAAATACAAAGTGGGCCCCACAGTCTCATGTGAGCCAGAAATGGTAGTATGTTCTTAGTTTCTTTAACTCCACTTAGCACGTATCCTTACAGGCTCGTTACCGTCTGGAAGATCATAAGCTCCCAAGCTTATTTGGCCTACCGTTCCTTTTTGAAAAAAACTAACAACAACAACAACAAAGCCTTAGCACCTGACTGGCAAATAGAAAAAGTTGTACTATAGCCCCCAATCCATGATGAAGTATAGGCATCGGCTTTTGCAGCCTCTCTTCCCCCTGCGCCTGACCATTCCAGCACCCCACCAGCACACAGTGTCACCCACTTGGGCAAATCGTGGCCTAGGTTTCAAATCTCTCCTATAATCACTCATTTTCTATTTGGTGCATATGCCAAGAGGTTACAATGGAGTGGGTCATACTCATGGTCAACAACGACTCTTTGTGCTCTCTTTCCTACTGAGGGCATCTTTCTATGATATTTCTCATGGATCCTATATGCTTAGATGTCATATGCTTAGATGTCATATGCTATATGCTTAGCCATCCCCTACCTGAGTGATTTGACCAGGACGCTCACACAGTCCTCTAACCCACTGCTGGGCAGTTGATTGCAACCCTATGGATCAAAGTGGACTCAGAATTCGGTTTCCAAGACTTCACCTTTCTGAATGCACAGTGCCTCATCGTGTTCCAGACTTCCAACCGCTTCCTTAGCTGACCCGTGCTTAAGTCACTGTGCCACTAACACCCATCACAGTTCTTCAGAAACCCTTATTACACACACACACACCTACCCTCTCCACCCTAGAACACCGACTTTGATTTGATTGGCAGCCCTGCTCCTCCGTGGTTTTGTCCATGTGTTGTATTTTCCAGCCTGTTCTTAGGGCTGTTACCAGTTCTGTAAGTGCTCTGAAGTGTCTCAAGGCCCTGAGGTTTGGAAACATAAAGCCAGAGAGAATTACTGGGAATTTTAATTTTCTGCCCTGTCATCTCTCTCTGTCTAGCCAGTGAACACAGAGCCAGTTCTTGGATGGAACTGTGGTGAGAGCACATCGTAAATACTGGGAGAAATCACAAATACTGGGAGGAAGACAACACTGGGTAATACCACCCAATGATCCCTTCCTCCTCAGCTCACTGCCACCGAGTCAGCCCGGACTTACAGCGGCATCGTTTCCACTTTACTCTCAGGATAGAAATCAAACTCCTGGGAGCGCCCGCTGGCTAAGGCTCCTTAGATCAAGTCCAGTCGTTCTCTTTCAAGCTGAAAATTGCATCAAGCCTTCATGAGTCACAACCTTCAAGGATTTGTGGTACTTTTTTGACCTAACCATGTCGGTAACACCAATTTTAATACGAATGTTTAACTGTGTTCAGTAAGGAGCAAATAAAGCATGAATATAATACTTAGAATGGGGTTTCTGGATGCAAAATGATCCTCAACTGAATCCCACATGTGGGATTTAGCTGATTCTTGAAATTAAAAAACTGACCTATCATTTTGAATTCCATATCTAAGGCCATTTATTTATATTTTGCAATATCAGAGTAAATTTGCTACTTGTCCGACATTGTCAGGCTTCCCCTCGGTGATTTATTGCATTGTTTTGGGCTTGAGGATGGCTTTGTAAAACCCGAAATGAGAGCAAGAAGAGAAAGCAAGGCTTGCAGGCCGTCCTTGCTGCTGTCCGCCAGCAAGAGAACGCCGTTTTCTTGAAACCAGCGGCTCACAATTTTGCTCGGCCGGTTAGCAAGTACGACTCAACTCTCTTGTCTTTGTGGTTTGTTTCTGGACCCACAAATGGTCTCTCTCACCAAGGGCTTCCCCAACTGCCCAGGAATGTAAGTGTCAGACTTTTGGGAAAAAGCAAACTGTTCGACAGCGGTACTGCTCAGTTTGGCTCTACGTTTCCGTTATAGACAGAGGTGGTTGAAGGTAGTTGTAACTTACAGTGAGGGTTCATAAAGCTTCAGGATTTGAGGGACACTACTACTCTGTAGGAATCTGCCGCTTCCCGCCTCCTGGGACTTTGCATAATGCTTTGTGTCAGATTTTCCAGACTGTTGAAGCTATATCATTTGACTTTACTAAAGCGTGGAAATCACCACTTGGTTTTCTGGCCGCTCTATTACACACGTGATCCATAGCTGAATTGACACTTTACCCTATTTGCTTAATGTTTGAATATTATATTGAGCTTTTGAGTCAGTGGGCATGTCCCAGCAGAAATTCTCAGCTGCAGTCTGGACACATATCGCTAGTATCCTTCAGTAATTTCTTCAGCGTTCCCACTCATGACAAACAGCTCTGGATTTCAAGAAAATGGCAATGACTGCAGGAATATCCACTTGTGGACAACAAGATATTGATGTTGATTAAAGGGATACAATATAAAATTAATTACTTTCTTTTATCAAAATACTTGTCAAAAGAAACAACTTACAGACTTGGGAAAAAGTTTGTGAATTATATAAGTGATAAGGATCCAATGCTTCAAATATATAGAAAAAGTACTCACATTAATTTATTCAGATTAAGTATTAATGATACAATCAAAAACTGGGCAAAGGAAATGAACAGATGTTCATTTAAGTAAAGATGTTCAAACAGTGAGTGACAGAGAAGATGTTCAATGAGATACCATGAACTCCCGTTAAATTCTCCATTTATCAAGATGTTCCCTATTGGTCCACTGGTGAGGATTTAGGTCTTTATCTTGATCTACACTGAGGCTGCAATCTTTGACCTTCTTCAGTAAGAGCTTCTAATCTTCCCCACTTCCAAGACTGCATCATTTACATATTGCAGGTCACTCATAGCCCTTCCTCCAATCCTGATGCCGAATTCTCTTCTTATAATCCAGCTTTTCTGATGAGCATATGCTCAACATACAGATTGAATACAACCCTCTCACACACACATTACGCCACACACATTTCCTAATTTTAAACCAGGTAGTATACCCTTGTTCTGTTTGAACAACTGATTCTAGATTCTTATTTTTTTTTAAAGTTTTATTGGCATATCATTCATATATCATACAATTTGACCATTCAATCATATTATGAAGAGTTGTGCAGTCATCACCATAATTTCAGAATATTTTCTTTTCATACTTATTGTTGTTAATTCCCCATTTTCCCCAACCACCTCTGCTATGCCCCTAGGTAATTATCAATCCAGTGACTGGCTCTATAGATTTACTTATCCTAGATTTCATATACAGGTTTACCTATCTTGGAGTTCATACACAAAACACAAACAGTAAGCAAACAACAACAACAAAAGTACCCCCACAACAATGTCTAGACAAACCAGAAAGAACATAAATCAAAATAAAAGCAGAAAATATTAAAAAATGAAACAAATTTAAATGGGTCAAAAGGAAGATCAAATGATCAGTTCTTATATTTTGAACTAACAACATCTGCCATAGCCAACTTTCTAATACTTCTCCTTACCTGATAGCAAGGCTATTCTCCTTCCTGGACTGTGTTCAAAGGGCGTTCACCAGAGGCTGAGTCTACATGTGGACCTTGAGAAAGGATGTGGGGCTTCCACTCTCATCACGGCATTCTGCAAATCAGGTGCTCACAATTTAAGCCCTGACCCGATCCTGTCCTTCAGATTTGGATTTTACTATTTATAGCTCTTCAATCACACATGCTGGTATGTTGCTTCCATGTGGACTTACTTGATGTCTCACTTATATGGCTGTTTGTTTTAACACAAGCCTTTAAGACCCCAGATGCTAGTTTTCTGATAGCCAAGCACCATCTGGTTTCCACAAAGGGTCAAGGCATTTTTTTAAGCCAATTTTTAGATAGTTACCAGCAAATCACTATTCTAAAACTCTGAATAATTTATACAATTATTAATTAAAATCAAATATTCTGGGATACAAGTGGATCTTAATGTACTCTTAATTGGAAATATTAAATTCTTTACCAGGAATTGAAAGGAGGGAGCCTCTACAGCACTGCTGAAGAACAACTTATGAATTCTGTTTAAGAACTAATTGCTTATTAAGTATAAAGAGTATTCTGCATACTAAAAATGTTCTACTCCTTTGATGATGCATTTCCTTTATGTGAACTAGAGGCGATAAATAAAAAAGAAAAATTAGGAACAGACACTTCATGGCCCGCGCTCCGTCCCGGGGCTCCTGTCTTTGGCACAGTCAGAAGCATCAGCATCACCAGGGAGCCTGTGAGAAACGCCCATGACCTCTTTCCCCCAAAATTGGCTGCATCTGGAAGTTGAAGTGGGGACAGGCCCCATGAGCTGTGATCTTTCAAACTCCCCCGTGGGACTCTGAGAACAACTACTCTGAATTTACAAAGAAAATCTTGAAGAGGCCTTTCCCCAGAATATGTTCGTCGTTTCCTGCTCTTTTCCCTCTCCACGTGGAACCAGAATCATGCCTTCTGACAGCATCTAACGGACACGTTTTCTACTGCGCTCTGAAGTGCTTTTGCTGCCAGTGAAATTACTCGGTATTTTATGAAGCAGCTTGTACCATTACATGACAAGTTTGATCATCATGGGGATAAAATCTAATGGGAGACATATTATTTAGGAGTAGAATCAAAGTTGTGATTTTGATTTGTGAAGAATTTGCCAGGGGAAAGCAGCACATCCAGGTGGCTGGACAACGTGGGATGGGGAGTGGGTAGGATGACTCAAAGCTGACATGGCTTCATCCACAGTCCCGTCGCTAGCCATGCAGCTGTTTGCTCCCATTCAGACACCATTCTCCCCTTACTCTTGTTCGCCTACACACTTATCTTTTCTTTTTTTTAATGTGTCCTTTGTATCTTTCCATAGGAGTCACGCCAGACCCTGCCATTTGTATCCATCCTTTCTGCCCGGTGGCTCGCCATCCAGGCCACATGTGTTTTTGCTTGTCTATTGCGTGTCAGCGTCCTGTGTGCTTGGGTCAGGGAAAATTCTTCAAATATATCTTACAAACTCTGAAGACCATAAACATGGTTCTCTTTTTAAGAACATCAAGGTGAAAAATATAGGGGAAATCCCTGTACTCGTCTTGCAACCTTTTCTGTAATGTTGAAAGAAAATGTTAGAGGTTGGTCATTTCCTGCCTCTCACTGACCAATTCCCTCCCATCCCTGCAACTCTAAACTGTACCCCCCACCTTTCTCTCACTAATTCCATGATCCCGCATCAGTTCTCCACTTTATATATAATCTAGCAAATATTTGTTTACCCAGCTTGTGGCTGTAGGGTGCTAAAAAATCTAGTCAAATATGTTTGTGTACCTGTTTTGCTTTGTTTTGGTCATAGGCATGCTACTCACAACACATTCTCTTTAATTAGATACTTCCGGGTTAGCCTTTGAGCCCATCAGTATGTATCTACTTGCCGACCCACACTTATTGCCTGCTATTTAGGTGATCCTCTCAATTGCCCACAATCATGCTCTTTTCATTTCTGTCCCCAGATCTTCACTTTCATTACCCTCTATATATTCAGACCCTGGAATCATAATGATTATGCATTTGGCTGCCAACCATAACGTCAGCAGTTCGAAACCACCAGCTGCTCTGTGGGAAAAGACAGGATCTACCCTGGTCATTGGAACCTGACGGGGGCAGTTCTACCCTGTCCAACAGTCAGCCTGGACTTGATGACAGTGGGTTTTGAGTTTGGTTTATTCAGACTCCAGGCATTCTCAAGAACCCCACATAACTCTGTATAACTCGACTTTTCAGGGTCAACTCATTCTCACTGATTTGCCATCATATAGACTGTGGGGATCCAGCCTCCCCACAACCAAAGGGGTGTAAGGGGCGGTTGTATAGTTGAGGTGTAGATAGATAAAGAATGCAAGGGCTCACCTCTCATTCATGACTTCAGGAGCCAGGTCTGAGCAGAGAGAGTGGGTAGTGTCATCTCAGGAGTTTATATAATCTGGAGCACACACGCCATGGTAAGCACATGCGTAACAGTAAGACTGTACGATAGGTAGCCATGTAATAGGAGGTAGATGAGCTAGAGGTATATATGCAATTGGAAGTGGAGGCATTAGGCGCATACATGTGACAGGAAGGCAAAAATGTAACAAGATGCGTGAGCTCTAGAATCAAGCTGGCAGTCTAACCTTGGTCCTCTGAGTTGGCTTGACCTGAAGCATCTTTGCGCTCTCCTTCAGGGGAACAATCATTATCCTTATCAGAAAGGAAGGGGTCCTACCCAGGGTGGGACAGACAATAGGGTCTGATTGCTCTGATGGCTGACAACCTTCAGGCAGATAACCTTCAAGCAATTGACCTCCAAGTGTGTAGTCAGTGACCATGTGTTTAGGAAGGGCACCTTAGATTTGCCATTATTATGGGTGGGGAAGGGGCATCTTGGGGAATACCTTTTACTTAGGAGAATGTGAGGGGGACTTATCTCCAACCCACGAATATGAAAGATTCCTACAGGGGAGCCTTGGTTTTCCAGAATCCTTAACTTAGGAATGTTGAGTTTGCCTGCATATACTCTCTTAGTGCAAAGTTTTTATTTTCTAATGTCTTATCTTCAAAATAGATTCTCAGGTCTTCACCATCAGAGGATATTTCGTATGCTTCCGATCTTTGAGAAGCTAGCACATGACTGCCTCCAAAGTGCCTTTTACCAGTGGCCAGGTTTTTTTTTAATCCATTTTGATGTATGTTTGATAAGATGAGAATGTGTAATCATTTATCATGTACCTTAAACAAATAATAAACATTGTTATATGCTTTTTCTTTAACTTTTTCCATGTAAATAATCTATTGTTTGAAACCCAATGATCTTTAACAGAAATTGGTTATCATTTTTACTATACAGTTTATAGTATGTGGATCCTAGCCATTTCTTAAACAGTATGGAAAAGTTAGAAAAAAAGATAACAGTATTGGCCAGGGATCACTTCCATTGTCCTAATGTGATAGGCTTTCTCTTTGAATGAATCTTTGTAACTTTTGCCATACTTTTTCATAAACATTTATTGCAAAAGCTGATTCTTAATTTAAAGTAAAAATAAAGTGCAAATAGACAAAATTGTTTTCTAAAAAATAGTATGTCAGAAAGTAGCAAGAATAACATTAAACCATCATGTACATCTGATAATTCTTACATTTTACCAAGCAAACAGCAGACATCACAACAAAACACTGTTTTTTTAGAAGATGAGAATGAAAGAAGAAAACCAATTTAAAATGTTTTGTGATTTTGATTCACATCAAGCTAAAAATCTTTGAAGCATATGAATAAATTATGTTTTGTTACAAGAAGAAAATTGATCATTATTTTTGTTGTCAGAAATTTGGGAATCCTTGAAAGGAGTACTTGAATGAATAAGCAAAATTTTTTAAAAAGTGGAACAACGACATGTAAATATACATGCACGTATATTTACATGTATGTGTTTATAAATTATATATATTTACATACATTTGTTATGTATATATTACAAATATATTTGTATATATTACAAATGTATCTAATATATCAATATAGCATATATTGATATATATTTAAATAACTATTCTACATATATTACAATATATGTAGACTATAAAAATTATATGTATTATTACATATATATATTTGTGATATATTTTTAAGTAAATATATACATATATATATATACAATGTGTAATATTTGTCATAAAGACTATGACAGAGTGCACTATCACATCTGCTTTGTAACTAACCACCAGTATGTACATTTCCTTGTTTGTCATTTAAACAGAAGCAAAATGGATTTTTTTTATAGCCAATTAACTTCAATATCTCTCCTTGTCCCAAGTCCTCTTTCTCATTCTTGTGAGAAGCACACCTGAGTCCCATATGTGAGAGCATTCGATCCTGCAGGCCCAAAGGAATCAATGATAGGAATTATTGGTTCAATTTTCTGTTGTATTGAATTATAAATGAGGCTGAATGCTTTAATGACCTAAACAACAAATGAACTGAAAGGAAGAATGATAAAGCTAGGTAGTATTTTAATTTGATTCCTTCCTTTCATAAAAATATGTAAAAGCAACACAAAGAAACAAAAACAATGTATGTGCTATAAAGGCAAATTGCTCATGTACAACAGCTAAATAATATCATATGCTGTGGATCATTTAAAGGATGATGGTGTCTTCTAAGTGTGTCTTTTGCTTTACTAATAATACGTCAAACCAACCAAGAGTTTGAACAAGCACAAGAATGATGCAAATCTTTATTGAGAAGACAAGGAGCAACGCAGTATTACCAAACACAGAAAAATGCTCATTTTTTATGGCAGTGTCTTTTTGTTTATCAAAGATTAAAGAAGCTGCTGATTATAATAAATTGTATTTTTCAACTATTTACCAATCAACTAATTAAAAAGTGTCTAGAATGAGGGCCACAGAGCATTATGGCCTCATATACAAAAGCTGAAAATCAAGATTTTAGACCAAACTGAATTCACCATTGGGACCATCGTCTGTACATTGCATGTTCTTCGGTGTGCGTTGTATATGACGATAGCTGCTATTTATGAGGACATTCATTTCAGACTACGTGCTACTGACGTTTGGAACACCGCTCTTTACATTTTATGAGTAGAAACGGGAAGTTATTTTTTTTCAAAATTCCATAATGCACTCTGATTTTGAATATTTTTGCTCCAATAGGCCCAGTCATAAAAGGAAATGGTAAGCACTTAGTTGAATTCTGTCACGTGCTTTGTTGAAATCCACCTGCTAAGTCCCTAATAATGAAGCCCAGGGTGACTTGAGAGCCTCTGCAGAATGAAAATGCAAGAGCACCTCCTAGCGTCGGAGAGTGGAAGATTGCCACGGTCTCTTCTGCTCTATGAAACCAAAACCATTCCCATTGCCATCGAGGCATTTGGACTCATGGACACCCTTTGGACAGAGTTCCCAAGACTGGTGACCCTTCCTGGAGCAGCCAGCTTCATCTTTCTCCCAGCTAGTTGGCTGGAACTGTGGACCCTGCAGTTAGCTGCCCGATGCTTAACCCACGGTGCCACCCGGGCCCCCTTTTCTCTACTGCATAATATTTCTTAAAGCCAGTTGCAGCTAGATGTATGTGTTGGGGGTGGACATGACTGCTAACGATAAAATGGTTATAAGAATTAAAAACAAAAGTAATGAAACAATGCAAAACAAAACAAAAAAACCTGGTGAAGTTTTTTGTTGGCCGGGGTTGTGATTGGCTTACTTGTTTATATTTGTGCCCTTAACATATTTTATAGCATCTAAAAATGTGCCATAGAAACGTTTAGTGCATGAACTGGAAAATTAAATCCCCAGAAAATAAATCACTCAGCTTATATGCTTTCACCTGGGCCTCTCTTTGGAGCAGTGCTCTGGGACAGACCACTCCATTCTGGTTGCCTGCTAGAATCAGCAGAAGAGGTTTTTGTGTTTGTTATTTTTAACACAGGAACTCTGGAGGAGGTGTCTTAACATGCTGGCCTGTTAGCGCAAGGTCTGGAGTTTGAAATGACTGGCTGCTCTTTGGGAGAAAGAGGAGGCTTTCTGCTCCCTGAAAGAGTTCCAGTCTCTGGAACCCATGGGGGCAGTCTTACCCTGTCCTGTAGCTTTGCTGTGTCTCAGGAACAACTTGATGGCCGCGAGTCCAAGATGCCCCCACTCCACTTGCATGGAGTGTCCTTTACGTGTTCTGGAGCACATGCCCTGGGACAGGCAATTTCTACATCTTCTCATGTGATGCCATGAGTAGCCATGTTTGAGAAGCACTGATTTGTATGCAAATAGCACATGTCATATATATGTCTTATTTCTAGAGATAAATTAATTTTTGTTTTCAACTAGATACGTGATGGGAGATGTTTAGCTCCAATATCTTCATTTTCTAAGTGAGGAAATACCAGATAGGCTGATGAAACCCGAGCAAGAGTCAATGCTAGAACTGGAATCCAAGACTTCCCCTAACCCACTGCTCACTTCTCCATACCGTACTATACTGTTTCTCTCCGGGGCCTCATAATACTTAGTGTGCAAACATGATCATCAAACATTTTGTCAACAATGATGTCTTTGTCTCTGCAGCTTTCATCCCCAGCTGAACTTTAACAGTCAGAGAAAATAATCAGCTATGTTATTTGTGTTTTAACAAAACACAACTCTTCTAAGTGTTGGCCAAAAGGAGCCCTGGTGGTGTTATACAGTCACGTTAGCTGAAAGGTTGGTGGTTCGAACCCACCAGCCTTTCTTTGGAAGAAAGATGAGGATATCTTTTCCCATAAAGATTCACCGTCTCAGAGAACTTGTATACGGAGCTATGGGTGAGAGTTCACTCAATGTCAGTGGGTTATGACGTAATTAGTTCTGATGGAAGCTGTGATTAATATAAGATGTAATTCACAACTCTGTGCACACATACAAAACACTCATGTAACTGCTTTGATTTTTTAAATTGACTGGATGTTATCTAAGACAAGCAAAAGATGAATGTCAAAAAACAAAGCCTTGCCTGACTGTGGCACAATGGTACATTCTTTTCAACGTCATTGCTATTTTGAAGCCCTCAAACAAAAGGAGAGCCAACTCCCTTAATAATGTCCCTTAATAATGTGCATATATTTCAATTACAGGAAGAGAAAAGAGAAATAAAAATTATTTGTTGACTTGTTCTTTTCCAGGAAAATAATCTTCAAATTAAAACAAAATAAAGTTCGAGTGTTAGCGTCTCTTTAATTGAAACTATTGGCATTATAGAAATATCTACATATATCAGTTTTTCTGCCATAGGCCACTATCTTTTAATAATATTTTCCTAGTTCAATAAACGTGGGGATTTATTCTACATAGCCCCTGCATCAAATAGACTATATACACATGCAGATGGAAGTAATTGTTCTTTTAATCCATTAAAATTCAAAAGCTAGACATTGTAAGTTGATGTGATGTGACATTATTGAGGAAACTAGTTATATCAGTGTTTATTTGCTTGCCTTTAGTCATCCAGTATAATTGAATTTAATGTATAATTGCTCATTTAGAGTGTTAATTTTATATCATCATTTTTGTATACTTGATTTTTTTCTATCAGATATAATCTTCACAGTATGACAGTTTTCTAGATTCATTTTTAGGGCTTAATTTCATCTACTTCTTCCTGAAGGGGATAAAAAGTGCTAGGTTCATAATTACATTTCCCAGTGCAAATATAACTGCAGTGGTACATAAACCTGAAGATTAGGTGTGTTAGTCCAAGTTGAGTAGGGAAACAAATTAATAGACACTCATATGTGTATAAGAAAGAAGTTTATCATCCTCCAGGCTTGGTGGGCCAGGATGTGCTCCACTCTCTCTTCCTCCCCATTCATTTGCCCCCATGTGCTCTGATGAGACATGTCCCTCTCCCTTAGCTGCAGCTTCAGTGCCTTCCTCTCAAGTAAATTCTTCTGGGGTGAGGGACAGTTGTCCACGTACCTAGGATTGGGGCCAGGCCCCCAGATCCTTCCACCGGCTCCCCTCTCCAGGCTGGCCTGCTGCATTCGCTTCCCAGAACACCGGATTCAAGTCTGGTCCCTTTTTCCCTGTGGAGACCCAAAAGTACCCTCCCCTTGGGTGGGTTACTGTCCGTTTCCCCCGCTACACATTTCTATCCTATTTTTTTTCCTTTCCTCCCCCACCTCCTTTTTAGTTGCCTACCATATGTACCCCTGGATTTGGTCTGGCCCCTGCCATACTACCTGGACCTCACCCCGTGCTTAACACAATTGATGTATGTGTGGATTGTGGTAAGAGTTGTATGAGCCCCCAATAATATGATTTAAAAAACAAAAGCAAACAAAAAAATAAATCCAACAACATAATTGTTTTAAGAACTAGAGTATCACTATTAGATGACTTATAAAATAAATGAAAAATATGAATTAAAAAAAAGAAAGAAGTTTATACAGCAGAGCATTTTTATATTTAGAAAACGTCCCAACCCAGTCCATATCAAGTCTGTAAGCCCCAGATGAGCCCATATGTCCAATACCAGTCTGTAAATTCCTCTTCAGACTTAGACAACACATGCAATGATGCTGAACGCAGGAAGATCACAGGCCAGTGTGTGGAAAATCTTGTGGATCCAGTGGTGGTGGGAGCATCTCAGTGCTAGTGTGGGTCTCCATATGGCTCCTCCAGCTCCAGGGTTCTGGCTCCATCAGCATAGCTCCATGTGACTTGTCAACAGGAATGTCTTGAAGGGAGAGAGTGTGTGCACCATCTCCAGGGAGGAAGACAGGAGTTCCCAGAATCCTCATGAGAAGGCCATGCCCACACAGAGGCCTGATTTGCTATGACCTGTTTATTCGCTGTAAACTCTTTTACCTAGTGTTGCAGTCACATAATCTACTGCCAACTTGAGGAAGGGTGAAGTCTCGTCAGTCAATCAGGTCATAGCAGGAGGTAACAAGATGCATAATCTTGAGACTTTTCATGTAGGAAGCTTGGGTATGCATCACCATATATTCATCTTTGCCAGGTGGGTGCTAGAGGTTAGTAGATCCCTATCTCTGAACCCCTCTGAACTGTAGACCCGAATGATTTTCTCAAGACTGCCCCCCCCCCAAGGTGTAGGGCCACATATCTCATATCCCCTTTAGAAGGAGAAAGAAAGGACACTGTTGACTTCAAATGCCCTCCACCAAGTAAATGATTGGATTGGCTTACTCATTATCCGAAATCCTAAAATTTCCAAATCTATAATGCTTACAGAATTCTAATGAAATCAATGGTTATTCTTTCAGGCAGGTACAAAAGAATTCTTAAATAGTGTTCAATTTCCCCTAACAGTTTTTCTTTAACCCTCACCAAGATTGCTTTATATTAGTGAAATCCAGTTTTGTTGAAAATCCATTCTTTATTAGTACACGAGGTAAGAATGTGTTTTCTCAGTTACAGAGCGAAATGATCCTTTTGCTCCCTGGCTCAGGAGTGAGCCTGGAAGTGTTCTCTGCTGTAACCCTAGGTGTTCCTTAGAAGTGTCAGGCTGTGATCTTGTGGGGCGCACAAATTAGACATAATGCTGCATGTTCTGGAGAAGAAGCTGCGATAGTGTTACCTAAAATGTATCTGGAAGCTAATGATTTGTCCAGAACTTTATGATATGATCTCATTAGTTTTAAAAGACAACCTCTGAACACAGCTACTTCATTTTATGTTAATTGAAAGTAGTTGCATTTATATAAATGATGATCATTCGCGCCTCAATGAAGTGAACCGAAAAATGTCAGGATCTTGTGTAAACTAATAATTTTCTATTGGCTACAGGCCTTTGGTACAGAGAACTTTTTTGTGATAGCTCCCACCAACTGACAGATGAGGGCAATGCAAAACAAAGGCTCGATAACTCAGGGATTGGTCACTTCTCCCATTCCACTGGACAGAAGGGTGAGCCATTTCAGAAGCAGAAACAGGGAACCCTGTGACCATCAAGAAAGATGAGCCCTGAGTGAAACATGTGCATGATCCCTCCCTGACATGACAGGGACAGCAGAAGTATCAGTGGCCATAGCCTGAAACCTTGAGGCAGAACTGAGGAGCCACATGGAGACCAGGAGACCTAGCAGGCAGAAGCCAAAAAAACACATGGCTGAGAGGCCACTGCCCAGAGACATGGCTGAGCAAAAATGCTGCTATGAACAAAGGAAATGTATTCTTAAGGTTTTCTGATCCTGACTTTTTAGAAACTATGAAGTTCCCTAATAACCCCCGCATACCTCGGGCTATTGTCTGTGAGTTCAGTGTGGCATTTTCAATGCATTATCAAACCCAGCAGGGAAGCAGAGTAGCCTGGAAAGAACCGTTGGTGTCAGAACAACATAAAGAAGGTTGGAGGGTGAAGGTATGTCTGACCTCTCCCTCATAGGTGTCATCATTGGGCAAATGTGGGATGGAGTTCTCCTTCCCTCTTGTGAGGAAGTCAGGTGTGGCCCCATACCATTTCCTGTAGAAAAAACACTAAACTCTCAAGTTTAAATGAGAGTTAGTATGGAATGACATTGTATCTTTAGGTAAGGCAATTGGGTCAATTTAATGATCATTTCCTGAAGGCAAAACACTAAACTGTCAAAATTAAGTGAGAGTGGGTATGGAATGACATCGTATCTTAAGGAAAGAAAGTTGGGTCGATTTAATGATCATTTCAAGTAATTGTCTACTGAGAGGTGATAAAAATATATTTGAACAACCTATACAGGTATCACCTACTTATCACAAGCTTGTTTTACACTGCTTCACTTTTATGAAAGACTTACATTTACTCCTGCTTTCACTAACTAAGAAATCTGAAGATGAAAAACGAGACCAGTCTTCAGCATTCGTTTGATTCACTGCAAACCATTAAGGAACCAATGTGCACCACACCAGATAGAATGCCATCACCCAGCCCTGTCCCGGACTCAACATCTCAGCGTCCAGCTGCCAAGGCTTTGAACAGTTTCTGACAAACACTATCTGTAAGTGTTTCTGTAGATTTTATGCTGCAGTTTGGTATGCAATGGTAAGTTATCGTTTGTGTCTTGGGATGCTCAAACATTCTCCCCTATAAATGAATGCCAGTTGCATCTTTTCTTTGTGCCATTACAGTTAGTTACAAAAGCTTCCATAGAAACACTTTGCCCAGGGGTCGCGGGGAAACTTGTGAAGCACAACCCAAACCTGTTTCTGTTGAGCTGATTCCGAGTCACAGCAACAGAGTGGAACTGTGCCAGAGTTTCCAAGGCTGTCTGTCATCTTTACAAAAGGAGGGAGCCGCATCGTTCACCCATGGAGAAGCTGCTTCCAACCACCAACTAACTATTCTGTGAACAGCCAAGCAATTTAACCATTGAACCACCAGAGCGCCTGATCAAATCCATGCCCACTGCCAGTGAGTCCATTCTGATTCCTACAAACCCTACAGGAAGAGCGGTGCTCTCCTGGGGGTTTCTGATACTACAGATGTAGTATCGAGAAGCAAGAAGCACCTACCTTTCCATTACCATCCCACTGCTTAGCCTTCCAGGGCTCCTTAGGGCTCCTTTCAGATATGTCTATGCAAATGCACATGTAGAGTACTTTTTGTGTGTAAGGAACTTTCCACCTTTAGAGTAACCCCGCTGTAAATGTACACCGGTAAGCCATCGTGATGGTTGTATGAGTCCGTTTTCTTCTGCCTCTTTAAGTGGGCTGGGACAGCAGCTCATGTGGTGGGTGTGCTTACTCTTGCTAACAAACTGAGGTAAATAGCTAAATGAGTAAACACATTCTTGGACTGTTGTGCTTAAGATCAATATCCCATTATTTCTGTTGTTATCTTGAGCTTTCCTATGAAGTAAAGCTGTGATTACAATTCAGAGGTTTCAAATAAACTGTAATAAAATAACAGAAGCTACAAAGAAGACAAGTACTGGTCAGCGGTAATCAGGCACGTGTGTCACTTGATATAAAACACTAATGTTGTGTTGTCACTTGATTTTACTTATAATGATTCACCATAGTTTCTATAGTTTCCTTTCCACATACATCAAAGAATAAAGTTTATTTTGAGCGGGGGGGGGGGGGGGGTGTACTAATTTATTTTTAGGATAGATTAATCTTCATATATTTGGCTAAGAAATGTCATTTAATGGAATACCTATTATCTTTCTACTCATTTTAACTGATATATTTGAGATCTTTTATATTGGCCTTAGAAATGTAAAGGCAAGCCAACAGTGCTTATAATTCTTTTTCCTTACAACATGCTCAAATAAACCTTTTCCCAATCATGAGATCCTGTTGAAATTCCTGTGTCTTTGCTTTGTTCCATGCCTCCTGTGATGCCCAACTCTTAACCCTTTCAGCTCAGCTCCTCATTAGTCCCATACGATAATCACCAGGTGGGCTTAAATGACAGATGAGACAAATCCCCTTTGGAAACTCTGAGTTGACAGAGGCAGCCCTATAGAATCCTATGTGCGCACAGAGCATTTCCCCTGCCCAGCAACTTTGTGAATTACCCTTTAACTTTCTGAATAGGAGGAACACGAAGGGAGAAGTTCAAGGTTCTGGACTGAGACCAATGTAATAGCTAAATGGCTGAAATGTTCAGCGTATTCTGGAGACTCTTAGTCATGGTGCATGCATGCACCAGTTGTACCCCAGAAATAACCTCGTGAGGGACAGTGTTGTCATCCTGGTTTTCAAGTAAGAGGCCCACGTCGGAGAGAACTGTGACAAGGTTGTGAGGGGAAGGCTGGGCTACCACACAGAGTTGCCAGCCGTGACAAGTGACTCTCAAAATAGAAGCCTTCACGTGATTATGTTCCATATTATGTGATTAAAATAATAATAAGTTAGAACCACTGATAGAGAAATTAGCTTCGTTTTCTTATTGTTCAATTTTACTCTATACTTGACCTATCCCAGTGCTTGCTGGGGCTGCAGTTCTGATTCATTGTCCTATGATGCCGAGGTCCTCTTTGTATCTGCAGTCCCTAAAAGCCACGATGACCTGCAGAATGTGTGGAAGCACTCTGGTTGGAAACCGCTTCATCATTTTACAATTTCCTAATGTGGAAAAGGGAAAATGGAGAAAGCACTTCTCTTTCTGGTTGACCAGGGGCATTGTTTTCTCCTTATCGCCTTACTTTGATGGTGATTCATTAGCTTCTCTTTGCCTATTTCCAAATTTATGGTAAAAGAAGAATGGACACAGAAACTATGAATCAGATATGGAAAGCTGTCTTCCTTAATTCCTACGTCAGGTACTTATTACCATCCTGTACGGCCTTCTCTGGGATCAAGGTGACTCCAGCAGCGGAGGAGGGTAGTTAGTTGTCTTTCAGTGATAAAGACTTGGTTTCTGAACTTGGCGCTGTTCTATCCATCATCTTTACTGATAACGTATTTGAGGATATGCACTCTGCCCCTGAAGTTGATGGAGGTCTTAATGCTGAAGCAATTCCTAGTAACACCTCTGAAACATGGGGAGCTTAAACGTGTTGAAAGGTGGCACTGTGATTTGCATAAGCTCCATGGACAGGTGCGGTTAATGGCATTGTGATGGACAAGGGTTCAGTATTCATTAGCAGTGGGGCCGCTCTTCTATTGGACAACTCATGGGTAACTGTAAGCTACAGTGTAGCTATAGCACCTCACAGAGCAGCTAAGGGATCCTTCAAGTAACCCAGTGGTCTCCACCTTTTACCCTTCCCCACCCACTTGAAGGGTGAATCTTACATGGCTGCTGCTACCTTTTTTTTTCCTCTCCAGACAGCAGCATAGGTAAGAGAAACTGCCACCCTTTGTGTGGAATTTTGGGGCTACAGGCTTTCATGATGTTGTTGAAATGAACATGTGTATAGCATGCTCTGTTATAGACTGTCACAGAAAATTGTATTAGAGGTGTTTGAATTTGTCAGTTTTCCAACTGTATATGAATTGATAGCCATATCTCATTATACCCTTAAATATCATATATGTGCATATATATGTGCTATGAGATAGCACATATATACATATATATGTGCTATGAGAGCACAGCAAATAATGGTTACCAGAAAAATGGCTTTATAATAAATTTTCATCTCCTACATCAAGCTTTTAATACTGTTTTCAGTCTTATCAAACAGAGTTTATTTGTCTTGTAAAACTAATATTCCCTGGTAGCCTATATCTATGGATTTTTTTCTCTAATCTTCATCAAAACATTTCACAAATGCTATTTATATTTCTAGTCAAATTATTTATCATGAGTTTATTTTAAAATATAAATTTATGTATAGTATACCTGGAAGATGCATTGATTGAGCAACAGTGGCATAAGTTCCATTAAAATGTAGAATTTGTTGTGAACAGTTGTATATGAGGGAATAACCCCTCAAAAAAACCCAGAATTTTCTTTTAAAGCTATGTATTTAAGTTTGTTTGTTTTTTACAAAACAACAATATCATTATCACCTTCAAAGTACTCTCCATTATACTTAAGACCTTTGTTCTGTGATTCCATTCTTGGAAACATTTTTCAAAAACATCTGGATGGCTGTCAGCATCTCCCTCATTTTGTTCTTCACCCTTTTTATGTCATCAAATTGCTGTCCTTTCATGTCCCTCTTCATTCACGGAAACAAAAAGAAGTCTTACGGAGTGTGGTTAGGTGAGTATGGTGCATGGGTCAAGAAAGGCATGTTGGTTTTTGCCAAAAACTGGCTCACTGAGATGGCTACATGAGCAGGTGCATTATTGTGGTGAAAAAAAAACAGTCCCCCATCTGCCACAAGTTAGGCCATTTTTTATAGCACAGTGTTATGGTATCTTTTCAGAACCTCTCAATATAAAGCTTGATTAATAGTCTGACCTGGTGGCATGAACTCCCAATGCACCACGCATCAACATTTTCATCTGTTCGGGAAGTTGACGGACATCCAGAATGAGTTTTGTTATTAATCGACATTTCGCCTTTTTTGAAACAAGAAAACCACTCCTTCACTTGAGCTTTTCCCAAAGTGCTGTCCTTGTCAGCTATGTTCAACATCACACCAATTTCTGTGGCATTTTTCCCCAAGCTGGAAACAAAGTTTCACAGCTGCATGCTGTGATTTTTTAATCGCCCATCCCAAAAAAAGAAGTTCAACTGAAACTGCTTTTATGAAAAAATTCACTGTGATCAGAGGGAAACTTTCCAGGAGGCACCACTGGGTGCACTGGTTCAGAGCGAGTTTCTGGATGCTTGCCTAGTGGGAAAAATGGGTACTACCATAGCTCTGCTCCGCCCTGCACAATTCTGGTTTGGGGATGGGGGGTAGTCCCTTGTATATGTCTATCCTGTGCATACAAGCAGACAATATAATATTTCTTTATGTATTTTCTGAGTGACTAAGTAGTCTTGATTCAAAAAAGTAAAATAATGGACTATTGAAAGTTTTTCTTTCAAATGATAGTAATTAAAGCAAGTCCTATAACTGCTGATAACTTACCTTTCTATATGCTTTTGATTCTCAATAGATTGTGTGTATAGTAAATGTGTACTCTTTAAGTACAGATATAAAAATGTAATACAGTCTTCAGTTAGTTTGAGATAACACTACTTATGTTACAAATGGCTTATTTTGAGACTTGGAGTCCTTTAATAATATCATCTTTGCAAAACCCGTTTGGTGGCCCTCTTTTGCATTTACATGCCCATTGAGACGGAGAATGGCCACTCCAAAGTTGGTGAATGGCTTCCTGTCTCCCATCGTCATATGTTTCTGGACCATTATTTCCAATTTTCCTTCGTTTTTGATTTCCCTGGTCAAAAATGAGAAGTTTCTTAATACTTATCCCAATAAACAATTTCTGCCTTCCCTGATTATGTGCTTTGCCTAAACTGTTTTCAGTCCCGTTCTGGCCCTCTGGACGATGAGGGGTATAGGATTCATCGTAGCAACCTCAGTGCCACCACTCCTCTCCAAACAAAACAAGACCCACCCAACACACGACCCCATTGCTGTGGCGTCCAGTCTAACTTTGTGGGACTGACGGTCTGTACCAGCTGGCTTGTAAGGCTCTACAGCTTGGTGGAAGCAAACTGCCACAACTTTCCCCCATGAAGTGGCTGGTCAGTTTGGAATGCCTACCTTTTAGTTCCTCAAGAGATCCAACCACGCTGAACATGTTAAGATAATGAACTTGAACTTAGCAGTAAAGACATCGAATTACCATGTTTTGTTTTATGGGGACCAGGATTCTTTAACTGCTAAATCCAAGCTTATTATCTTAAACATGGAATTTAAATGTATTCATTTGTGAGTCCTGCCTCTTGTTAAAAAACAACGTGCTTAATTTAATTTAATTTTTAAAATCATTTTTGGGGGTCTCATACAACTCTTATCACAATCCAGGCATCCACCCATTGTGTCATGTGCTTTACTTGTAATGTATTTACTCAACACTGGAAATTTCTCACACATTTTTCATTTGATTCTTACATTCCACCTTGGATTTTTTTAATTGATCCTTATAATCCACCTTGGATTGAGGTGAGGTTCTAATATTTAGATTTTATAGAGGTCAAAAATAGCTAAGTATGTCAGGAATGTTACACAAGGTTATTTAAGAAACCCACAGAATACAAAGAGCTGGATCTTAAACCCTGACTGAGGGCTCATTCAATTACACGACATAGTATTTTGGCATGTCACAAACTAGAAAGTGGCATGCTGTCAAAGTCTATATATTTTTAATAATGTATTAACACTGACTACTAAATAATGTGTGAGCCCTTAAGTCTGTATTGTATCTATCCACCCTGTTATTTTTTATCCTTTCTTGCAGCTCAGTGGACTCTTACTGTGTGCTTGAGAATCAAAAGTGGTTCCTTTATATTGTGTCACTATAGTCAATAAAGTATCTCTAAGGATGATAGCATTCTACTTTGTATTTATTGAGATATTGGGTCTTTTGTGTCCACATGGGTATACTGGCTTTATTTTGATTTTAACACCTTTTCTCAATTCACTATTCCGTTTGGGACAGACATCGAGAGGTTAAATCCTTTGATTCACATGCAACTCAAAGTTTGTTAACTTCGCAGAATTGTGTACAAATCACCGGTTTGAGTGACAAAGCTCAAAATAATACTTTCAAAATTGGTTGCTTCATGCCGTAATTTATCTGATAGGAACCATTCTTGCAGACTTTTAGTTCAAGTAGCAAGTATAATACTATTTCATGAATGTGATTAAAAGATATGCAAATAGATTCCTTTCATGGTTGTCATCAGCCAGGGTGATCATAAGGATGTCACTCTCTTCATCCCTCAGATTTTGAGACACTTAATTTTTCCCAAGTAGAACACCATTTGCCCTTTTTCAACCATGCCCTGTCCTCCAGACTAATCTAGAATAGTCATTCATTTTGATGTCTTCACTGAGGTGTCTGCTATTTGCAATAATTACTTAGTTACCCATTTGCTCTCGGTTCATTATTGAATCCCTATTATCTGATTTTAGAAAAATTGTTTCAGTCAAAAAATTACTTTATTGCAAGCTTCTCACACTAGACATCCATTTTTACAATGAAATAATCTTCTTAAAGGTGAGTATTTTCCTTTGTAAAATATTCTTTTGACCAAATGAAGTTGACCTGCTTGCTGTAGGGGTATCACTAGCTGTAGCTCTCTCAGTCTGAACCACGAATGTCACCTTATGTAGAGATTAGGATGATGACATGCCAGTTTATGTCACATGGCCCATTAACCTTTTAAGAGCACGTGCCATGTTTTTAAGCTTTCTGATAATGGAATAATGCTGTTTCCTTTAGGAATATATAAGAAGAGCTTAAACACTATTAGTTAATACAAGGAGATTGTCCTTGTAAGTCTCTCTTGTTGTTGTCTTTGCCCAAGTATATCACTTATTTCAGTTACCATGTTGGAGTGGCAGAATCTATTAGAATCATTTAGAACCAAAACTTCCTTTACCAATCATAATAGGATGGTTTCCCCTTCGACAGCTATCCATGCCTTCCTCCGTGTCTCTATGTTGATTCTTGCCGTCAACACGAATCCAGAGAGCTCCCCCCAAAGCCTAGCTGTGTGTACTCGGAACTACAGGGAACACAGATTTCATCAAATGTAGCTATCATCTTGTGTAGTTCTGTGAAAGTTATGTGAAAGTAGGGCATATCCATAATTTCTGAACATTTTGATGCTCCCACAGTTTCCCAATTGTATCTAGAATTCAGTTGTCCTGAGTTGATTATTTTTTATGCTATTTTATTGATGGTGTTATTTTCTCAACAAAGTTTAAGGTAATACTATGGCCTGTCTTTTTTTATTTTTCTCTTTTAAAAATGTTTTGCATAGGAAAGCTCAAGTTAAAGTTTTTTGGTAAAAATGCTAAAGGGAGTTCATTAGGAGGTAGCCTTTTTTCCCTTCCTTGTTAGCTGCAGAATCCCAGTTTGTGTCCAAGTTTGATGTTATCCAAGGTTGCCTCTATTTTATCCTACATAAAATTAGTTTTGAATGACTAGATGAATTTCATAAAATGAATAGAGTGTGTTTGTAATAGTCTTCACATACGGATTCTAAAACATAAAAAAAATCATTTTCTGGTGTCTTAGTTGTGAATTTTAGGGACCATCATTTAAAGTTTAATTTGGTGTCGATCACTCTTTAGGAAAATAAAACTTATATTCAATATAAAGACAATGGGCTATTAATGAGAGAGGAGGTTTCTCAACTCAATATGAAGACAATTGGAGACCAAAAGAGATGGCCTTTCTCCTCCAGAGCAGCTGATGGCCCGGCAGCAGAGCTGTCTCTGGGAGTTCTGGTAGACAGATGCCACGTGCATAAAGAGCCCCTGCAAGAGCCCCATACAGCAAAACAAACCTGGACTTCCAAGCAGGAGTCTCATATTGATCAAGCCAAAGGATATGAGTTCAGCATTCATATATATACTTATTTCCAATGCTAAATGAAAATGTGACCCTAAAGATAAATGCTTTATTTTAAAAAAAATCATTTTATTGGGGTCTCTGACAGCTCATTTGGTCAACCAATTAGTGTCTGAGAAGACACTTAGCACCTTTTGAAATGAATCAACACCCAAAGCCGGGCGTACGAAATGGAATGGAATGTTTGCAATGGTGCATTTGAGCAGTTAACTCTTGGGTATCCCACACATTCTTACACCATACCCTTTCAACATCATGTTTGCCTTTTCCAGTGAGTTACTCTTTTGACTCTGTTGTCACCATCTCACTGTGGAAAGAGCCATGATGGCTTAGGGACTTCGTGGTGACACACTGTCCTGCCCAGCACAAGGTCAGCAGTTGGAACCCACCAGCCAGCAGAACGATGAGGCTTTCTGCTTAGTGACAACTTCCCAGTCTTGGAGACACACAAAGGCAGCTCTCCTTTGTTTGATACGGTTGCCATGACTTGAGGGCAGGGAACGAGTTTATTTATATTTTATCTCAAGGACAGATACCTATAAGGTTGTTGTTGTTCGGTGTCATTGACTGGATTTCAACCAATAGTGATCCAGTGCATTACAGAACAAGATGCTACTCTGCTCTCCCCCCCATATTCCCTATGCTTGAGCCCTTTATTACAACCACTGTGTCAACCCACTTCCCCGAAGGCCTTCTTCTCTGTTTCTGTCCTACCTTACCAAGAATGACGTCCTTCACCAGTCAGGACTTCATTCTATGATCTTGTAGGAAAGAGGAAAGGGTAGCATCGAGACGTGATTTCTTGAATGTCTTTATTTGAACCTCTTGTCATTGATAGAATAAGTGAATGGGGCGTTTTTTCAACAATATCATGGATCATTGTTTTTTCATATTTAATAATGAAAAGCCTAATCTGCTTATTTGGAATCATTTTCTCTTTCCTTTACGGAAATGATGAACGAATTTGAAGTCTTAGTTTATTGTTGAGGTTGTGCCTTTACTGCAGCCTTTCAATCCCTCATTGTGCGGCTCGTGCTTCCCCTGGCAAGACTGCCGGGAGCCCCTTGCCCCCCCATTAACAAAGGAGTTTTAATATGCTTGCGAGTACGCTGATTGTGCGTTTGTTTTCTCCAGATTTAATTTTTTCTATCTTAATCTTTATTTTAATTACTTTATTTTCACCTCAAGAAATACGTGTCCTACAACCTCAATTATTTGTATTTAAAAATAATAAATCACTATCACTTTTATCTTAGGTAACTATTACATTAAGGGTCCAGTGTATAAATACTGAAAGAAATCCTTAAACATAATTTCCAACTTGTACTACCAATATTTTATCTAATTTTTAAAAATCACTTATAAAGTGTCTCTTGTACTTCATTTTTATTTTCAGAAAAAAATGAGAATGATAAAAAAGCTCTGGACTTAATGATGGGAGAGATATTAGTTTTAGTTGGTGGTAATGATAGTAGTTGTTTTAGCAAAACTTCTCTGGACACACCAATTCTTTTATTGAAAAATCGGACCCCTCAGCTGTCGAGTTTTATCCTGTATTTTAACTAGACCAACATTCTCAATGTCATTTAATCCAGGTCACCACAATTGCAAATGTTATGTTCACAAGAACAAATAAGATTCTTATTTGAGAAAATTGCCTGGAAATTGCTTTATCTAATCACATCAACCCACCCCTGCTTATTGTGGCCAAACCCCTGCAACTCAAAAGAAACAATATAAAATGCCAATTAATTTTCACTCAATCTAGGCCATCAATTGAAACTGGTATGCAATGTTATAAGTGATCTGGGCTCATCTGAAATCAAATCTCTTTTCTCTTCCTTCAAAAATGTTGACATTGTGGCAAACTCATTAATTATTCACCATGAAGTTTGTCTGCAGATTTCTCCTGGCAGAACTGTAAGCTTTGTCAGTGTGGCTGCTGTCAGCGGGAAGGTTATAGAGACTGGAAAATACAATTTACCTCTATCTACAATAGCTTCAAATTTTGTTTGTGTCAATCTGTGGGAAAACACTGTATGGAGAGCAACGCCAAATTACAGCCATCAAATAACATAATAAAGGCAGTAAAGATTAACTTCATTAAATATATTTTCCCTTAGTTTTTTCTGCTTGAAGGCACATTTAATGAAAATAATGACATATTTTGTGACAAAAGTCATCCCAGGTTTGTTAAAAATCTTTTTATTGGTCTCTTATTTGTTCTCTCTTGGAATTTCACTTAATTATTTAAGAGCTACAAGAAATAAAAGGAATAGTAGGTGATAAAACCTATGGCTGCATAAGAACTCCCGTTCATTCTGCTGTGACAGAAAGCAGTGCAAGAACAGTGCTGTTTTTAATTGCTTTATGTAGCCCGGTATACAAGAATCTGGGCCTTTCACAAGCTTCCATGTGCCATCCACAAACATAAAAATTCTGAATTTGAAAAGAATTGGCTAAATAACTGAATGTCTTAAATAAGAAGCAATACCCATAATGGGTCTGATCAGTCACATTTCTCAGCTGGATTGCTCCACTAGCCTCTTAAAAAGTAGATGGTGTGCTTCAAATCGTGTTCTGCCGTGCGTTTTCTCAGCAAGACAGTGACTGTGATTCTTAAAATATGCCTTAAATTCTTCTATGACTCCCTGTGGCTTTCACGCAAAACCAGCAGATCCTTGGGTTTGGACACAAGTCTTCCAGGCTCTGTGCCAGGTCCGCATCTCTAGAGTCCCTCCCTCCCCCGGCCCTGCGCTCCACTCCAGCCACCACGTGGCTAACGGTTCCACAGAGGCACGCTCCTTCTTGCTTTGACAAGTGTATGCATTCATTCCTGTTTCCAGAATCTTCTCCAAAGCCCACTCTGCTCGAGTAAATCCGGCTCATTTATTTAGTTAATTAATAGCTTTCCAAGGTTTTTCTCGTGAAGTGTCTCTTTCATGAAGCGCTTAAAGACACAACACCTTGATCCTTCCACTGTGGCCAAAAAGCACTTGCTTTGTTTTCTTATAATTTTGTATTCATGGCATATTTGTGTTTCTCCTTCCATTATAACATTTAAAGAAAAAAAAATAAGAGTGTCGTACTCCTCTTTCCATACCAGGTTCCTGGGGTGAACCTGAGTTTCGAATCCATTGTTCAAACCAAGGCATTGACTGCATGAGTTCCAGTGCTGTTGATCGGTGCTCCTGTGTGCTTAGACTCCTGTCACCCTGTGAACAGCAGGTTCACAGTACTGCCTGGCCCTTGTCATCCTCACGGTCTTTGCTGTGCTTCAGCCCCTGATGCAGCCCCTGATGCAGCCACTGGGCCAGTCTATGCCACATGGGTCTTCCGCTTGTGCCGACCCTCTGTGTTACCAAGCATGGGGTTCTCTTGGCGACTGGTTTAAACTGAAATCAAACGAGCTTGTAAGGCGCGTTCTAACCATACTTCCGCCAAGACATACGTGTTTGCTCTTCTGGCAGCCTATGGTCTATTCCATGTTCGTCACCAACGCCATGATCCAAGCTTGCAGTCTTCTTTGATCTCCCTTATTTGCTGTCCAGGTTGTTCCTGCATAGGAGGTGCTTGAACATTTTATTGCGTGAATCGAGTGCTCATGAGTCTTCAGTGTGCTATCGTTGCTTTTGAACACTTGAAGGAGATGAGATTTGCTTAATGCAATACCTGGTTTGAGTTCTTGACGGCTGCTTCCGTGGATGTTGACTGTGGATCCCAATAAAATGAAATGTTTGGAATTTCAGTATTATCTAGATGACCATGCAACTGCTAATATGCCTGAGTATGAGGACTTTGTTTTGTATTCTGATCATCGATGTGTAAACCGTACTGAAAGCTGGAGTTTTTGATCTTCATCTTAAGCAAGCAAGGTTGTGTCATCTGTAGGCCACCGTTTGTTACTGAATAATCTTCCTCCACCCTGGTATTACAACCATTTTCATTTAGTCTAGCTTCTCAGATTGGTTAACCCTTTCAGACACTGCTCAATAGCCCCAAGCCTTCATTTTGGTTTTAGTCTTCAAGGAACAACGAAAAATCCTGTCTCTCCTGTGGGTTGTTTCAGCTGGGAAAGGCAATGTATGATTCTTGAATTGCTCCAGCACACCCAGAAGGGGAGTATCAAGAGTTGGTATTATTAGTATTATAGTGTGATTACTTCATATAGTCCTTCTGCAGCAGACATTGTTAAGGTTTGTAACTATGTCAGAATAGCAAGGCAAAGATAAACTGGTTTTGTTGTGTGTTTTCCTTTCCCCCCTTTTTCTAAGGTTCCTAGAAATGTTTTGTTGCTATAGAAACACAAGAGTGAAAAAAAAGAAAAGAAACACAAGAGTGGTTGTCTTATTTCACTCTTTTGCTTTCTCTCTCTAGAGTTCTAAGTGCTGGGTAGAAAAGCCTCCTCCCTTACAATATGAGCGGTGACACTTTCAAATCAAAAGCTTCTAGTCACATTTTAAGAATTGCACACCCCCCCCAAAAAGGCATCCATAAACAGAACACATTCACATTTTTAAAATATTTTAGATGTTATCTATTTTTCATTATCTAGTGAAGTGCAATTTTATTTTTGTTCACCTGAGAAAACAAACCTGAGAAAAAGACAACCAGAGATTGCCTTTACTGAAGCAAAACTGTTGAGATAAGATTGAAAAGCCAAGTGGTTTTAACTCTGCTATTGTCCAGCAGCAAATGGAGTTACTTATTTGGAGAGACAGAAAAACTAACGTTTCCTGGCATGCATCCTCAAGTATTCCCATTTTATTGGGTTTTAATTTTTGAGATGGACTGATAGAGCCCTGCTTATGAAGACAACCCCTGGTGGTGCAGTAGTTATGAGTGGGCTTGTAGCCACACTGTAGGCATGTCCATACTGCCAGTAGTTCTGAGAGAGACAGACAGGGCTTTCTACGCCCATAATCAGGTACAGTCTTGGAAACCCACAGGAGGTCACTGTCAGTCAGTCAGCACTGACTCCGGGCCAGTGAGGATTATGAAAGAAGCCCCGATAGTATATCAACTCAGTTCCTTTGTCTTCCTTTAATAATAAATTACAAGCTTGAAGAGTAGGTTTCGCCCCTTGCTTTGTTGACTTGAATGGGCGGTTGGGGCTAGGAGGCTTGCTCTGAGACACTCTCCCCTCCTTTGTAAAGTGAGAGAACATTATTAGTTGTATTCTGAAACTCCTTAGTTCTGAAATTGCCAGATTCTTTCCAATCCTAATGTTCATATCTTATGCTACAACTATCTATTTTGCCTGTCCCTGCCAACCCTCCATTCTCCCAACAATCAAGGTCAAAGGGAAGGAGGGAAGAAAAAAGGAAGAATGGATCTCAAAACATGTAAAAACTATAGCCTTGGATACATTTCAGCTCTCTGATGCCTACATTGTGATTGTAGGTGCCATCTAGTTATTTCTGGCTCACAACTGACCTGTGCACAACAGGAGAAAGCAGTGTCCCTTCCTCACCATTGTCGCTCTCCCTGAGCGCGCTCTGGAACTCCTGGTAAATGGTTTCTTGAAAGCACCCTTCTTTTTTTTTTTTTAATCAATTTATTGAGGCTCATACAATTCATCACAATACATAGATCAATTGTGTAAAGCACATCTATACATTTGTTGCCCTCATTATTCCCAAAATTCGCTTTCCTCTTGGGTTCCCGGAATCAGCTCATTTTCCTTTTCCCCCCTCTCCCTCTCTTCCTCCTCCCTTGTCCCCCATGTACCCTTGATAATTTATAAATTATTATTGTATCTTATATTACACTGCCCGGCGTCTCCCTTCACCCACCCCTCTGCTGCCCGTCCCCCAGAGAGGAGGTTATATGTAGCTCCCTGTGATCAATTCCCCCTTTCTACACCCCCCTTCCCTCCTGGTATCACCACTGTCACCCCTAGTCCTGAGAGGTTCATCTGTCCTAGATTCCCTGCGTTTCCAATTCCCATCTGTACCACTGTGCATCAACTGGTCTAACCAGGTCTGCAAGGCAGAATTGGGGTCCTGGTAGTTGGGGGGAGGAAGCGCTTAAGAACTAGAGGAAGGTTGTGGGTTTCATTATTGCTATACTGTACCCTAAGTGGCTCATCTCCCCACTACCCCTCTGCAAGGTATGTCCAGTTGTCTAGTGATGGGCATTGAGTCTACATCACGCGCCACCCTCATTGATGAGGATATGATCCCACCCCCACCCCCACCCCCTGCCTTTGGTGTTTGAAGCCTGGTCCCTTTGGCCCTTCATGATCACACATGTTGGTGTGCTGCTTCCATGTGGGCTTTGTTGCTTCAGGGCTAGATGGCCGCTGTTTACTTTCAAGCCTTTAAGTCCCCAGATGCTATAGATCTCGATAGCCGGGCACCATCGGCCTCTTTGCCACACTTACTTAATGCACACATTCGTCTTCGGTGTTTATGTGTGGAAGGTGGTCCCACAATGATGGTTTTTGTTCTCTGGTGTCTGCTGCCTGTTCCAGACAGAGAGCACCCTTCTTTTAAGCTGATACACTAGCAAGCCTGGTGTCTTTCTCCAGGGACTGGTCCCTCCTGCTAACATATCCGAAGGATGTGAAGTCAAGCCTCACCATCCTCCCTTCTAAGGGACACGACAGCACTTCAACTGTTATATTCAAAAATAAAACTAAATTCAACTACTTTTTTTCTTTCAAACATGAACAAATTTGGCTCATTTACAGTAAACATTACAATTTCTAGGATATGAGAAATGTAATTGTTTCTTGAGAAGAATACAGCTTGAAAGACTTACCTTAAATTATGATTATTGTTTATACTAATAAAACGTCCACGAATCCTTTAAAAATATTTCCATAAGTATAATATGAAATAAAATTTAGAAACAATTTATTGCAGAGTATGGTATTTTTGCAGGCAAAGTATATTTAGTAAACACTACAGAGGTTAATACACATAAATGTTCATTGATATTGACATTGATACAACTTTTCGCAGAAGAAGTCTTGATGACTCAGTGCTTAAGTACTCAGCTGTTCTTGTAAAGGTCAGCACTTTGAAGCTACCAGCCACTTTGTGGGAGGAAGATGTATAAATTTGCTTGTACAAAACCTTGTAGCTTTGGAAACCCAAGTAGTTCTACTTTGCCCTACCTAGTTGCTACGATTTGGAATGAACTGCATGACGGTTGGTTTTCTCTTTTCATATTTCTTCCCAATTTATCACTCTAAAGGACTCTTTTGATACTTCTCTTTCTCCTTGACCATATGATCCCACCCACCACTTCCCATTCATAAATACACAAATCTTACATGTATAAATATCTATCAGAATTGCTCAAATTCTGTTTCTTCTAACTCTGTTTCTTTTCTCTTTCTTTGTTGGGTTTAACTCTTACAGCTCCTAGGTTAGGACAGGGACTTTCCCCCAATATTACTAAGAAATGCTGATGGGGTGAGTGCAACATCAGAAAAATCCATAGGAGATACTTCTCAAAAAGTATCTTGGTAATGTGGACGTTAGTCAGGGTCAGAGGAAGGTTTATTAACAACCTGCAAGGCGCACATGACACAGCCTTGCTTGCTGAAAGTGGAGGAGATTGGAAGCACGTGCTGGTGAAGATTAAGGAATGCAGCCTTTCGTAGGGATGGAAGCTCGTGAAGAAGACCAGCATTCTCACCAGGAACCAATAAATAACATCAGGATAAATGGAGAAAACATAGTTGTTGTCAAGGATGTTGTCTCGCTTGGATTCACAATCAATGATCTTGGACGTGGTAGTCAAGAGAGAGCAACTGATGCATTGCATTGGCTACATCTGCTGCCTAAGACCTCTTTAGAGCAAAGATTGAAAAGCAAAGATGTTATTTTGAAGACTAAGGTGCGTCTGACCCAAGCCATATTTCCAGTTGCCTCATATGCATGTAAAAGTTGGACATAGAGTCAAGAAGATCGAAGAAGACTTGATGCCTTTGAATTGTGGTGCTTATGACGGATTTGAAGTTACAGTGGACTGCTAAAAGGACAAACAGATCTGCCTTGGAAGAAGTATAGCCAGAGTTCTCCTTAGAGGAAAGTGTGACAAAATGTTTCCTTTCATACTTTGGACATGTTTTCAGGCGAGACCAGTCCCTGGAGAAGGACACCATTCTTGGTAAAGTAGATGAGCAGCAAACAAAGGAAGGACCTCAAGGAGATGGATTGACACAGTGGCTGCCACAGTGGGCTCAAGCACAGGCACAATTGTGAAGATAGCTCAGGACTGGGCAGTGTTTCATTCTGTTGTGCATAGAGTCATTGTGGGCCAGAACCAACTAGGTGGCACCTAACACCAGTCTTCATAAGACTCTGTCCATCAACATGCCCTTCAGAATAGACATTGTGATGGTTGTTTCCTTTGACTTGCTGCTTCCTGTCTCCATGACTACTCAGTGATAGGGGCAAAAGAGAGTCGGAAGCCTTTGCCCTTTCTTTAGTGATAAGACTGTGTACTGTGCTGTAGGTGTTTAAGACTATGAGGCTTTGTTGAAATGTGTCTTTGAGATTCTGGTCCTTCCCCTCTGGATGACATTGTATACATTCTTTGAACTTCAGCGAGGACTTAAAAATGCTGATTAATGTTCTGTACAACTTTTGAGGATTGATTAGTAGAATAATAAGGTCCTGAACACAGATTAACATTGGTGAAGACATGTATAACATATTTTATCCAAGTGACCACCTCTGTCTCTTGGGATGATGCTTGTCAGGTAATCTTCAGCTAAGTGGATTTGCCTCAACTTCTGCATCAGAATTTCTGTGGGTGAGAGATGGACTGTTATCAAGAACCATGAATGATGCATGGACACAATATGTCTCAGATGCATGCCTCAGGGACTCCCCCCGTTAAAAAAAATATCAGTCAACATAAAAATTGTATTCTATGTGTAGCTTTTATTTAAAAATCATTTTACTAGGGGCTCATACAACTCTTATCACAATCCATACACACATCAGTTGTGTAAAGCGCATTTGTACATCATTCTCAAAACATTTTCTCTCCACTTAAACCCCTGGCATTAGGTCCTCATTTTTCCCCTCCCTCCCCGCTCCCACCTCCCTCATGGGCCCTTGATAGTTTATAAATTGTTATTTTGTCATATCTTGCCCTGTCCGACGTCTCCCTTCACCCACTTTTCGGTTGTCCGTCCCCCAGGGAGGAGGTCACATATAGTTCCTTGTAATCGGTTCTCTCTTTCCTACCCACTCTCCCTCTACCCTCCCTGTTTCGCCACTCACACCACTGGTCCTGTAGGGCTCATCTGCCCTGGAATTTTGAATCACAATATCTTATATGCAAGTAATACTTTTATTCTTAAACTCACATGCATATATACTGAAATAATTTATCTTGCTGTAGTTGATTTCTTAATTCTCAAAATTACCTAAAGATCAAACTTTTGATTTTCTATTTTCATCATTCTGTCTATTCACAAATAGTAACTTAAGTACAGCATTATTTTAACCACTCCTTATTGTATGGGGTGATTTCCAGCTTTGAGAATAAAGAAAACACAAGGAACTTTATATCAGACTTATATAAAAGATATCAAGGAATATTATACTGAACTAGTTAGTAGAATACAAATCCATTTTTTGTTTGAATAAAGAACTAATCTTTATGGACAGCCAAAATAAATAAAATAGAAACATTTTAAAATCAAAATTTGGTAAATTTATATCATGAAATTTTAAGAAGTTTATTAAAAATGGCTTTCATTTATTGATTCCTGTGTAATTCAACATATCACGTTTCTGTCCTGTTATACGGTTGGATCCCATAAAAGTGTCCTTAATGGACAACTTTTGCTCCTCATTCCTTGCTCTATGTGGAAAGACAAAACTGATACATTGAGCCAGTCCATAGAATAAATGCCCAACAAATAAGAGCAAGCGTTGGACTCAGTTGAATTAGAGATATACAAAGTTCTCATGGTAAACAAAAATTAGTATAATGGTAAAATTATGCTTTGTGTAGGTAAAAAACTTAGTTGTTGCTATTTGAAAAGATATCAGGTAGCAATTAAAAAATAATTGGTAAAATCATAATACAAGGACATTTTTTACACTGATCTTTGGGCAGGTGGGTATGTGAAAATCTCTGTCTTGTCTTCAGTATCACATTTTGGACAGACTAGACATGATTGGAGGTGTGAAGAGATTGAAATAATATATACGTTGGGAATTTGAAAGGACAGCATGATGTACTCCCTCATCGGGGAAGATGCCTTTTATAAGCTGTAATGTGCATCAACAATACCAACAGAACCGAAAGGCAAAGAGGCCCCATTGATGTTTCCCTGGTTTCTCATATTCCTTACTAATGCACTCAAGGAGGTAAATAATGCATGCAACAGATTGCATTAGAGATGATTCTCTCCTTATTGCATGCATAAGTCCAAAGGCATTATTAGTGCAATAGAGATGATTGGTTCCAGTCTCTCTGCCTAATGAGTACCACACATGGAAACAAGAGAAAGCAAACACACAGGCCCATCTTCACCTCTGATTGCATGAATTGCCTTCCTTTGCCTCACAGAATCAAAAATGGCAGTTTATGTAACTAATAAAAGGTTTTTGTTTCTTTTAATGTTTCAACTCTTTGTTAAATAGAGGACATGATGGAATATTACATTTTCCTGGTGGTCTTCAGTTACTTGTGTTACTTATTTCTTTTCTTTTTCCAACAGTTTTATTGCCATATCATTTACATATCATACAACTGAGTAGTTCATTCATTCAATCATATCAGGGGGAATTATACAATCACCACCACAACTATCTTAGAGCATTTCCCTGGGTTATTTGTCTTTAATATATATACACAAGGTCGTTGTAGATAAAACACTGTTACAAGCCTTATATATTGTTTCAGCAATTTGTATCGACTGCGCCATCCATGCTTGTGCCTTCCATTGTGAGACCAAGGTAACATTCACTACATATCTGCCCTTTGGATCGCATTTATACCTAATCTATATCATAATAATTGGATTATGTCTTCTCGCAATATAATCTTCACTAACAATCATTATACCTGTCACAACAGAGTAATCATTGACCTTTAGGATGCCTTGCCTTAAGTTATGGACTCATGCAGCCTTTTCACCTTTCACTGTCTCACAGAGCTGTTCCACACACTGCCTCTGTGAGCACTTTGATTGATGAACCCAAATCAGTTCCATTGAGGTGAGCAGGTTATGTCCCTTCTCTTGCCCTTGGGTAGACTTTCCAGAAAAGCACAGAGCCTCGCTTCATTGTTCAGTTAGAAGGCTGGGATATATGAGGTTTATGAATGGAAAGTTGATGATCTAAAATTCTTGGACTTTGCACAAAAGTTAATTTATAGAATTTGAAACAAAGCTTTTCTTAAAATTACTATTTGATAGGGAAATACTACTTCTCTTAAAAGGTCATCCTAAATTTTTGTTGTCACTTTTAAAGGGTTTCTGAGTTAGAATTAGTAGGATTAGAGTTAGTTCTGAGATTTTGTCAGAAACTTTTATTTTATTATAGTTTTCAAGTTACCAGAAAATAAAAGGTACAAAGTTCATATAACTGGCTTCTGTATAGCCTACATTACTTTGTTCATTTGCACAATTAACCAATAATAATACGTTGTTATTAATTAAGGTCTTGTACTGATAGTTTCAAATACATTGTAGTGAAAATAATACAAGTATATAGGTAATTAATGTTGGTTTCTCCAGCTTAAAACTAAAACGCAAGGAGAGAAAGAATGCAGCAGAGATAGCAATCCATGTCCATTCACTATGCGATGTTGAGGCGACTACATAGGCTTCTCTGACAGATGAATGGCTCTTAGATGCTCTCACATTGCAATTCATTCCAATACTTTATTTACTTAGAGTTTGAAGTATGAGCTTATAAAATGTATAAACTCGACAAAAAGCACGATTTTAGAAAGCCTTGTACAGAAAGTCAATTTCCTATTTGACATTTGAAAGAATTATACTTTACATTGCAAGGTCAATCATCTCAGTAGTAGCTACCATTCACGGAAGACCTACGTGTATTAGGTGATTTGCAATGTGCTTGACACATTATTTTCGAACATGTCAACAGCTTGCAAAGTTGAAGGTATTATCCATATCTTATGGATGCAGCAATTAAAACTCAGCAAGACAAAACAATTAGCTTGATGTTTACACCGTTAGCAAGTGATAGATTCTGGTTAACAAAAGAAGGGGGGGAAATCCAATGAAAAGAATCCCCCAAGGAATAGAGTTTAAGAACCATCTCATGCTTCTAGTAGAAGATGTAGCTTTTAAATCCGAATTCTGATTAGCAGAATGGAGTGTTTACCATCTTTGTCATATGTAAATAAGGTAGAATGGTCAAACTTGCCATTTTTGCAAATTGAGTGTCTTTTTTAATAGTGTCAGTAGAAGGATTATCCAGAAATGGGATATTAAAAACAACAACGGCAACAAAAACCCCTCAGATGCACTGCCATCAGCTCAGTCCTAACCCACAGTGACCCTATGAGACTGTCATTCTTTAGGGAAGTCAGAAGTCTTATCTCTCTCCCACACATATGCTGGTGATTTAACTCATTCCATCACCAGGGGTCCTATAAATGGTTTACTCTTGCTTTAATGTCTAAGGCTGCTATAGTGTGTGACAAATATTAATGGAGTTTATGTGAGATTTTCATCTTTGATAAGGATATGATTAATATAGTTATTTATACTGAGACTCATGAAAATTATATCAAACTGAATAGTCTATCCTATGCAACTAAAGCTTAGTAGTTGTGTATCAGCACAACTGTGAAGTCGTGTCAGTAATTCTTTTGGTTTGAGTGTGTGTGTGCGTGCCCACGTGTGTGCACACACACGCATGCTCCTCTTTCTTCTCTAAGGTAGAATATTAGAATACTTAGGATTTTGCTATACCAGTGACCATGACTTTCTTCTTGATCAGAGAGTGAGAACATAAATACCTCTGAGGATATTTTTGGGGAATACATTTTCTCTCTTTGCTTGCTATAGTCTCCCTGTCTGATTGTTACAGGTAGGTGGCAGGAGTTTGGAAGATTCCACAGAGTGCTATTGCCTGTTTTGAAAGTCCAGCTAATAACCCAACTTGATGAAGGTTATTTTTAAATGTAAGCATCCTAATTTCATAATGTTTTTGTTCCAACATATACATTAGGAACCCAAACCCACTGTCATTGAGTTGATTCCAACTCAAGGAAAATCAATAGAACAAAATAGAACTGGCCCATTGGGTTTCTGAGACTTTAAATATTCATGGGAGGAGACCGCCTCATCTTTCTCCCACTGGACACCCGGTGAGTTTGAAACGCAGACCTTGTGGTTAGCTGCTCCCTGCAAAACCCGCTGCACCACCGGCACTCCTACACATGTACACTGTCTACTGCTTAATCCAAAGTCAGTTTGCAAACTAGAGAGGACACTGGGATCAGTGCTAATTAGGAATTGCTGGGTTTTCTCCTTGCCTTTGGACTCAAATCTGCCTCTTTAATCACTGTTTAAGTGCAAAATCATTTTAATCATAAAGGCTTGAGGTTTTAGTTCTCAGCTTCAAGAAAACGTAATAATATTACAGTTTAACACTGAAGTGCTAACAAAAACAAAGAAATAATTGCCTACTTATATTGCTCATGCCATTGGCAAACGTAGAATAACAGTTGTATAGTACTAATTTATGGGTTTTTTTATGATCGAAGAAGGAAACATAATTTCACAAAGATGTTTATTTTCTTTCAAATTATATTTAGAAAATCAGGGTGATTCTGAGAAGTATCCAAAGAAATACCAACCTCCGATGCTGTGTTAAACTCTGCAAAGATGATATAAGTAAGGAACGCCCAGGAAATACTTTGGTGTCAATCCAAAGAACCATTATAGTTTGCTTTTTACACACCATTTAGTTAGCCCGTGCCCTTAGTGGTAAAGACCAAGTTCCATGAGAGGAGCATTATAGAAGTAACTGCCTACCACTAACTGGCAGACCGACTGTGTACATATCTACTTCCTTGGGAAACAGGACCAATGGCAGACTTCTTTGATCAAGTGCCCAAACATAACTGGAGGTATTAGTTTTTCTGGAAAATAACTATTAATTGCATTGTGTTTTTACTATCTCACATATCTGTGGGATGCCAGGAATATTTATTGCCTATTTACAATCTTCACGCATCTTTCCAGGGGTTCTGGATCAGCACTGAAAAAAGAAATAATAAACAGACAAAAATCAGTGCTCCTGTGTACTTGCTAATAGGGGAAAGATAGGCAATAAACCAAAAAAGTCGTTTTGTTCTGTTAACTCAATCGTTGTCCTTGAGTCCATTCTGACTCATAGTGACCCAACGAAGGAACCGAGGAGGACTGCCCTGTGGGTGGACAAGACGGTAAACATTTACAGGAGTAGAGACTGCATCTTTTGCCCTCACAGGGTCTGGGAGTTTCGAACTGCTGACCTTGTGGTTAGCAGCCGAAAGCATAATCCACCATGCCCCCAGGGTTCCTCTATTCTGTGCAGGTGGTGGTACATATCTATGTTGCTTTTGCTGTTAGCTGCTGTCAACTTGTCGTTAGCTATCTCAACTCATCACAATGCTATGCAGCGCAGAGCAGGAGGGCTGCCTGGAGCTGTCTTGGTTGTATCTGTAGAGAAGCAGTCCTCCAGGTCTTCCGTAGTTCCTGGGCATGTTCAAACTGCTAACATGAGCGTAACAGCCAACTGAAAACTGCTGGTGCCACCCAAGGTCCTAAATATCGACGCGGGAAGTGCCGGGGGGAGGCCCTGAAATGACAGTATTAAAGGAGGTCAGCAAGGCCGCACCGAAAGAGGCCCAGTGGATAAAGGTACCACATAGCTAGAGGAATGAGTCCTCCAGACAGACAAGGGCTCCCAGGCAGAAAAGGAGCATCTGCAATGGTCCCGGAACAGGCACGCATCTGGAATTTAAGATAGGACGTGTGATTTAACACAGAGATGGAATGCAAAGCATATTGTATTAAATTAAGAGTGTCAGACTTCAAGGGAAGTAAAATACCTCCCTCTACGTTATGGTCTAATCAGGGCTTCAAACCACTTCATTTCAGTTTGAAACCATGCCGAGCATTTGTCTTTCCACTGACTTAGAACTTAGACTTTTCATATTTATGAATACTTAAGACTCACCCGGGAATCTTCTTAAAATGCGTATTCCAACTGTACATATCTGGAATGGGAGCATCTTCTCAGCAGAGGTTAAATCAAGAATGAGGCCATTTGAAATCATGGGTATCATTCAGTGATAGTCTTCCTTTCTTAATAGGTAAGATCTTTGAATTTGAAATGACGATTTAAATAAAAGGTTCACAGAGGATGGAAGAGAATATACTTAATATGTAGGATTTCAGATCATTGCAGAACTTATTTTTTCTTTAACTCTTTGCATCGATACTTTAGAAGGTGGAAGCTTCTCTCATAATTGCTTGTGAATCACTTTTGCTAGAAGTGTAATTGGTTGTGAAATTAGTCTTATTTTCTTTTTAATTTTCTTCATGGTTTGTGAAGAAAAACATTCACCAATTTCTCTCCCTTCCTTTATTAATGCTATGTTGAATATTTTTTGGAAGATGAGAGAATGTGCCCCAAAACATTGCACATAAAAGGTTATTATCCCCACTGCCAACCCACTGGGAAAAGGTTCGTGCATAAATAGTATCCCAACAACACTCAAATCTCATTCTCTCTCTCTTTCCCCGCCCCCTCTTTCTCTGCCATCAAGTTGATTCTGACTCAGCGGATCCTATAGAATAGAGTAGAAACTCCCTTGTGGGTTTCTAAGACTAAAGCTTTACTGGGATGGAAAGCCTTCACCTTTCTCTTATGGAGTGGCTGGTAGGTTTGAATCTCCAACCTGCTGGTTAGCATCCCAGTGCATAAACCACTGCACCACCAAAGCTTCTTAGAATCAAAAGAATCATAGGCAATGGAAACACTAAAAAAACCTGATATCAAACTCTTTCAAATAATAATCAAACACTACCTTCTCAATTTGGGTTTCATATTTTTTCTTATAAATCTAAATCTTAAAGAGTTTCTTCAAAGGTCTTTGTCTTGAGGCTTGTCCTTTTATGCATGCCTTGCTTTTACACAGCTTCTTAACTCATTCTTGTGAAGTAACTGTAATGTGCAGAAATCACTTTTTCAAATGGGGGTATAGAGACAGAGCCAACTCTTGCCCTTGCATTTCAGACTGTTAAACTAAGGGAGCTGGTGACAGTGGGTGAGTACAATAGGCAAAAATATCGCACACCCATAAAAGTATACTCTGTTCCGAAAGAGTCTGGATGCTGCTCTCCTCATTCAAATGTGTAGGTGATAGACCTTGGATTTAGAAACCTGAAGATGATTTATGCTGGTAGGTTCGAATGGCAGCAATTAGCCAGCCATTTAAGCTTTGAAGTGGGTATGAACGCTACTGGAATATACCCATTGTGTAATGTCATTTTAGCTCTATTATCTCGCGAGTTCTAAAATTACCCTTGAAAATTAAAGCACTTGTTCCTGCAAATTCTTAGGACATAGCCACTGTCGAGGCTATGGGAGGACAAATCCTACTGAGCTTCTGACATCAGTAGACATGGGTTGGGATAGGGACTCCAGCTTGTGGTCAGTGAGGCATTTGGTATATTGAAGGGGTGACAGTGATGCTTCCGTGGGGATCAAATTTTTTCTCAGTGTTCTCTCACAGTGGTGCCAAGTGTATTTATGATACAAGGGAGCTTCAAAAAGAGTGTGGAAAAATTCCATCTTCTTTTAGTTCTATTTTTCTATGAACCTTTTGAAGCCACCCCAGATCTACGGCACTGGAAGACATAAGAACTAAAGCTCTTTGGTTCTTGTCCAAAGAGCATCTATGGAAATCTGAGATCAAATAACTATGAGCATAATCACAGAAATAATATTAAAATGAAAAAATATTGCTTTGGGTATGTTTAGCCCAGAGAAGGGGAGAATATGGCAAATTTGGAAAGACCTAGACATTTTCTTGTCCAGAGAAGAGATTTGAGACTTGGTCCTGGAATGCCAAGGATAGAGTCGAACATAGAAACCATCTGATGGAACTTCAGATTGGACTGAACCAAACCACCTGCCATGGAGTCTTATTGAACTATCAACCTCTGTGGGAGTGGGTCATCCCATCTCTCCCCCACTGAGTAACTAGTGGATGTACACCTGTGTCAACAGTCCGAAGTTTTCCAGACTCGGTCAAACTCACCACCCTCCAGGCCTGCTGACTCAGAGAGGCCCCCTGTGAGTTCCTGAGCCGATAACTGTTTACAGGAGGAGAAAGCCCCGTCTTTCCCCAGAAGAGCACACCACCGGGGCTCCATAAGGCTTGCCAGACCAGACTACAAAGTGCTGTCAATCGCAAAGAACCACAGAGCTGCAAGTTAATGGGTGCAGTGAAGATCCTCTATGCTTTAGACCAAGCAACTTCTTCCTCTTTTCACTTACTCATCCATTGGGCAAGTAACGGGAGTGTCTGCAGCCTTTTCTGGATGTTGGCAACAGAGCTGTGAGCAAAATGCTCCAAAATCTATTGCTATCATAAAACTATCCCTTGGACTGTTGTTGTTTTTCCATGCCAACTTCGTCAGTTCTGATTCAGAGACAGCAGAATGACTTGTGGCAGCCATTGTGTCGATCCACCAGGGGTAGGGTCTTCCTCCCTTTTGCTGACCCTCTAGCAATCATGGTATCCTTCTCCACGGACTGCTTCCTCCTGATAACATGCCCAGAGGATCTGTAAAACATAACCTTGGCAGGTGCATTCTGGCTGTACTTCTTCAATGACAGATATGTTCCTTCTCCTGGCAGTCGATGGGAGGGTTAGTATGCTTCACTAACGCCATAATTCAAATTCCCCTGTCTTTCTTACTCACTACCCAGGTTTTACATATATGTTCAGCGATTGAAAACACTTTGACAAGGGCCAGGCACACCTTTGCCCTCTCGGGGACATCTGTTGCTTTTGAACACTTTAATGAGGTGAGCTTGCAGGAGATTTGCCAATGCAATGCATCATTTGATTTCCTGACTGCTCTTTCCATGGGCGCTCATTATGAATCCAAGTAAACCGATGGCCTTAACTACTTTAATATTTCTCCATTTATCGTAATGCTGCTCATTGCCCCTTCTATTAGATGGCATGTACATATATAATCAAACTTCCGCTAGAAGACATAGACCATGAGATTAGATTTTTAAATAATAACAGTTTTGCTTGGTGGGAGCAGGAGTTTGGGTGGGGAGGGGGGATAGTGAAGACTCAGAATATTTGTCATTAGCACAGTGACCTGAATTCGAAGGAGCTAGCTTTGTATCCAAACCACCAACAGCAGCCGGAATAGCAAGAACAAAATCTCTCAGGTGGGCAAAGCTTGGTCAGATGGAAGACCAGCAGGAGGGCCAACCCCTCTGACGGGAACAGAATGACCAAGAGCAGCACAGTCAAATATAAGGCTGAATGGTCAATATCAACAGTCCACAAGAAAAGATTTTGAAATCTTTGCATTGTGCAAATGATTAACCTACTTAATTGCTAACTTAGAGGCTGCCAATTCAACTCCATCCAGAGGTATCTCCAAAGAACGCCCTGGTGATCGATCTACTTCCATAAAATCAGCCATTGAAAATCTTAAGGAACTATTTTCTATACTAACACACCTGCGGTTGTAAGTGTCCACTCAATGAAAATGTGTTTTTGTTGTAGGATTTGAAACAGGTAAGGAGAAGACCCCATGTCTGAACAGATAGAGCATTGGGATTAACCATTCTTCTGTAGCCGATGCCAATATCTACCGCAGTTTAGGCAGGAATTCCCAAGTAGGAAGACAACCCACAGACACACACACAACACAGTACACCACACACGGGCTTGAAAAAGTTCCTGGGTAAAATGAATTAGAAGATAATAGGATTTTTTCACAAGTGTTTTCAAAGGTCTCTTCTGTATATGAAGGTTTTCTAATGAATCTGAGAAAAGGATTTCACAAATAAAATTCATCCTAATCTTTATATTTTCCTGTAATTGTATTAAACCTTGCCTAATTATTGGTTCTATAAATATATATGTTCCTCTCTACACACTTGCTGATGAAGGTCAAAGATTACAGCCTTCAATATGGATTACTGTTTAATTTAAAGAAAAACTATATCTTCACAGTTGGACCAATGAGTGCCATCATGATAAACAGAGAAAAGATTGATGTTGTCAAGGAATTCATGTTGCTTGGATCCACAATCCAAGCTCATGGGAGCAGCAGTCAAGACATCAAATAACACACGGCATTGGGGCAATCTGATGCACAAGACCTCGTTAAAGTGTTGAAACCCAAGAAGGTTACTTGAGGCCTAAGTGACACCGGATCCAAGCCCGGGTGCATTCTGTTGCTTCATGTGCACTGAAAGGTGAACGGTGACTAAGGAACACTGAAGACACATCCAGGCATTTGTGGTATGGTGCCGTGAGCAACAGGGAAAGTCCCATGGACTGCCAGAAGAATGAACAAATCTGTCTTGAAAGAAGTGCAACCAGAATGTTCCTTAAAGACAAGGATGGCAAGGCATCATCTCCTGGACTGTGTATGTGATGTCAAGGAAGGCCAGTCTCTGCATAAGGACCTCATGTTTTCCAAAATGGAGAGCAGTAAACAAGAGGAAGACCTGAGATAAGATGGAATGACATGATGGCTGCAAGGAAGGGCTCAAACCTAAGAAGGATTGTGAGGCTGATGGAAGAACCAGCAGTGGTTCTGTGGTAAATTGGGTCTCTCTGAACCTGAACCAACTTGATGGCACCTAACTACAATATGCACTTTATAGTCAAAGCATTTAGTATCCTGGTGGCTAGATAAGCAAGAGGAGTAACATTCCTGCGCTCACCCTGCAGTACCAAACTGAAGAGACACTTCCCAGGTGTAACAGAATACAGGCCTGGGACCTTACTTTATCCAGCGGTTCTCAACCTGGGGGTCAAACGACCCTTTCACGTGGGTCGTACTAAGACCATATTTCTGATGGTCAGAACAAGGCTATAGGTCAAATGGGGGAATTCTCAGAGGATTGCCCAGCACCACCTTCAAAGGCTGTGCTGGCGCATGGTGTGATGGGGAAACATTTCCTCAGCCCATCCTTCCTGGTCTTTTCCGCCCCAGTGCAGGCTTCAATATTAAAATGCCATCACATGATTGCCACAAGTCTTATAAGAAAATCTATCAGGATTACCCTTCTGGAATCCTTTAAACAGTGACCCTAACCTTCTGAGCTGACCCCTCTGCCTTGAACTTAAGTAAACCAGGAGATTCCCTTGGAAGCCACCATTTTGGTGGTCTGTGTGTGTGTGGTTTGTTTGCTTTTTAAGTATCCTAAGGAGACCGAGATACGTATCTTCCTGAGAGAACTGCCAGCGTCCCTTCCATGGGGACATGATCCAACATATTTGATTGGGTAATAACTGGAACACGAAACCCAACAGCACTCCGTTTTGACTTACTCTTGTCTGCAGATGCTAGGATCTATTTCTTACCTTTTTCTAGAAGGTTCCATGCCCAGGCTTTCTCCTTATGGAATTCACTGTGTCATGGAGGGCACAATAGACATCCTTTTAGTCCCGTCTTCATGGTTTTCAACAATAAGTTTAGCTTACACAATTATTGGCTTCGGTGTTTGAAAATAGAGAGGCTTTATGCTCCAATAACTTTATAGCAAGTCTTGAATAAGAAAGGTTCCTCAGTGATTGGGGAAGATGCTTTGCTGCTTTCGTGCAGCATACAAGCTATAAAACAAACAGCCCGGGGACCTGTTAACAGTCTGTGTCCAGAGCTCACTTACAAGTGTCCTTAAACTATGCCTGTCCTCTCCTACAGTGCAAGTCCTGCAAAGAGAATGGAGATTGCAAGATACCATTGCATCTTTGCAAGGGGCGCTGAGGAAGGGAAAGCTTTAGGATGGCAGAGTAACAATCCTGGGTGTGGACTGGGCTGATGAGCCTATTATGGAAATAGCTCTGCAATCAGGAAGGTAAAGTCGTGTAAAAGAGAAACTCATCATAGTATAATAAGACCCCCTAACGCTTAGCGACTGCTGTGCCTGCACTGAATCCCTCTGTACTTCGCATCGTCTTGACTTTATATTGAGCTTTGTTTTCCTATGAACACATACATATTTTAAGACAGGGGTTAGTCAAATATTAGGATGGCACAACCATTTGCTATTTGCAAAGGCTAGAAGGCAGTAGGGTCCGGGAGCCAAACGGAAGTGGTGTTTTCTCTCATAACATTAAGAAAACATGACTGTCTGGGATGGTATCATGTATAACGTGTTCAATATACGTTGTCTTAGCTTCAAAGGCCATGACTATTCTTTCCAGCTTGATGCATGGAATGTCAGAATGAAACCTGATTAGGAAGAAATTCCTTTTTGAATCATTTTACATCTTCTGTTACCTTTGCTACCCTGCAGTCCCTATCTGGCTGTGAAATTGGATAGATTCCACATAGAACTTGAGCCTGTGGCAAAGCCTGGATTCTGTGGCAGCATCAGAATGTGGCATGCACATTCCTAGTTGGGATGCAGTCTGTATATAAATAGATTTATAGCTTAAATCACGCCGCGTTTTGTCCAGTAAGACAATTTTGACACAATAAGAGAAAATTGTGTGATGACATTTCCTGAGATTGAACCTGGCTTCACAGTTTTCTACCCTGCCCTCGAGGGCAAGATATTTAACTGCTTAGTCCTTGATTGGTTCACCTGAAAAATGGAGCTAACAGGCACTTAACAACTGTGTGAGGGTCAGCGACATGGTAGGGAGGGGGGAACTGCTTGCTTTGTTCCTGAAGCTGCCCCTCTTTACAAGAGTAGGCAGCTCTTTCTCCCACTGAGCAACTGGTGGTTTCTAACTGCCAACCCTGAGGATCACAGCTCAGTGCATAACCACAAGGCTCACTCTCAGTTGGCATTGACTCAAAGGCAGAGAGGTGAGGGTTAGGTTTTGTTTTTTTTATCATTTTATTAGGGGCTCATATAACTCTTATCACAATCCATGCATACATCAGTTGTGCAAAGCATATTTGTACATTCATTGCCCTCATCATTCTCAAAACATTTGCTCTCCACT
>NW_022103968.1:42408863-42455734 GCF_000313985.2 Echinops telfairi
GGCACCATCAGCTTTCTTCACCACCTTGCTTATTCACCCGCTTTGTCTTCATCGATTGTGTCGGGAAAGTGAGCATCATAGAATGCCAATTTAATAGAAGAAAGTATTCTTGCATTGAGGGATTACTTGAGTGGAGGCCCAATGTCCTTCGGCTACCTTAATACTAAGAGGGTTAGGTTTTTTGTTCCTGATTTGTAATAGTCCTCAATCAATGTTAGCTGGTTTTTATGTAATTGTTATAAACACTCGTATTCTCAGTTTTAGAAAATAATTTGTTGAATGAATGTTTCCTTAGCAAAGAAATCATGATTTAATCTCTAAAGTATGTTAACATTATTGTCATGTTTCTCCTCTCTAAAATAAGAATACATAGATTATTATTTTCCTTTCTATAAAATTATGTTATTATTATTTTCTCCTCTGTAACATAAGAATACATATCTATACTGTCTCTGAAGGCTGTTCTGGTGTTTGTGGAGATACTATTGGTAAACATTGCTAAGTACTGTGTAAACATAAGATAATATTGATTTTTTTTTTTAGAGATTGTGCCCAGGGGAAGAGATCAGGCATGTGTCCTACAAGGATGAGATATTCCATTTTCAGAGAAATAGAAGGAGCTATTTATAAAGTCTTGAGCCTAGCCAGTTGAAAACTGGTGTCATGGTTTTGCATTGGAATGTAATCTGCAAGGGCCTCCATTTGAAATGACTAGCCACTGTGAGGGAGAAAGATGGGGCTTTCTACTGCCAAAAGGAGTTACAATCTTGATAACCCGCAGGGGCAATTCTACCCTGTCCTGCAGGGTCACCACGATTCAACACCAATTTCATGGCAGTGCGTTTGGGTTTTGGCGTACTGACAATAAATCATGTCCAAAAGATGATACAGCATACTGGTAGGGGAGGTTCTCATTGGTCACAAGATTAGAGAACATAGAATGCAATTCACAAACAAATATGGTTACAAGAATAATAATGATAATTGATAGCAAGGAATAATTTCTTATTTTCCAATTTCCACTGCTCCTTTATATACTCATATGATGTCTGAAATGATGTTCAGGTGGAACTTTCCCCGTGCAGAGAGACGTACACATCAGTGTGATGCACTCTGTCAGATCCATGTTGCTGTGAACTGCCGTAGAATCTGGTCAGACGCATAGGTACAACAGAATGAGACACTGCCTGACCCTTCGTTGTGTTGTTATTGTTGTGTTTGAGCCTATGGTTGCAGCCGCTGTGCCAGGCCATCTCGGTGAGGGTCCACCTCTTTAACACAGCCTTTCTATTTTCCCAAGCGTGTTGTGCTTTTCCAGGGACCGGTCTCTCCTGAAAGACTACCCAGAGTATGTGCGATGAAGTCTCTCCATCCTTGCTTGTAAGGAACAGTCTGCCTGTGCTTCCACCAAGACGGATCCGTTTATTCTTTTGGCAGTCCAGGGCACACTCAATCTTCGTCACTAACACCAGGATAGTAAATCCGCATCGATGTTAGAGAGATATCTACAGAAGGAAACGTGTGCTGTCTGTTTTCCAAAAGGAATCGATGGAAGTTGCCATTGAAAGACTCGGGCGAGTCACGTGTAGCAGAGTAGACTGGACCCCATAGGACTTTCAACGCTGAGACCATCGGGAAGCAAGTCACTCGGCCTCTAACTAGTTCTTTCAACAGCAGATCACCAACCAGTTCTGTCCTGGTTCTTCTATGTGGGTTTGAACTACCAAGCTTCAGCAAATGGTCTAGTCCTAAATCTTTTGTCTGCTTACAGAAAGGTGTAGGAGTACCTGGGAAGCTAGGAAAGAAACAGAGGAGTGGGGCAAGGTTTCACATGTGTTCTTTTCTCTTCCAACAAAAGAAAAGAATGCTATCATTTGTTGACACTGCAGAGTTTTAAAAGAATGATAACATTTGAATATGCAACATTAGGGTCGCCTTCCCCTCACCATGTTTCATTGATGGTTTTGGTTTTTACTTTTGCAAATTTCTGAGCAGCGTATGCTTTTCCGTTGTTGTTGTTATTGTTGTTTTAATCTTCCCTGACAATCCTTCCAATCTGAAAATATGAGCTATCTATCAGAAATCATTATTCCAACCATACACTATTCTGTGTAGTATTTTGCAATTATATTGAGTCTGTCAGTGAATCACAAAAATGTATTAGAGGGTTTTAAAGGTCATTCTCACAGGATAACTAAAGGAAATCATAATTTTAGTCTAAGTAGTTTTACCTACTTCATAGAATGTAGTAGAAAAATTGACTGCAGCCCATAAGGAGATTCCTAAGTTTGGGTCTAGGCAATGAGTTGGAATCAGAGAAGTATAATGTTTGATGCTGAAAGAGAATTTACACATCATCTAGATCATGTGGATTCAGATCTGTAGCTCTTGAAAGGGCTTTCTGCAGCATCAGCATCACCTGGGGCCGTATTAAAAATATAAACTCTCTGGGGCCTATTGAAGATCAGTGGATGGGATCCAGCTGTCTGTGTTTTAACAAGCCCTCCAGTTGATTCCATTGTCAGCATTAGTTTGAGACTCAGTGAACGATATTTTAATTTTTGTGAATCTTCCCCTAGTGTTTTCCTCCGCATTGTACCATGCTGCTTCACCTGCTCTCTTTCTGCCAGACTCTCTCCCTTTGCAATAAAGAGGGAGGAATAATCCTCTAAACTGAACGGCGTACCCAGATACCAAGCATAATAGGAAAACTGAGGGAACAATTTGCTGATAATAATTCAGCCCTAAAGACACCTTTGCCTGGCTTGAGAAACTTTGAGCAGCAGAGGTGTTCCTAAAAGCTTAGCAATGTAAATAATTGTCTTATTTCCCTAATTTATAGAGTTCTGTTATTCACAAGCCATCTCTAGGAGGTAGACAGGGATATTATTTTAACAGCATCCTGCTTAAAATGAGCCATTGTGTCTTGATGAAAAGGAGCTCAGTCTTACACCCTGTATCAGACTGGAAACCAGTCTGATATTCGGAAAACACTGATAGAACCCGAGTCACCCTCACGCAGTAAATGCAAATACATCCTTAACTATTCTGTAAACTTATGTCTATTGCTCTGGAATCTTAATGGGTGTTTTAGAATGCTGAATATGGAACAGGTAAGAATTAATACATATTGTATTTAATCACTAAAAGTAGATTGCTATTATAGAACTCTGCATAATATGTAAATTGTCTTTTTGATTGACTTAAATTGGTTTACTTAGATTCATTATAATTCCCCCATAAAATAATTGTAATGGTCCTTTTGCAAACAAATCAGCTTGATGTTTTTCATCTGTGATTGTGAGACAATGCAGTGATACTCTTCTGGGGAGACAGAGACCAGTTTATCATGTAGCTTAATTTTAGACTTGCAATTTTGTATCATTCTCCTTAAAGAGAGTCCAGCAAATTTTATAAGCTTCATTCCCCATCCTTGGGTAGGGCGTGCTCAGCACTGTCTCAGAAGGCAGAATTACTTCACATGTTGAACTTGGTACAAGTCTTTCTGCTTATGCCCAATGAATATTGAACCAAAATGAGTACCCATGTCCATTTGAAAGCAGATAGAAATTGTTTCCATACAAGAGCCCTGACAGTTGGGGGCGGTTTTGGATTAGCATTAGACTGGGCTGTCAATCACAGCTGCAGCATTTTAAATTTATTTTCTCTTGAGTAGAAATATCCAAGAAGCGCTTACTGTGATATTAGGAATTGGAGTGTGTGTTTACATACTTATAAATGCAAGTATCTAAGCTCATCTAAGCTCTTTCAAAGTGAGGTAACAACTTTGGGGCCCAGGGACTCAAAAGGACATTTTACTTAGGAAGGTGGAAAATAAATGATCGTGATCCATAGCTAATGTTAATGGCAAATGCTTATTGAGTAACTTTTTAGTTGATATGTTTGCATAGCTTACATCTCTGATGTCTTGGAAAGACGGCATGCTTTTTATCATCTTTTTAGTGAAAGCATGGGTGTGTTTTTGCTTTGTTTTTCATCACTGAAGAAGACAAAAATAATTCATTCTAATATAAACCAGTTTATATCTTTTGCGATGTTACAGCTAATTTCAAAATTCTGAAGGGGAGCATTGTATGGTTACTATGGTGGTTTTGTTTTGTTTTTTTGCCTCGGATTTTAAAAGTTGAAATGTTGCCAGCAATGCTTTTAAATCTTTCACTAGAAGGGAAGGGGGTTAGGAGGGAAAACAAACTGTGTAGTATCTCTAAATAATAACCATGGCAATCATAACAGTCAACATTTCAACCAACCCTGTGTACCAACTGGACTTGGGCCTTTCGAATCCACTGACTGTCCTCCATTCCATGCTGGCTTAGAGTGACCCTATAGGATAGGGTAAAACTGCCCCTGTGGGTTTCTGAGAATGTAACTCTTTATGGGAGTAGAAAGCCCGATTTTTCTGCAGAGAACCAACTAGCGGTTTTGAACTGCTGACCTTGCAGATCTCAGCCCAACTGTGACCACTACCAGCTATCAGGGCTTCAGATCTAGTTTCTCTGTTTCTTTTAACTCATGGTCATCTAGGTTCCTAGATGGCTTACATGGTTAGAACTCAGTGACGACCCTATAGGTTGGTAGTTCACACGTACCCAGTGGTCCTGCAGAAGAAATGTTTGATGATCGGCGTCAATAAAGATTTGTTGTTGTTCATGTTGTTGTGAGGTGCGATCAAATCGGTTCCAACCCATAGCGACCCTGTACACACAGAGCAAAACATTGCAGGCCCTGCGCAGCCTCACACGTGTTCCTGTGCTTGAGCCCACGGTCGCGGCTGCTGTCATTCTGTCTTCTGGAGGGCCGCCCTCTTTCTTGCTGCCCCTCCGCTTTATTGAACAGCAGCCAAGACAACTCGACAGACGCCATCCTCTGGAACACGGGCGGCCACCAGGAGTCGTCAGAACTCACTCAGCAGCCAAGGGTTTGGGCGCTGTTCTCTTTTGGGGGCTCTGGAGAGGAGAGGCTAACTAACAATCATCGACTCCAAGATAACTAATCTCTCTCAGTCTTCCTTTTTTTACATTTCTAAATAATAACCATTCTAAGTATGCAAACGGACAATGTCGGTTTACCAATGAAGACATCCTGAAAACACATTTCTTATGGATGAGGCAAGGTTCTGATCAAGGTTGAAAATGGAAATACCTCTTCTCTCCCTTTGGGTGCTCACAGCATGGTTCTTTTTCCGCCATTTATGGCCAAATAGTGGGAGCTGTGAATTTCTAGAGGACCGTTCTATGCAAGGACATGCAGATTACTGAAACATTACTCTGGGCCCCCGGGGTTTATTCACATACAGACTGCGCTCTGCAGCGGGCAGTGACCCTGGTGGCACCTACAACACTTTCTTTCCTTCTCTCTTTTTCCCTCCGTGACAAGAGGAATCACAACTCTGATTAAAATAATTCTTATCCCCGTCTTTGCACTCTTTATTTTCATATAATAAAAAATTATATACAATTAGCCGTTGGGTTAGGTTTCTCCAAAATGCACTATATTAGCATAAGATTCAAATAAGGCCAACAAAATAACTTCTCCGTGGTCACACAAGTTTTTTTTTTCTTTTTAAAAAAATTCATTTTATTGGGGGCTCATACAGCTCTTATCACAATCCATGCATATATCCATTGTGTCAAGCACATTTGTACATTTGTTGCCATCATCATTTTCAAAACATTTTCTTTCTGCTTGAGCTCTTGGTATCAGCTCCTCATTTTTTCCCCCTCCCTCCCTCATGAACCCTTGGTAATTTATAATTTTTTACATGTCTTACACTGACCTGTCTCCTTTCACCCACTTTTCTGTTGTCCATCCCCCTGGGAGATGGTTATATGTAGATCATTGTGATCAGTTCTCCCTTTCTTACCCCAGCCTTCTCCTTCCCCTCCTGGTACCCCTAGTCTCATTATTGGTCCTGGGGGGTTATCTGTCCTGGATTCCCTGTTTCCAGCTCTTTTCTGTACCAGTGCACATGCTCTGGTCTAGCCAGATATGTGAGGTAGAACTTGGGTCATGATTTTGGTGTGCGGGGGAGGGGGAGGAGGAAGCATTAAAGAACTAGAGGAAAGCTGTATGTTTCATCGGTGCTCTACGGTCTCTTCCTTGTGACCCTTAGGTGAGGGGATGTCAGATTGTCTACAGATGGACTTTGGGTCTCCACTCCACACTCCCCCTCGTTCACATTGATATGATTTTTTTGTTCTGGGTCTTTGATGCCTGATACCTGATCCCCTTGACACCTCATGATCACACAGGCTGGTGTGCTTCTTCCATGTGGGCTTTGTTGATTGTCAGCTAGGATGGCTACTTGTTTATTTTCAAGCCTTTAAGACCCCAGACTATACCTTTTGATAGCCAGGCACCATCTTGCTTTCTAGATGTGCTGAAACCCTTGTGAAATTGTTACTGGAAATCCATGCTGACTGGATAATCTTCATCCCTGTCAGGGATTGCAGATTTGAGAAGAGGCTTTGACTCTGTCAGAAGGTGCTCAGCCCCTCTAGGTGGTCCACGGAGAGGAGGAGAGTGGTCACACAAGTCTGAAGTAGTGAAGTTGGATTTAAATGTAAGCATATGCCTTTAGATCTGTTACCCTTAACTAAGACATGTGATACAGTTTATTGTGCCAGCCTGGCTGATAAACGCAGGTGGGATTGACTGAGGGGCGGAGAGATGGATGGCTTGGTGAGCCTTGCCTTTCTTGTCTCTCGCTCTGTGATCATCGGACCAGTGTGCGGCTGCCTTGCTTGTTCTGTGCTTTAATTTAAAGGCTACAGAGCCTGTGGGATGCCTAGCCTGTGGACTGTGTTGCTGTAAGTTGAGGTCCCTTTAAGACTTCTCTGGAGCTGGGAACTGGCAATTGGTGACCTGCCTTGTGATTGGCTGCTGTGCTGACATAACCTAGCTCTCTACAAATAGAGGAAGATCTGGCATCAGATAGAGACTGGAAGGACTGCTAGTCTCTCAACTTTCTCTCACGGACGTGAGTTGCACTAAGCCGTTTATAGTGCTTCTAATTTAACTGTTTATTTCTTGTATATTTATCTGTATATGATTGTATATTTATCTGTATATGAATTTAAGATTGTATATTTATCTGTATATGATTTAACATTTCATTTCTCGTTATATATCTAATTATCTTTATGATTTAACATTTCATTTCTTGTTATATATTAATTACCTTTATAAATAAATATATTATATTATCAAGAATTTGGTTTTATCTCTCTAGAGAACCCTGTCTAACACAACATGTTATGAAATCAAAGTCTATTTTTGCTGTGGTTGTTGGGTCCCTCAAATAGTTTCTGATCCATAGCTACCCTACAGGCTGTCGACTGGTAGTGCTATGCTATTGACTACACTGATAGTCATTTCCTATTTAAAAAGAAGATATGTATATAATTATAATTATTGTAAGTATTATTATCTATGAGTATATGAGGACCTCATTGAGAAATATCCATGTTATCCTGTTATATAGATATAGATGAATTTATCAGCATTTTATTGTTTTACCAAGCTATTAATACATTAGACATTAATATATAATAAGGTTGCCATGTTGGTATATTCTAATGATGGCAATGTTGAGACAATGGATATGCCAATCTTATATTTAGGTATATCTTCCTAAGTGAACAAACAGAAATGTTGGTTCAATTTATCCTACCAACAATAACACAAGAAATCAATCAAACAATATCCTGTCACTAACTGACCTTTTCAAAATAATCTTATGTTATCATTTTTCACACTTGGCACATGTGAGTATAATTGTTGAATGCTGAGTTATTTTCCCTATGTTTATTTCCATTTATGTCTTTTGGTGAATTAATGAACTTTTAAAAATATATCAAGTTTTATAAGTTGCTTAGTAAGCAGGGTACCAGTTTTTACAGGTTTGACAGTTTTGGCTGTCGCAGTGCTAGCAAAACCTGAGATGCCTTTCTGCACGATTTAGAGTGCTCACTTCAAAGTGCACCGCCTGTTCTTAAAAGTGGAAAAGCACACTTGAGCCCTATGATATTTGCTAAGTTTATGAGATAATCTATTAAAATTTCAGAGATAGAGTGTAACTTGATAGAATAGTGTGGTTTCGTAATACTCTCAAAGTTACTGAAGCTAAAAGCCTTTCCTGGAGAATTGGCACGGAAGATAAGTCGTTTCCTATTTGGGGGGCACTGTTTCCTATAAGTGGAGCCTGGTGGTGCATTGCATGACTCGTTGGGCTGCTAACCACTGGCCACCTCCAGGGAGAAGATGAGCCTTCTCTTCCAGTAATAAGGTAGTCTGGGAAGCGCACCTGACAGTCTCGCCCTGTCTGATGGAGGCTCTGGGAGGCAGAATTGACTGGATGGCAATGAGTGTGGTTACTTGGGGTTTGTCCTACTTAATGTCATCATAAAAATGCACAAGTCAAAACCTAAGTGTCCATTGACACTAATATTCAAATCAAGCACAATACTTTTACCATTCTTAAATGGTATCATTTTGTTTCATCGTCTAGTAATTGTATGAATATTTTTTAATTTATGAAAATCTTAAATATGCTATTCCTTTTGAAATGTTGATTAGTTAAAAGGGAGTGGGTGCATTTCTGACATCTTATAAAGATAGAGAATATAGATGTATAATGTTTTACTTTTATGTTTCTATAACTTTTACCATTTACAAATTTATTTTTGGTTCAGTTGGGCTTTATGGAATAAGATATCCCCCGACTGTTCCATCCTGTGAGCAAAATTCCCAACCCCCAATACTGAACACCATGGAGTTCACTTCTTTTTCATTCTGAATATCTTTGTTGTGTCATGTACCATACACTGTTTATAATTGTTGGAACTACATTTTTTTCACTTAGTGTCTTAGTTCCTTTCTTGTGGTATTTTCAGATATGCCGGTGTATCCAATTTCAGATGGTTCTATTTTTGTTTACTAATGAAAGTACAAAATCACCAGGATGTTTTTCCGTGATGGTTCCGTGACACTGAAATAGGCACGTTTGGAATTTTCTTGGAATTTTCTTATCATCTTCATCTTTGGGATAACATTAGTTTACTAGTTCCTTTAAGAGAGCTGTGAAAATAGTGACATAGTTTTCCATTCTTATTCTTGTTTTAAATTTTTCTATTAAATTTCATAATGCATACTAATTGATAAATGCAAGCACAGTTGAATTATATGATTGATAATTGTGGATCCTGACAAACTACCTTTTATGTGTTCAAACTGTAGTCTGACTTCAAAGTAACTAACCTGAAATTTTAAATGTGGTCATTGAGCCTCAGAAAACTGACCACGTTTCAGTTTTAATTCACACATAAAATTCTTTCTGGAGATCCTAAAGATCATTTTTGGGTCACTCTCTTTTCAAAGATATTCTTCTGTCTTACAGCTTCCTCTCGCTACCCTACCTTTTCTTCATTGTGGCGCAGGTTTTCTCATAAGGGCAAGCACGGTCAGGGACGTCTGAGCACAGATATTCCCTCCTTGCTGAGCAGTGGTGAGAGGGTGGCTTTGGAGTCCGGCTGCTCATAGACCCTGGAAGTTCAGGATTCATGTAGCTGTGAGAGATGCGGTTCTTTTAAGTAGACGAGTCTTTAATTAAGTCATACTCTCTGCAAGAGAGTTTCTGTTTATCCTTTGCAATCCATGACGACTGCATTGCAATGAGCTATTAATGTCAACATCTGCAATAGAGTCGGTTAGAAGACAATGTAAGTGTTGCTCATATTATGTGCAAGTTCATGTTAATTATAATGATGTTTACTTCTACTTTTGTTGGGAAATCTCTGAAATGAATCTTTTATTAAGTTGTGACTAATCATAGACTATTTGGTCTATTTAAATCAGTTTTGTGTTGAGAACATTTATCTTAATTTTGCTCCCACGTTGCCATTTAGATATTTGTTTTCCCAAAGACTTTGAGATGAGTTCTATTGTTTTTGTTCCATAATACATCTTTTTAGTAAACTGGGAATGATTTTATGAAATTCACGTGACATGCATACATATGGAAATTGAAGTCTGATGTCTTCTTCAATATATGCATAAGTAATTATTAGTGGTCTCTCATTACAGAACCTTAACATAAATGGTTTCCTTAGTTCATTGCCTTTTGTCTTAGTAAGGGAAATTAAATTTCAGAAGGAATCTCATGTCACTATCATACCTGCAAAGTGAACTCACCATTCTGCCATTCAGTCTCCAACTCCATTTCCATCATCAAGGGCATATGTACATTTCAACTACTAATCCTTCCTCTATTCCAGCTTTCAATATCCTAGTCCTAGTAGTTAGCAATGCATCTTGATTGCATGTTTGAGCAGTTTCAGACTTCAATTTCTTCACCATTGGTTGCTGCATAAACTTGAGTAGGAGTCCTATTAACTCATCTTCCTGGTAGGCATAAATATATAATCTGATCATAACAGCCTTGTATTTCAAGCTAGATCTTGAAATGTTCTTTGTGACTATGAATGTGATATCATTCCTCTTGAACATACACTTTCCTACATGCAATACTTTGAATTTTACGATTAGTCTGCTCCTCTCATGCTATATCCTCAGCACACAGAAAAATGTTTGGCATCTATTTGATCCTCAGTAGATACTTTTGGAACAGTATCATGAATTGTGGTTGCTACAATGGATATTTGGGGGATTAGTGTGTATGTGTGTTTACTTCTAAGTAGTATTGTTAATTGTACACATAAGGATGAGTAGGCATGGACAGTAGAGGGTCAATCTTCTGGCACAACAGAAGCTGAACTCTTGAGTACCTACAGAAGGTAAAAAGAGGAGCAAAAGAGAAATTCAGATAAAGCAACCAGGGCTATAATGAAAATGTTTTTTATTAAGTGGAACATACTGTTTAGAATATGCCATTTACATTTATTTTCAATGGCTTAAAATTTCATGAGCAAATGTCAAGGTAATTTTTAAATAATTCCTGGAAAAGTGCTAAGTGAGGCAGAAAATCATGGCAATATGAGAAGGATGAATTATTCCTCAAGTGCCCTTAAGGTTTGCACATATACAATGATGGAGCATCAGCACACTAAAATTGTAGTGAAGCCTTCATTTTTCATAGGATTGATTTCATGTTGCCATATATTATATAACATTTAAGAAAACTTAAGTGTTTTCTCCATCTCTTGTTTCATATGGGAACCATGTTTAGTTAGGGCTTTGCAAGTTTCTCAATGAGCTCTGAATTGTGGTAGAGTGAGAACTGGAATTCCATGGAGTATAGTCTATCCTTAATGCTCACATTTTAATCAGACACTTGTAGCTAAATGACTTCCATTCACTTTTACATTCACAAGAAAGTAACATTTTCCAGGTATTTTTGGAGCATTAATTAGTTTCCATTAATTAACTCATTCCCCTTGCTGCTTTAATAACTCTATTGAAACTTAGAGTTAAAGCACTGTAATGGTTTGGATCTCATTTGCTAAGTCCATTACAATAGCCTTTTGTTTGAATAGAACTCTTCTGTGAATGGTAGTCAATTAACTAAAGCAGTTCTTCAATGCCTACCTCTGGGCCACTTTGTCCCAGGCCCTATAGGAATTCTAGATATTCGATCTCTACATTCAAAAAACGTTAAAATCTAGTAGAAAAGATAAGACAAACTTTATGTGACTGTGGATTATGCTTACAATAAAGGCATACCTCTTTCTATCGTGCTTCCATTTGATGGCAATTTAAAGATACTGTGTTTTTCACAAATTGGGGTTTGTGACAAGCTTACATCAAGCAAGTTTATGGGCACGCTCTCTCCAGCATCACGTTCTCAGTTCTTGTCTCTGAGTCACATTTTGGTAATTCTCAGAAGAATTCAAACTTTTTAACGATACTATTGCATACTTAATATTCTGTCTTTACTGGGTGCCTTTGAGCTGGTCCCTACCCACAGAAACCCTGCGCACAGCAGAACAAAACACTGCAGAGTCCTGCGACATCCTCACAATTGTCTCTAAGCTTGATCGCATTGTTACCGCCACGTTGTCAATCCATCTCATGAAGGTTTTCCTCTTTTTATCTGTCCCTCTACTTCTCTGAACATGAGATCCTTCTCCCAGGACATCTCTCTCCTGACAACATGTACAAAGTACATGAGAGGAAGTCTCTCCATCTTTGTCTTTGAGGAGCATTCTGGAAATATTTGTTTCCAGACAGATTAGTTTATTCTTTAGCAGTGTATGGTATTTTCAATATTCTTCAACAGCACCACAGTTCAAATGCATCGATTCTTCTTTGGTCTTTTTTAAATGTCTAACTTTCACATGAATGGGGCAAGTGACAATACCATGGCTTTGGTCAGGTGCACCTGAGTCTACAAAGCAATATCCTTGCTTTTCAATGCTCTAAAGAGGTCTTGCGCAGCGGATTGCCTTAATGCAACTCATCTTTCGATCTCACAGCTGCTGCTTCCATGAGCATTGATTGTGGATCCACGAAAATGAAATCCTTAAGAACTTCACTCTTTTCTTCATTTATCATATTACCTCTTGGTCCAGTTATGAGGATGCTGGTCCTCTGTACATTGAGTTTTAATCCACAGTGAAGGCTGCAATCCTTGTTCTTCATCAGCAAGTGCTTCACGTCCTCACTTTCAGCAGGCAGGGTTGGGTCGTCTGCATAGTGCAGGTTGTTACGAAGCCCGCCTCCAATGCTGATGCTATGGAGTTGGTTCATGTGTGTATGGATGACATAAGTCCGATGCACTTCCCAGATTTTAGATTTAGATTTTTCACTGTTGTAAATTTGAAATAACATATAGAGACAGACAGCCTTTATATAACTGTAAAAAGTATATTTAAAAGTTGATTCATGCATTCATGTTGTCAAAATATTTTAGTAATATTATAAAATTCTCCAATGAGAAACTGTTTTCCTTTCAGGCTTGAAGGGTAATGGATTTTTGTTGGAGAATTTTATACTTCACCAACATTTTTTATCAACATGAGTCAACTTTGAAATCTCGTTTTCTAAAAAGCTTGTGGACTCAACCTGATGGTTCAACTTTCAGCTAAAGAATACCTAGGCGGCTGATGTCATCGGTGCCACCACCTTATACCCCAGGGCGATGATTCAAATGTACTTTTTCGTTTATATGGGGTTTTAGTTTCCTCCCTTTAATTTGTTTTGTTTTGTTTTCTCTTTGTTTGCTTGTTTGTTTGATTATTTTCTGGTTGGTTTGCTGCTGGTGCTAATGTAGTGGGTCATATGGGGGTTGATTTGGTCATAAGATGACCTCCAAAGTAAACCTCAGTTGTACGATATGCAACATGAGCAAGCAGATGGATTCTGGGTGCCTTTTTAACCCAAGCCCCAATACAAGGACAATTAGTTCTGATAACATGGCCCTACTCAATACTTGCCTTCATGAAACGATCACTAAAGATAAGCGTGCTACAGCACAATGTGGACTTGATCCAACTCAAGTCCGTAAATCCAGTGTTAGTTCATCGGTCCCTCTCCACACTCATTCTACTGCAGGGCGGTGACGCAGGAAGGGGCCGTGACAAGCAGGGAGATCACAAGCTGGCATGTGCAGAGTTGCATGGATCCAAGTTTAGTGGAAGCAGGGCTGGGTGCCAATACCTCATGGGTCTGGTGGCCCACATGGGAATGTTCGTAGAGGCAGAGTCCCAGCAAGCAGGCCGGCAAAGAGGCAGAGAGAGAGAGAGTGAGGGGGAAGGTCCCAGCTTCTCCCTTATAAGATGTCCATACCCCCAAGGAAGCATCAGGCTAGGACGTGATTGACAGCTGTGACTCCACCCTTTCACTTTCATATACATTCAAGTTGACCTAAAATGATCTAACTACCAAAACAAGTTTACAAGGAAAATAATTTTCTTCTTGAATCCAATATTTGTGCTCCTTCATATGTAATGCCAACATTATATCTATATTCTCTTTGCAAATTCAAATATCAGTAATGGAAAGTAGGGATAGTTTATGCTATATATTCCTAATCTCATGTGAATTCTGTGAATTCATTTAAATGTCTAGTAACTGTCTCAGGTGTCAAAAAAAAAAAGGATAAATCTTTATCGGTATTTTCTTGACCTGCATTGATAGTCCTACCTCAGGTAGACTAAACCTTTCTCAAGAGAATTACTTATAGCTGTTTAGCAGCAGCGTGTTTAATAAATACACATATTTTGTCAGTTCATTGAGTACTTCATAAGTAATCATGAAAATCATTTAAAAGTGTCTCATTTCATTGCACAACACTCATATGTAAAGCTATATTCTATGAACAACACACATATTTTTGTCATATGAAAACGTCGATGGTTCCTTGTAGTTGGAAGATTTTTGTTATATGGAGCTCTTTCTCCCAAATAGAAAAATGACAGGTGCTTCTATTTCCAGAAGGAAAAAGAAAAGGCATGTAGCAGAAAGGGGACTTTCCTCAAAAAGGTATAATGAAAAGCAGTGCTTTGATTCTTCCTTGAGCTGCATTTACATCATTTGAGAAAAGTAAATGACATTTCATGGGCTGAATTCTCCTTTTCCTGTGAGGATTTTAGGTTTTTTCTACCATCGCATAGATTATGCTGAGCCCACAAACAAACAATGACTCATTGCCATCAAGTCAGTTCTGAGCGGATCTGTATTTCTAAGGTAATCCCTGCCTTGTATAGAAAGATACACTAAGAAAGGTTTGGAGCAGTTTTGCCTGACATTGAAATAAAATATACTAATATTGAAACTTGTTCATAGTACTTTTTAAAGTTATGGGTAGACTTGTGATACACACACACACACACACACACACACCTGTGAATGTGATGCTACTTGGAAATACTGTGTTTTCAGAAAGGACGGAATTTCTATTCCCGTAAATAGTTACAGTCTCATAAAGTCACAGGAACTGGCCTGCCCCGTCCTACAGGATCACTACGTGTCTTTGCAGAGGTAATTGGTTAACAGGTAACACTCTTGTGAGTGCTGTGAACCTTACTCTAATCTGAGTGATACTCTTAGAAAAGGAAGACAGAGACGTAGTGACAAACTGACAGTGAGGACGCTGAACGGAAGATGGAGCAGAGATTTGAGGTACCCTATCACAAAGCAAAGAACCTCTGCCACCAGCACATTTGAAGGTGATGAGGCTCACCCAGCGTTTCCTTCCATGGTGCAGAGGGTTTGTCTGAGACAGAACCACCCAGTGGGCCCTGATGACAACAGGAAAGGGTTGTCCCTGAAGTCTTTGGGAAGAACATGGCCCTGCAGACACAGTGAATTGGACTTCTACATCCAGAACTGTGAACCAACACATTTTGGTTTTATGAAACCACACGGACACACACACACACACACACACAATTATTTATGTTGTTTGGTTTACTGGTGGCCATTTTCATTGACTTTAATTGTAGATCCAAGAAAAGTGAAATCCTTGATAATGTAAATATTTCTTTGTTTCGTATGATGTAGGGATTTTGGTTTTGTTTATATGGAACAACAATTCATACTAAAGGTTGTAGTCTCTGATCTTCATCAATAAATGATTCAGATCTTCTTCATTTTCAGCAAGCAATCTTGTGTCGTCCGTGCATGACAGGTTGCTAATGAATCTTCCTCCAGCCCTGATGGTATGGCCTTCACTGTAGAATACATCTTCTCAGATTATTGGCTTAGCATAAGCATGGTTAATGGATGCAATTTTAAACACACATTTCCTGAATTTAAGTCTCCTTGCTCTGATCAAAAGACTGCCTCTTGGTTTCTGTACAGGCTCCATATTTATGTTTTCTGGAATTCCATTCTTAGCAATACCATTCAAAACTTGGTATGATCCACACAGTCAACTGCATTTGTGTAGTCAATAAAACACAAGTAAACATATTTTTTTTAGTCTCTGCTTTGACCAAGATTCATCTGATATCCCCAAGGTACTGCTGCAATTATTTTTCAATAATATTCAGCAACATTTTACTGGAATTATTGTAATATGAAAAATTATAAGTTTGGGATATTAGTGTATGTTACACTTATATAGCTTGCTTTTCTTTTAAATGCAAACCCAAAGTGGCAATGGAAAAACCTTTGAGCCAGACTTTCGTTTTGGCATGGGCAAGCTTCAAAATGTTTCTGAGGTTAATCCTCTAATTAAACATCTACTTCACAGAATTGTTTATTATCATTGCTACTACTTCAAGGCAATGGGCATGAAAAGCTGAGAGATTACGCATAAGCTCTTAGCACCTTTGCTTTTTTATCCTATTCTTACAAAATATACCCAGATTTTAAAAAACCTAGACTTTTATTCTGTTCTTGACTGTTATTGTTGTAAACCATATTTTCCCTAAGGTGACCAATCACTGGGAAGCCAAAGGCAATGATTCATCAGGACTCATTGAAATGTGAAGTTCATCGGTCATATCCAGGAGGGATACTTTGTTATTCAACCAGGAAACGTGGTTCAAGTTCTAATATATGGTGTACAATTACTTTAAACATTAAGTATACAGTGCACATTTTATGAGTATCAGACCTTATTCATGGTATATTTGGGAAAGCACTATTGTCCGTTTCCTGGCTTGAATCTATCAGTTTGGTTTTTCCCTCTGGATCAAAGCACCTTGAATCTTTCATTCTGGAACAGAGGTTTTTATATTTAAATCTATGACTCGACTGAAGTTGCAATTGAATTTTCTTGAGCTCTCTCCCTAGAAGTAGAATCCTTACGTGACACAAATGATTAAGCACTTGACTATTAACTATATGCTGATGCAAATATGGTTAAAGACACCTTCCAGTCAGTTCTGAGAATATCCCTAACAAGCAATGTATACTAACTATCCCAAGAACAAAAAGCAGTACTTGTGGAGTGCTGTTCTACTCAGAAATTCACAGGCTCATCGGGGAATCAGATGGACTCAATAGCAACTGGTTTCTTTGTTTGCTTCTGCTACCCATAGAGGTAATCATCCCAGTTTAGGACTAAGTATCTGTCATGTATTTTATATCCCCAAATCAAACCAAACTCAACTGCCATTGAGTTGATTCAAACTCATAGCAACCCAGTAGGACTGGGGGGATGTCACTCTTTACTGGAGCAGAAAGTCTTTGTTTCCCATGGCGCTGCGGGTCCTTTCCACCTTCTGACTTTGGGGTGAGTGGCCCACCTGGTAGCCCACTTGGCCACTCTGGCTTCTGATGGAATGTAATTTACGGTCTCACAAAATTCTGAGCACCAGGTTAGTTGACAACTGAATTCCTTGGTTCCAGTCCATGCACAAATATTCCCAACTAAGTAGATTTCACTCTTTTTAACAGGAAGAACTGTTTAAAGAATCAATGCTGTATTTTTCGGGTGGTGGGAGTGGGCAGAAATTCTTGTTATAATCCAGTTTCCAAAAGAACCTATTGTTATTGTTGCTAACTGCCATTGATTTGGGTCCTGGTTATTCTGACCCCTGTTTGTCCAAGTAAAAATGTTCTACAGAGATTTTCATGACTGGTTCCTTTCAGAAGCAAATCACCAGGTTTACCTTTCAAAGAAGATCTGGGTGGGTTTGAATTGTTGACCTTTTAGCTAATAGGCAAGGTTTAACCATCTACCCTAGCCAGGGAGCCACAAAAGAACATGCAATCCAGTGTTGGGAGGAAATAAGCTAATCAATTATTAGAAAACTGACCAGAGGTTAGAATTCAAGTGCTGAGTTGTATTTTTACCCATTTATTTACTGCCATCAAGCCGATTCCGACTCATAGGCCCCTCTACGATAGAGACAAACAACTGCTGTGGGTTTCCAAGACTGTAAATCTTTACAGGAGTTGAAAGCCTCATTTTTTTCTCCAGAGAAGCAGCTGGTGATTTTGAACTTCTGATCTTTCAGTTAGCAGCCCAACACATAACCACTATACCACCAGAATTTCTCCTTCGTATAACAGCTGGTTGCTCTATTAAGAAAGCAAACAGATGGGCTGCTTTTCTGTACCAGGTGGACCAACATTAAACTAAGCAAATCGTTTGTTACAATAATCATCTTTGATCACTCAGAAAAACAAACAGACCAACAACAACAACAAAACCCCTCACCGTAATTGGATCCATTCTAACTCACAGTGACCCAATAGGACAGGGTAGAACTGTCCTTGTGCGTTGCCAAGACTGTAACTCTTTGCAGGAGTAGAGAGCCCCGCCTTTCTCCTGTAGAGTAGCTGGTGGTTTTGAATGGCTGACCTTGGTGATCTCAGCCCAACGTGTAACCACGACAGCACCAGGGATCGGTGGGCCAAAAATAATGTGCCTTGTATTTTCAATGGTACTATGGACATTTTAAATGTAATATTTGTATATTAATAGAAACTTTACATGACTATTGACTATGTGAGAGCCAACATGAATTATTATCAGTACATTGAGATGACTGATGTCGGACAAACCTTTTGTCATTAGATACATTGGAGGTGAATGTTTTCTTGAATATACTTGCCCCACCAACTAGCCAATCAGCTGTCAGGAATGTATTCACCTGTTGCTAGGTACTTGTCACTTTGCTGGCTGCTTCTGGATACCTTTCAAAGCTAAAGAAAAAAAGGAAAAAAGCTTCGTGTGCCTGAACTTTTATAGCAAGAAGGTTTGGATAACCTGGGAGTGATTAAATTGTGTTGCAACATCTAACAAAAAGAACAATGCTTTATCCTTCATGATGTTTAGCCTGAAATGCTAACTGGCCAGACTGTGCACCAAGCTGTTTTATTTTCCCTTTGGGAATAGGCTTGCACTTTTAATGGAAAAACTTTTAAGAATCAAGAAACCAAGGGAAGAGAAAATTATAGACTCTCATGTTACCTCATTGATTTGAGAGAGAAATTTCCTGTGAAGAGATATATCATAGAGTTGTAAGTCAGAATTCCTTGGAAATTGGATGAGATGAAGATCACAGAGAAATGATTTATTGTGCTTCCCTGGTGGCATTGTGGTTAAGCATTGGGCTGCTAACTGCAGGGTCAGCCGTTTGAAACCACCAACGGATCCTTGGGAGAAAGATGAGAGTTTTTACTCTCCAAAGGAGGTACGGACGTGGAAACACACAGGAGCAGGCCGACCCTGAACTAGAGGGTTGCTGTGGACTCCATGGCTGTGAGTATCACTGGTGAGAAGCTCTCTCTCTGTCTTTAAGTCGATTCTGCTTCATAGGGACCTTGGCTTTCTCCTGGTGGTTTCCAAGTGGTTATATCCCCAGGCTGAGATAAATTCACAAGGCTCTTAAGAGCTCTGTTTCGGGAATCCAGGACGGATGAGCCCTATAGGACCAGTGGTGTGAGTGGCAAAACAGGGAGGGTAAAGGGAGAATGGGTAGGAAAGAGGGAACCGATTACATGGAACTGTGTGTGACCTCCTCCCTGGGGGACAGACAACCGAAAAGTGGATGAAGGGAGACGTCGGACAGGGCAAGATATGACAAAATACCCATTTATAAACTATTAAGGGCTCATGCGGGAGGGGGGAGCGGGGAGGGAGGGGAAAAATGAGGACCTAATGTCGGGGGTTTAAATGGAGAGAAAATGTTTTGAGAAACGATGTACAAATGCGCTTTACACAATTGATGTGTGTATGGATTGGGATAACAGTTGTGTGAGCCCCTAATAAAATGTTAAAAAAAGAAAAGAAAAAAAAAAAAGAGCTCTGTTTCTTTTTTATTTTATTTTTTTCAGAGCAGTGGGGAATGAGACTAAAATAGAAAAAATGTTTTATTGAGAGTATCTGTTATACATAACTAGGATGTCGAAATCGCAGACCGAGGTTTTGTGTAGAAGGGCAGAAAACCATGAATTAGCAATGAATTTTCCCTATCTGCCTTCTCATTTCCCAAATGATGAAATTAGCATTTGGGATACTACCCTTGAATCTCGTTTTGGAGGATAGGTAGCAATCGTGGAACAGAATCAAAGCTGCGTGACCCTCTGGGCTATTGTCTTTCCCTTCCATGTCCTTCTATTGGGTTGTCACGAGCCATATACAGAGAACGTTACTGTTCTTTTCGCTTTAATATACTTCCCAAACATTCCAGTTGTGAAAAGAATATTTTACTCCAGTGAAGAAAATTGTCTGTCACTAAGGAAAATAGCTTCCCCTTTATGCGCAGAGATTTCCTTGCCAAAGACTAATTGCTTGGCATAAAAATGCTACACTTGTTTAATGCATTAGTAAAATCGATTCCCCTACTGAAATATTGCTCAGCCATTGTATCTGTTATCTTTCTGGGTGCAAAGCTGCAGTCTAAAGCTGTGACAGCAGCCACAAAGGCTTACAGAACTTGACCACGTGTTCATTTTAGAAGTAGTTTTACCATTTGTAAAACTTGCGTGCATTCTAGAAAATCAGTAGTGATTTTCGAATGCTATCCTATCATAGTACAACATTTACATATGAGCACCTGTATTATAGGTGTAGTATTGGCCCTCCGGTAAGTATTAGAAAGAAAAATTGGAAAGAAAATGCTTTTGTTCATCTTTCAAAAGTTAGCCTACTTGTTAGGTACCAGAAATGTGGAGACATGCAGTTACTCACTGTAAGATCAAAGTTACAAAGGCTATGGCTAAAAGGTGGGGGCTGAATATCGTTTTTGCTTTTTGAAAAAGTTCCAAATGAGAAATGGTGCATTCAAGGTAGGCACAAATGAGCGTTAGAGAGGCTCTCAGAAGGCACTTTAGGAAAAAGTGTATACTGAGGGTGAAGAAGTGTCTTGTTGTGATCTTGGGCGCGATTGACTTGGTTCTGATTTACTGTCACCCTACTGACCACAGAGGAGAGCACTACTTGGTCCTGTGCCATCCGGGCAGCAAATGGTTGAGTCTGTTGTTGCAGCTATGTGTGAATTCACCTTGGGGAGATTCTTGCTCTTCCCCCCCCCCATCCTCTCCTTTATTGGGTGTGATGTCCTTTTCGAAGGATTGGCTCCCCCTGATAACATGTCCAAAGTAGTGAGACAGCCTCACTACTCTAGCTTATAAGGAATTTGTCTTTCAAAGACTTACTGGTTCTTTGGGCAATTCACAGCATATTCTGTTTTCGTTGCTAACACCACAATTCCACGGCATCAAGTCTTCATTCTTCCTTATTCATCCTTCAGCTTACATATTCATATGAGCAATTGAAAACACTAGGGCTTGAATCAGGCACGTTTCTGTCTTCAGTGTGACAGCTTTTTACCACTTTAAAGAGGTGTTTCACATGTTTGCTGAATGCCGTACATTTTTGGGCTTCTTCACTGCTGGTTCCATGGGCAGTGATGGAGGAACCACATTTCAAAAGTGTCTGGGACTGAAAAATTTAAATTTTAACTCTGTGATACAAGAGAAGGGAGCAAATAAATTTCATCATAATTGAGTTTGAAGAAAAGTGTTTTAGAGGCAAAATCCATAGCCCCGTGGCATATGTAAACTTGGTCTTTATTTGGGAGATGCCTGTTCTATCTAACTATAGATCAAACCATCACATCATATAAGTTTGATCAAAAATTGAAGTTTAATTTTTTTTACTGGACCCAATTAAAATATTTTCATATAACTAGCATGATTTAAAGATCGGACTTTTACTGATGAGGATTTATATTTTATATAGATCAATTTAATCAGTAAATATTAAGAAGTGAGAGATGGCAGAAATCATGTTGGGGCAGGCTCTGACCTCCCCTGACTTCACAGGAATGAGAAGAGTCACTAATGTGAGTATCAGTCTAAGGCTGATTCCCATGACGTGAAGGTCAAACGTGCCTCCACCCAATTGTGAAGCCAGTCATTTCTCCCATGACATCATCCATAACAGTGGCTGCACAGGATTCACAGACAGTATTCATGGTGATGGGGTTCATTAGAGAACTGCAGGGATTACAATCCAGGATGAGAAATCTTCAGGATACAGTGCTTCAATCAAGGCAGCTTCCTCCTCTTAGAATCCTTGATGCATGCCAGGCCCCCAGCCTCTCAACCTCCTGGCTCCTTTGCCTCAGTTTTAGCAAGTTGTACAAAGTGCTTGTAGTTCTGCTGGTTCTGGACCCAGAAGTACTCCGCATCAGCAGCAAGCTTCCTGCCAGAGGTAATCAAATTCATTGCTCCACGAGTTCACCAAGCAGCTTCAGGCCTCTTCTGCTGCCACCACTTCTTGCCACTGGTTGCGGACTCTAATGTCACTCTCTTCCCTGTCTCCTCGTTTTAGGAAGTTTTGAACAGGGATATGGATCTAGAGAAATGATCCTGACTTTACTGTCTTGTTGCTTTTAAAACCACCCTTTTGCCTGTGAGATGGATCCTTTTAAGCCTAGCAGGATGGCAAAAATAACTAATCCTCTCTTTAGGGAGCCAAACACCTTATTTGAATGGTCCCACCGTCATAAGCATGGTGTGTCTCTCATTTACACCCAATCCCCTAGCTGGACCAAGAGCACCTTACAGTATCTAGACCTGCCGAGCCATTTGGAGGAGTTACGAAGGCTTTGGCTAAAAGAGCCATATTAAGTACTTCGCTGCAGCCTATGAGATTTTAGCACTTTTTAGAACTAGAATCGTGTAAGGTGTTTCACAGTTTTCAGGAAATGTTCAATTTAGTTAAAGAGGAAGACATGGAAACCAGTAACGAAGATTACACAACAATATAAATGTACAAATGAAAATGTAGGCCTCAGGGGATATTTAAAAACATCTTTCAGGACATTTTCACCCAGAACCATCTTCATTCCCACTTGAATATTTGTTTACATGCACGTTGCACTGATAGGCCGACTTCCCATTGAATATTTGTTTACATGCACGTTGCACTGATAGGCCGACTTCCCATTGAATATTTATTTACATGCACAGTTGCACTGATAGGCCGACTTCCCATTAGGTGGGGGCAGACAAGAATGTAGACATTTCCACTCATGAAAAATATTTTGGATTTTGTAATTAGGGAGCTCAGTAATTAACTATACCCATCAAATTGTATGAGATCACATTGCTTTGGGCCAGGCACAAGCTTTCGTTTAACACACAACAGCACCTTGTAAGATCATAAGCAAATTAAAGAACAGGAACTTCACAACCTCTATCTCCCCTATTAAGGGTAAAAAAAATCCAATATAGCTTCCAATTGACCTTGCTAATTTTAATTAATGTAGTTCAATATGCTGGACAGTTCCACCAAGAGGCTAGTCTACAGAGAAACATCTTGTAGTTCCAGGTCCCTAGGGAAAGGGTTCAAACTTGGAAACATTGAACAGAGACTTTTTCTCTCATTTGATTGGAGATTAAAGTTGAAATAAAATAAGATTTGTGGAAATCAAAAGAGACTGCCCTTTTCTCTATTAAAAACTGCTGAAAAGATTGAACGATAGGATGGACCTGAAGTAAAGCCTTTTAACGAGTGCGCCGAGTGCCTGGGTGAGTTGCTGCAATGAAAGAAACACACGTTTGCTGCGAGCCGATGCACAGGCAGAACCTCCCGGCTTTCTCCTGGTTTCTGTTCACTCACTTTTAGCACCAACATTAGAAAGTAGAATCTTGGAAAACAGGGGCTTTGTTGCTCACTTCTGGTTATGGCTCCTTCCATCGCGTATTAACTGTATCGTAGTCCCCAAATCAATACTTGTTTATTGACAAAGTTGATAAAAAGTCCACCACCTACCTGCTGTGATTCTTAATTGGGGTCCTGAGAGAGGATCCCATGACCACTGTTTGTTTCTAGGACAACCCAAAGAGAGTGGAGGCCACACATTCACAACAGGTCCTAGCCAACCCCCCTTCTCCTTCCCACCTTCAGTTTGACACACAGTATCAGCCCATCAGCTGGCACACTTGGACTTAGTATTCAAATCCTCTGTCTTTGTAAACGGAGGGCCTGTACATTTTCCACCCACTCAGAGTCCCGATCCATTTGTATGTTGTGTATCATGAAGGAAATACTTATAGTATCTTGGATTATCTTTCCCAGTATTGATAGTATATTTCAGATTGTGAGGGACTCTATACTTGAAATATATAGATACTTGAAATGCAGGCAATTACATTTGATCTAATGAGTGATGGGTTTGATTTCCATCTAAGCCTCTTGAAGTCTCATGGCAGTCATCTCTATCAGTCAATAGAAGAAAACTTCTAGGTGGTGTAAATGGGTAAGTACGTGACTACCAGTTGAAAGGTTGTTGGTTTGAGGTGTCTCAGAAGATAGGCCTGGTGGTGCTGTCTAGGAAGCACTGGGATGCTGACACAAGGTCAGCAGTTCAAAACCACAAGGTGAACCAAGGGAGAAAGATGAAGCTATCTGCTCCTATAAAGATTTACAGCATCAAAAACTCTGTATAAAGTCAATATGAGACGAGTATTTATGTCAGTATAAAGTATATATTCAGATTAATGATGTATATTTTATCAAGAATGAATTGTTTCAGCATATGAGAATCTAAATATAAATTAAGCAGAAGAATGTCATGCTTTCTACTTTAGGCATGATGTTGTTTTCCAGGGACTGGTCTCTCCTGATAATATGTCCAAAGTACGTGAGATGACATCTCATTATCCTTGCTGCTTAGAAGCATTTGGGCTGAACTTCTTCTAAGACAGATGTGTTTATTCTTTTGGCAGACCGTGGTACTTTAATATTCTTCACCAGCACCATAGTTCAAATGCATCAATTCTTCCTCTGTCTTCATTATTCAATGTCCAACTTCCACATGCTTATGTGACAATTGAAAGTACCGTGGCTTAAGTCAGGTGTACTTTAGTCCCCAAAGTAACATTCATTCCTCAAATACAAGGTATATTGTCTTCAAAAGAAATCTTAATTTCCTTTAAGAAAGGAATAACTTTTACTAAGAGTAAAAGTAGACCCAATCCCAAACTTCAATTACTAATTAATTGTGGGTTACTAAGTATTCATTTTCTTGTATGTTAGAGGAAATCTGCTGCTGTTATATTTGCATACAAGCGATTGTCATGTGGAAAATGTGATCAGCAGTGGTCACATAGTCCTAGACATGGGCTAGGAATCTGATCCAGGGACAGGCATGTCCAGGTGAAAGCGTCCTAAGAGATGGAGCACACGTGTGCTTCATCGGTAGTTCTGAGATCTCTGGGCATGGCTTCTCTGTTTTCAATGTGTATCAGCCTGTTAACAGATAACTCAATTCATCAAGTGTATTAGCTTCCTAAGGCTGTTATGACATGTGACCACCAACAAGGTGGCTTAAAACTGTCAGTACTTTACTCACTTGTGGTCCATATGATGAAGGCCTGGCCCCTGAGGACTAGGTGAGAATAAATCACTGACAATTGTGGGGGGGGGGGTTACCTCTTTTTAAGTCACCTGTATTATTTAGGAATAAATTACATACAACACACTAATCAGTTGTCATCGAGTGAATTCCAATTTATGATTACTCTATATATATCAGCATAGAACTATGTTCTATGGTTTATTTTAAGATCATTTTATTGGGGGCTCTTACAGCTCTTATAACAATCCATACATCAATTGTATCAAACATATTTGTACATATGTTGTCATCATTATTTTCTAAATATTTACATTCTGTTTGAGCCCTTGGTATCACTTCCTCTTTTTGTATCTAACATATTTGTACGTATGTTGTCATCATTATTTTCTAAATATTTACATTCTGTTTGAGCCCTTGGTATCAGTTCCTTTTACACACACACACACACACACGCACACACACACCACCACCACCACCCCACCACCACCCCGTGAAGCCCTGAATGTTTTAAGCCACCTTGCTGGTGGTCATATATATTCTGGAAGCCATTATCAATTGCTCATTTGAGGTAGTTTAAAGTTCTGAATTTCTAACAAACACCCAGGTAATGCCAATGCCACTTTTCTGTGGATAACAATTTGATTAGCAAGAGAGTTGATAAGAAATCTGTAATGTTATGCATCATTTGTATGGTTCACACCATAATTGTGCTTCTCACTTTTTATAGAATCACATTATAGAGCGAGTGGGCACAATATAATTTCCAGGGAGATAGCATGGCTAAGGATTAGAAAGGTTGTTTAGGAATCTAGCACGCACTTCAGTCTCCGTAAGGGGGTCTGCTTCTGGAGGGAAAGCTGGCGCCCTAGTCAGGGACCAAGGAAGAAGCTTCGTTCCACATTGGACGGACAAGGAGGCCAGTGGGTAGATGGAGGGAAAAGGCTGGATACTGAATGTATGACAATATATCTAATGCCACATTGTACAAGCAGATTTTACCTCGATCTCCTGCCAGCCATGGCCAGGACTGATTAAGAAACTAGCTAGACTGAGCATAGCTCTCAAACTGCCGATTGAAAAGATTTAGAATAGGGCCCTGAAATCTCCATTTTTCACAGACACCTCAGACAAATAAGATGCGTGTTGTCAGGGAATCATTTTTGGAAAATACTGTTCAACTTGGTTAAAGAGTTAAAGAGTCCACAAAGTTATTTAGGTGTGGGTTAAGTATAGTGGGTTAGAGTGGAGTTGAGTTATCCTAAGAAAATATGGTACCAAAAAGTTACCAGCTCCATCACAAAGATTTGTTAGACTCTTGAACTGAATATTCTAATCAATAAAGTCACTGCCATCTAGTCAACTGTGACTGATAACGACCCTGTAGGATAGAGTAGAACTGTCCCTGTGAGTTTCTGAGACTGATCCTTTTTTTTTTTTTTGTGGGCAAAGATTTAATAACCAAAGTACTCATCAACCATGAAGTGGACTTTCTCATGATTTTGACCTCCAGGGGTGTGACATAGGATTTTATCGGGGTTGGGGAGCAATACTCCATTGGCTCATAGAAAGCCTCTTTTTTGAAGTGTTGTTCTTGTGGTTAGCAGCCCAAGCGTAAGCAGTTTGTTAAAAATGGCATCACAATGGAAAAGCTGTTCAGTGAGCTGTCCAACACGCTCACTCCATCATCCAGTACCGTGTCCAAAATGGCAAGAACCGCGATGCACCGGTGCTGCTTCCCTGTCAATCAATACCTGCACCTGCCACTCTGGGATAGGCTTTCAAGCCTCCCTGCTGAGATGTCTCGGAATGGACTCCAACCTCTGACTTTCCAGTTAATGGCCAAATGTCGTAGCAGTTTGTAAACCCTTTCACAGGGGTCACGCACTTCATAACTGTAGCAAAATTACAGTGATGAAGTAGCAACAGAAATGATTTTATGGTTGGGTGAGCACCACAACATGATGAAGTATATTAAAAGGTTGTGGCGTTAGGAAGGTTGAGAACCACTGCTCTAAGCTATCTTTCTAGGGCTTAAAAAATTATAATTATATTTGTATAGATAAAATAAAATATTGTACTCATACATTCTCCATTTTAAGAAGTTAAAAATCCCATCCCAACTCCCTGTCACCAAGTAAATTCCTACTCACAATGACTTTATAGGATAAAATAGAACTACCCATAGGGTTTACATGGTTGTAATTGGCTGGTAGGTTTTGTGTTGTTGTAATTAATGCTCTCTATTTTAATTCTCTCTGGGTTCTGATATCCATTGCAGTGGCTGCACAGAACTCCCAGAAGAGTTCTTGATTAAAGAGTTTATTAAGGATGTTAACCAGTTGTAATGCCCGTGAGAAATGCTCACTGCTGAGTTGGTTATCAGGACATGTGACAAGGTTCTGTCAAGTCTGCCAATAAGTGCTCAATGGGTTTATCACTCTGCAGTGAGCCTCAGCTAGAAGCCATCCAGCTGAAGCTTCAAGAGTCAGCAAGTCCAGAGCACCCCACTCTACAGCCAGCCTTCTGCAAAAAGCACTCATGTAAACTTAGTGGGTTGGGAAGTCTATCTTATGGTTCCATGTCCTGGTTCCTGGTTCTGCCACTGATCTGCTCCTGCTGTCACCGTCTTCTGGATTTGGGAGGTTCACTGTGCGGGGATCTCAGGTCCAGTGGACATGCTCCCTTCCTGACTCTTGCTGGTAATGAGATCCCTTCTCTTGTTTCTTGTAGGGCTCACATTATACAAAGCAGAACGGCACTCCTGGGACTATTAGTCACATGAGCTATCAGGGGAATCCTATCAGTGTCTCCCCTACTCTTCTGACCAGACCCATGCAGGGACAGGCCCTTTTTTTGGAGTTAGACGTTGACTAAAGAGCCACATTAAGTAATTCACTGCCCTTGCGAAGTTCCAACCTTGTACCTTTGGGCTTGCGAACAAGCACTTTACTCATTCTACTACCAGAGCTCCTCATTCATTATAATCAAATCATTAGTCATAAGTCCATAAGTTAGGGGATGTCTGTGTGCGACTTCATTTCCATCCCGCACCCTCACCAAATTGGAAAGATTATAACATCACCCTTGACCTCTTTCTGTGGTGCCTACAGTTCTCAAGGACTCATTTATTTAAGTGCCATGGAGAAGGGTGTTTGCAAGGTAAGGGAATGGTCGGTTTTGATGAAATTGGGATATTAGGAGTACTTGATCTTGACCTGTCTGTTGGCATATCACATGTTTCTTGGCCCCGTTTTCAGAAGGTGTTGAATAAAGCTGCTTGTTGGTCAGTTGTTCATTTGTCAGCTTTTCCAAGGGAAAAGAATGACAGAGGATTTCACTATTTTCTTTTTGGAAGATTTCCGTAGAGAATATTGCCAACTTTCTCAGGGCACAGTGGCAAGAAACTCAATAATGGATACCAAAAAAAGGTACAAGCTTCTGTAGCAGTGTGTATGATCTGAAATAATAGAGGTGTGAGAATTGTGTTGGGAAGCAGAATGGGGATATATATTCTATCAACCCAATGAATCACTGTGACATTTCTGAAAGGGATGGGACTTTGTGGAAAACCAAGGAAAGGTATTGAAAGTGAAAATTCTTTCTAAAAACAGAAAAGGAATAAATATTCTTCCATGTTTTCTTTAATATGATTTAGATATATGGGCAGCTCCATTTGATGAATTTGTCCTCTGTTTTAGATTGAACATTCCGTCCCCCAGGCAGGATCCCTCTGAGAACAATCCGGCCATCAATTGCATCGAGTGCATTGGTACACAAACGTGCATGCTGATTCTGACTCCTGATAGACGGCCTGATCCTCACAGCAGCCACATGTCTGTTAGGCTGATCACTCGGTAAAATGATTTGCTCTAAAGAAGCTGAAAGCACAAGTCCTCAACATGTGTACCTTTGGAGCCCAAAGGTTTACATTTTACCTTTTTTTAAGCATAGTCTTTTACCATCATAACCTTATGGCTATTTTAATGAAAACTTGATTTTGTAAGCCCACGTTTTGGTTGCTATAACAACTTGATGTAGCTCTTGATGAGCTCTTCTTGCTTTAATGTTGCTTTTTAAAAGTTTGGGTTGCTATGACTACAAAATGCTGTTTTATTTTCAGCCAGCTTTTTCCCCTTTTAATTGTACTTTCAAAATATGTATGGATACATGCATGCATCTGTGTGCACTTCTCCCTGCATGCCTGATGGAAGTCTAAATGATAGCACCACCAAGTTCGGAAACCACTAGAGAAAAGGCGGCGATTGATGTCTTCCCTGGCATACTGTCATTCTTAACTGTTTTCATAATACTGAATGAGGTCAGATTAGAGATTTTGTTTTCTTCTTCCAATTTTAGAACTGCTTAATGACCTCTTCTCCATCTCTGTTTCACCATTTACTGGTCTGGCTCTCTATACTATAACCTCGCTCTGTTTCTTCTTCTTTTTTTTTACCTCTCTCTATTTCTAACATGCTTATTTAACATGTTAAATAAATTTCTAACATGATTATATTATATGAAATCAGAGAATCTGAAAGCATGTTGTTTCTTAATATGTTGGTGATTATAGGTTATGTCTATTTTATGCCACCACCTATTTGGCCTACATTATATCATAGATAATAACAAGATTTACATTGCAAGAGTTTCCCTTATTCAAATTGTATAAGAACCATGAGCCTGGAATTTAGGAGACTTAGATGCTATTATTATCTCTGCCCCAGCTAGCAATGAGCTTCTGTTAAATAGTGCTGTCCGATAGGATTACAATAGAGTTATAGCATTCGTTTTAAAAAATGAGCCAACCACATATCATATAAAATTAATTTCAAGAATATATTTTATCAAACTCAATATATCAAAAAATACTATCGTTTTAACATATATTCAGTGTGAAAAAGATGTTATTTTTTAGAGTGATTTTTTAAAAAGTTTAATACATCTTTTTATTGGTGGGGAGCTCTTACAGCTCTTAACAATCTGTACATCAATTGTATTGAGCATTTGTACATATGTTGCCATCGTCATTTCCAAAACATTTTCTTTCTACTTGAGCCCTTGGTATCAGCTCCTCTTGCCCCCCTCCGTCCCCCACCCTGCCACTCTTATGAACCCTTGATGATTCATAAATTATTTTTATTTTCATATTTTACACCATCTGCTGTCTCCTTCACACAGTTTTTGGTGTTCATCCTCTGGGTGGTGATGGGGGTGGTGGTACATCAATCATTGAGGTTGGTTCTCCCTTTCTCCCCCTCTTCTCCCCACTTTCCCCCTACCCTCATGGTATTCCTACTCTCATTATTGGTCTTAAGAGGTTTATCTGTACTGGATCCTGTGTGTTCAGAGCTCTTATCTGTAAAAGTGTACATGCTCTGGTCCAGCCAGGTTTGTAAGATAGAACTGGGGTCATGATAATCAGGGAGAGGAAGCATTAAAGAACTAGACGAATATTGTGTGTTTTGTCGGTGCTGTACTGCACCCTGGCTGGCTTGTCCCTTACTTGTGACCATTCTGTGAGGAGAGGTCCAACTGTCTACAGATGGACTTTTGGTTTCCATTTGGACCCCCTTCATTCTCATCAAAATGGTTGTTTGTTTTGGAGCTTCTGATGCCTGATACCCAATCCTGTGAACATCTCCTGGTCACAGGGGCTAGTGTGCTCTTTCCCTGTGGACTTTGTTGCTCCCCTGCTAGATAGCTGCTTGTTTAATCTTCAATCCTGTAGGGCCCCAGACACTATATCTTGTAGTAGCCGGGCACCATCAGCTTTCTTCACCACCTTCACCACATTAGCTTATGCACCCGCTTTGTCTTCAGTGATTGTGTCGGGAAGATGAGCATGACAGAATGACAGGTTATTAGAACAAAGTGTTCTTGCATTGAGGACTTGAGTAGAGGTCCAATGTCTATCTGCTACCTTAATACTTAACCTATAAATATATGTACATAGACCTAGATCCCTATCATTAAATATTAATATATTTATATATGTACATACCTATGTTTATGCCTCTATAAATGTCTTTTGCCTCCTACTTTTTCCCTCTATTTCCTTTTACTTTCCTCTTGTCCCACTATCATGCTCGACCTTCATTCGGCTCTCAGTAATTCCTCTCAGCCACATTGCTCTTGACTGAACCCCACCAGGCACTCTATGCCCTCCTTGCCACTGACTTTAGATCTCTTGTTGTTCCCTTGACCCTGGGTTTATTGGCTTCCCCCTCCTTTTCCCCCACCTCCTCCTCTCCTATACCCGCCCTCTGCCACCTGCCCTCCAATCGTTGTTCCCATTGTTTTCTCCTAGGGATTGTTTATCCTGTCTATCATACACATAGATATAAAAAAAACCCAAAACTTAAAAAAATAGCCTATGAATAGTTTCAGGTCTGTATGATGACTCTTATGAACGTTTTCTGATCTGGTCTGATGCAGTGCCAAGCCTTGCCCCTGAGTCCAAAGTCCATTTTCAAAATCCCTCAGGGACTTTGTTGCTTTGCTTCCTTTGCTGCTCTGTTGATCTTCCTTCGTGTTCTGTCCTGGTGGTGGTGGTGGGGGGGGGGGACTGGGGGGGTTGTTGTCACACTGAGCATAATTCCCACACTGGTGCTGCCCTGTAGCACTGTGGGTCAGAAATGGAGTGTCTTGTCTGGCAGTGAGGCCGACCCTAACGTCCTCTCTGCATTGGCTGCTCCGAGTAGGACTGTGGTCCTGGAAGCTTGGTGGGCCAGGTTGCTGCTCTCTCTCTCTCTCTCTCTCAGATGTTAATTTTTAAAATCTTTTATCTCGTACGTCATGGCAATCCAGCAGGCATTTTATACTTACAGCACATCTCAATCCAAGAGAGATACACTTCAAGAGTGCAGAGCCACAATGGGTACCACGTAGATCTATCGAATGTGAGCTCGCAATCTAGTTTGATTCTGTCTGTACTCACAATTTTGGTTGATTGATTGCTTACTACATGTCTGGCCTTCTGTGTATTGATAGGGAATTGGGAGAAAGACTAGAGGAAGGAAGGGAAAAAGGAAAGAAAGAGGCAGATTACCTTTTAAGTACTGCCTGGTTATTTGACACAATTAAATTTGTTTGGTTATATTAGGAAATATTATAAGAAAGCTGGCAGTTTTCATACTACTTTTGTGTGGCTTGTTCATGACGTGCTCTCTGGGCTGTGAGAAACTTGTTCTCACAACCATCAAGTTGATTCTGACTCAGAGCACTGCCCCTGTGGGTTTGAGAGACTAACTCTTTAAAAGAGTAGAAAGCCTCCTCCTTTTCCCAAAGAGTGGCTGGTGGTTTGGAACTGATGATCTTGAGGTTAGCAGCCTAATGCATAACCACTACACCACTGGGTTTCCTTGTTGTTGTTAGTTGTCACCAAGAAGTGTCTAACACATAGTCACTCCATGTGTAACAGAATCAAATGTTGTGTGGTCCTGAGCCACTGTTGCATCCACTGTACCAAGACATCGCCTTTCTTCTTCCTCCATTTTAAATTGAGTTTCTGCTTTACTTTAGCAATTGGTCCGCGGGATAGATTAAGTCCTTTTTATACAGTCATTGAATAACTTAGGGAATCTGCCTTCTCCCCAGTATATGTGATTAAATCAAAATTAAATAACTATAATTGTGAAGGGGACGATGTGTTTTAAAAATCCAACCTTACAGACAGAATTTAGGGGAATTCATAAAAGAGCAGCTATGGATTTTAGAAGGAAAGTGTAAGATTTAATAGACTATTTTTCATCCTCTGTATCTTGGTTTTTCTTGCTGTTTGAAGATTTTTCACCCATAAGTAAACAGAGGAACTATGCGATTGCCTTAAATTGTTTTGGTACCACCTGCAGGTGGTGATGGCAGGGCATCATTGATCTGCCCAGGTCCCTTATCACATCGCTGCTTCGCTATCCCTTCCTGCCTTTCCTCATTTGGAAGAAGCCAAATCAAAGCGAGTCATGTGACCCTTGTAGCCTGCTCAGTGAAGGAAGTTTCTGTTTTCCTTTTAACCTTGTGTCATTTTTTATCACCATTATTTTAGAAATAGAGTGGTTTATTGGATGGTTTTTTAAGCAGAGTCTTTTACCTGGAATTCAGAGGTTTGGAGGATCTGATCTGATTTGGACAAAGATAAACGAAAGAAACAATTTGAGTGGATTTCCAAATCGGGTTGCAGGTGGTCATCTAAGTTCAAAATTAAAGTGTTTGAATCTCCTCACATTAAAAGACAAAACCAAAAAAAATTGCAATGAGTTCCCATAATTTGCCGTCGATTTTTGGTGGTGGTGTTTTTTTAGCTTTCTTCAGTATTGTCACAGAATATCTGATATTTCATATCTCTTTGGCCCTTGTAACATGGAGTTATACTCAATGCACTTCACTTTCAGATGAGAGACTGCAAGATGATTCGGGGATCTGTGTGACAGATTCATTATGAGCGTTCATTATACAATAACCGGAGGGGTATACGCAACACAAACATTAGCGTTTGCTTACGGAGGCAAGAAAATTAGGTTTCTGATAACATATTTTCTGTATAAACTGGTAAATGGAAATGTTTCTACCTTAAGGGGATTTGGTTTACATTAAACATTACCCTCCTTAGGATCATTCTGAGTTCTAAAAGAGATAACTTAGGAACCCTTCAAATTATTCTCCATAAATTATGTTTATCTATGGACTGCATGCACTGTTTGGACTTTTTTCCCCCCTGAGTTACTTTGGATGTTTCTCTAATTATTTTTATTTTCACTGGAAAACTGGCAGAGAACACTGATTAATTCATTTTGCTACTGATAGTTGACTGGTTAATATTTGAGATGAATAGATTATATGTAATCATTTGCATTCTTATTCCCCTATGTGATTTTTAAGGTGGGGAGCCTCTTTTAAGGGCTCCCTGTGATTCTTGGGATGAAAGAATTCAAATATGTATGTAATTATTGTGTTATATTGCATGTACAGAATTTTAGACAGGGAAGGAACTTGAGATCAAGTTATCAAGTTACTTTCAAACTTTTGTCTGATGGATCATTTTTCTCAAAAGAAGGTATACCCTAAGCGTCAAAACAAAAAGTAGAGGTCTAAGAAGTAGAGGAGAGGACAGAGGGGGAGCAGAGTCCTCGCGAGAACTAAAAGCTCAATGCGAAAGACACAGATTAACTATGTTGCTGTACCATTAAGATAGTAAGAGTTAACTGATTCATCCATGGCCACAAAACTCTCCCTGAAAGTGTGTTCTGTTCATCTTTCCCTTCCTTCCTTCCTTCCTTCCTTCCTTCCTTCCTTCCTTCCTTCCTTCCTTCCTCTCATTCATTCATTCAACATGTATGGGACTCTATTATGTACTTCATTCCCAAATTCACTGCCATTCAATCAACTACAACTCATAAGGGACCTTGTAGGGACCCTATAAAACCCTGTAGGGCAGAGTCAACCTGCCCTTGTGAGCTTCGAGGCTATAAGTCTTTTTGGGAGTAGAAAGCCTTATCTTTCTCACACTGAGTAAGTGGTGGTTTGAAAAAGCTGACCTTGCATGGAGCCGCCCAGTGTATAACCCACACCACCACCAGGACTCCCTAAGTACCTCACTAGTTCTTGGAACCCTGGAGGTCTTGGGCTACAGCCCTGAGAAGATAAATTAAGGCCTTGCTTTTATAGAGCTCATGTTCTAGTGCAAGATAATAAGCCGTGTAAAAGTCAGTGGGGTCAGGAGATGGGACAATATAGAGGGGCTTGGGAGAAGGGAAGGGTCAGAGAAGGCCTCTCTGGTTACATTAGACGTTATGATAAAGGCCCTTATTTTTCTGATTAATGCCTCTAGCTGGCTGGTATGTTACCTTCTTCCTTGCTACCCTCATACTAATTAGCAAGGTTGTCATGTGAGAAATGTGCAGTGGACAGAACACTAAATTAGGAATCACAGCATTTGGGTTCTATCCCCACATCTGTGTCCCTTCTATACATTAACATATTTTGTATCTGTGAAGCTGAGCGCTATAGAATGTATATCTCACCTGACCCCTTCCTAGTTTTCTAGCCTATTCATCCTCACTGCCCACCTCCTCCCATTCTAGAATATTCTTCTAATGCTGAATTTGTTTCAAGTCTTGAGATGTTGCATACTTTAATGACTAAGCTCCTCTCAAAATGAAAGGTCCCCATTTCAAATTCCTAGTTATGTTTTTGTGTATTGTGTGGCTGTCACAGAGCCTTCACTTGGCTGCGTGTCAGGTCACAGTATGAATCAGAGTGACTCAAGGGCGCACAACAAAAATACCTTTGAGACTTGAGGTTATTCTTCCGTACATTGGTAGTACTGATTTTTAATTTGTTTTCTTCTGTTTAGCATCATGATACCTTCCGTTTATTTTCTCACAGCTTTATTAGCCTTTAATCTACCTATCGTATAATTAAATAGTTCAATCATGTCAAGAAGAGTTATCAGTCATCGCTACAATGAGTTTTAGAATGTTTTCATCATTCCTGTACTCATCACTACCGGCTCCCCATTTCTTCCAACCTCCCCTTGCCATGCATGCACAGCAGTGACTCACTCTTATTCATTTACGCATCCTCTCTTTCCTCTAGAAGCTGCAAACAGTTTGAGAGCCTAAACCAAATCTAATTCACAACAGAGACAGGATTATTTTCCACAGATATCTATCACAATCTAAAAAGGAAAGTTGGTGAACTTTAGATTAAATATCTTATAACACAAAGCAGTGCCTAATTCAGTGGGTCAAAAGGCCTTCCTTACCTGGTGTCAATCCCTGACTCCACAGTCCTCTGAGCATGAGTGCACATTTAATGTGCCAGATAGATGTAGGAATGATGTGGGGTGTTGTCTGACAACCTCTGATTCCACATCAGCCCAAAGGCCCACACCAATGAGGTCAAATTCAGACATGCTTCTACCCTCCCCAACCTTCTTTACCAATTCTAATGGCAACCGTCCCTTCTCCATCACTCTGTTTCTCTTCTGGGTTCTATAACCTGTTAAAATAACCACAAAACGCTCACAGGCTCTACTCATGATTATGGGATCTATTAGGGATATTACATCCTGGTTACATTTCAGGATCTGAAGTACTCAGAATACAATTATTTCAAATCAGTGGCACCTTTGATCAACCATGTTGGAAGACATGTTTCTCTCTTGGCCTCAACCTCTCAGGTGCACATCCTGCACATGCTGCAAAGGCATCCACTCCACCATGAGCCTCATCCCAAACACGTTTTCCTCTAGCTCCAAGGCCCACAATTCAGCTCCTTCGACTGTACGTCTGGTGACACCCTACTTTGCCCCCAAGCCTATCTTCTGAAGTCAGTCAGCTTTAATCATTACATGGGCTGGGGAGTCTGCTGCTTCGTCTTGTGCTCTGGCTCTTGATTCTGCTACTGCAAGTAAAACATCTAGCTCCAAACCCAATGTAGATTAATGTTCGGCCATTGTGTTGGCCATTTCTAAGATTTATTATAATTCGTCATTTATTGATTTTCAATACCATAACTTTCTAGGTTTAAGCCTAATTTAGTTGTATTCTTGACAGTTTTATTGACATATAATTCGTGTACCATACCAGCCAATGATCCAAATATATTGCAAAGAATTGTGCACTCATCACTATAATTAATTTTAGAACATCTTCATTCTGTATCCATTCTTATTAATAGCTCTCCATTCTCCCAACTTCATCTGCCATAGCCCTAAGAAAATATTAATCTGGTTACTGTCTCTATAGATTTACCTATCCTGAATATAATATTCATAAAATCAACGCCCACCCCCCACCCCCCAAAAAATCCCAGCAACAATAACAAAGTAAAACACAGAAAATCTTCAATCCAAAAGGAGTAAATAGTAAAAGTTAGGGGGGGAAATGAGTCAAAGGGGAAAACAAACAATAAGATGTTAAATTTTAATGTAATTATATCTCCAGTCATCTACTTTCCAGTGCACTGTGTGTGAAGACAAGACTAAGCACAATCCTGTTCTGGGCTTGTACTAAATCCAAACTCCAACTTAAGAACATTTAGTTCTCACATCATAGTCAATGTGTCAGTCCGTGCAGACTAGAGACAAATCCAGGGAGACTCAGTATGAATAAGAAAGAGCTTTATATAAAGAACAATCATATATTAAGAAAACATCCCAGTACAGTCCAGATCAAGTCCATAAGTCTGATTTCAGCCAATAGGTCCAATACCAGTCTATAAATTTCCCTTCAGACTCATGTAACACATGCAAGGATGCCAAATGCAGGAAGATCACAGGTGAGTGGGTGGAAAGTTTTGTGGATCCAGTGGCAGTGTAAGCATCTCAGCACTGGCCTGGGTCTCCACGTGGCTCCTCTAGGTCCAGGGCTCTGACTCCGTCAATGTAGCTCTATGTGGCTTGTCAACAGGAATGAGAGAATGTGTGTCCCACCTCCAGGGAGGAAGACAGGAGTTCCCAGAATCCTCAGGAGAAGGCCATGCCCACACAGAGGCCTCAGTGGTTATGACCTGATTGACAGGCTAGACTCCACCCCTTCACATGTTGACAGGAGATTATGTAACTGCCAAACTCAAGTTCATGAACTGATACTGAAGATAAGGATGTTACAGCAAAGTATGGTGAAGAAAGCAGATGGTGCCCAGCTGTCTATCAAAACAGTGTCTGGGGTCTTAAAGGCTTCTATTCAAACAAGCAGCCATCTAAGCTAGGAGCCAACTAAGTCCAAACAGAAAACACATACCAGCTTGTGTGATCCAAAGATGACAATTACAAAATTTCAATATGGTGAAGAGAAAAGTATCAGAGGTAAAATTATGAACGCTCAATTTGGAGAAGGCTATGCAGGACAATGGGAGCCCCAAACCCATCTACAGAGTATCTAGTCAGACCAAGCTGCTGGTAGATCTACTTGAGCCAAAGGCAAGAGTTCTGAACAGCCTTGCTATCAGGCAGGGACCATTGTAATCTTGATTATGCTGGATAGAAGTTGATCCTGACCAGGTATCCTCCCTATAGACATGATCTGAATTTGTACTGAGTGCAAGTATCTCTTAGTTGTTCTATGACAGAAATTTCTTCCCTGGCTTTTTAATGTTGATGGGGTCTTCTCCCTCTTATCCATCATTTGTATTTTTGCCTTTATACTAATATGATCATATCCTTACCACCTTTGAAAAAGAAGACTTCACATTGCTGGTCAGTGGGACTGAGGGAGTTCAAGGGAGGGTTAACCCATGGAGCAAGCACAGATCTTTGATTAAGGGAAGCCTAATAATCAGAGTAGTAACTCGTTCTGAGAATATAAGCTTCAATAAAATTCCCTCCCCTAATTTTGGATTTGGTTATTTACAATCCTTGGATCACATAGGCTGGTGTTCTCTTTTTGTGTGAACTTAGTAGATACATCACTTAGGTTGCTGTTTATTTAAAGACAAGCATATAAAACCCCAGATGTTAATCTTTCAGATATTGGGGCAACATCCGATATCTTCACCACACTTTGCTATTGCACCCATTTCTTCAGTGATCATGAAGGCAATGATTGAACAGGCCACTTCATAATGACTAATTGCTCTTAGGTGAGTGCTTGCAATTACGAGCTAACTCAAAATTCAATCAGAAATCTTAGGTTTCTATTCTGGGTCTGCTGTAGGAGCAGCATGATTAGTTTCTTGAGAAAGAATACAAATAACCTTCGTGGGACCTTTAGTGGTTTTAACAATAATATAATTAAGCTCTCCAATGGTATAGAATTTAAAATAGCAATTGTGAAAAGAAAAATGTACATATATAGGGAAAGTGTATAGACATAGACATAGAATGTTCACTTATACAAATTAAAAACATAAATAACTGAATACTGTTTAAGAAAACAATGAGGGTGAGACACAAGGTGAAAATTTCAATAATGATCATTCATTTCAGAAACAATGTGAAACTTTTGATTAAATGGCAGTTAGATGATCAGAACTCTAATGGTAAAGTTTTTAGGTGATTGGCTGTTAACTGACAGGTCAGCAGTTCGGACCTATTAGCAAATCAGGGGAAAGAAGATGTGCAGTCTGCTTGTGTAAAGATGACGCCCTGGCAAAGTCTTTGAGGTAGTTCTACTCTGACCTGTAGGATCACTACGATTTAGAATCATCTTTTTTTTTTTCCTTTTTTTTTTTTCTTTCTCTTTTTTAACATTTTATTAGGGGCTCATACAACTGTTATCCCAATCCATACACACATCAATTGTGTAAAGCGCGTTTGTACATCGTTTCTCAAAACATTTTCTCTCCACTTAAACCCCCGACATTAGGGCCTCGATTTAGAATCATCTTGACAGCAATGTTTTTGTTTCTGTTTTAGGTGTTGTGGGCTTCCTTCATGAGTTCTCACTTCTATCCCTTTCATATTTTAGAAATGTTTTAAACTTTCTCCCACATTACCTCCTCAGAACGTGTGACTACTTAAAATTTGCAGAAAGACAGCCTATGAATTGCAAGGATCCTTGATTAACATAAGCCTGATCATCAAAGTGATAACTCTATTCTAAGAGGTTTATTATGCAGTCATTACTGATTTTAGCTTTTTGATTTTTGCTATATGAGAAGTGTGTGATGTATGTATGGTTTTATTTCTCCTTATTTTATTCTTAGTAGTAAATGTTCAAATTGAAGACATGGTAATTATATAAATCTTACCTCAAGGAACATGATGGCATTTTTGCATTTATGTTTTTATATAGAAAGGTCAACTAAAGCATTCAATTACTGATGCATTAGGCTCATCCATAAAGCACACATCAGAGGCTAGAGGAGTGATCTAGATAAAAGGGAATGTTAAAATACTCATTTAGAATTTAGAATGTAAGTCAAAGTATGTTTGTGACATATTTTGTGAAAATAGACCCAGGCACGAACATTTCAACAGTCTTTTGGCAGCACGCTGGAAAGATGTTCTATGTGGGTAAAGCAATTTATTCTACCGTCGTCACCCAAATGAATGAGTTTAAGTAGGTTCTTTCTGCATGTGTTCCCAGGAAAATAATTATTCCTGGAAGGAGATCCTGCATTTGGAAGAATGTGAACTAAAAAAGAGGGTTATAACTAAAACATAGCATCTTCACTGCAAATTGGTAAGAAGTGGTAGGTACCCGGACGAGGGTGCTGATCGCTGATATTCTTGGCTAGTATTGCTCTGCCTAGATGTAATTGGATGGGCCCAGATTCCCCTGGGAGAAGGAAGTATTGTAGCCCTCGGGAAGGGACCCTAGGCAGTGGGTACTTCCCTTGGCACTTTATTGATGAAAAGCCCAGCAGTTCCGAAAATGGTCTGAAACCAATTTGGCCACATGCATTTTGGTCAAAATAGATTTTAAACGTCCATATCCAATTCATAGACTACAAGGGAGATGCCTTAGCCATAGCCGTGGTTTCTGCATCAGGAGTGGTTACGTGTTGGATTGCAAGCTGCATGGTCGGCAGTTCTAAACCACTAGCAGCTCCTCCGGAGAAAGACTGGGTTTCCTACTCCTGTGAAAGTTAACAGTCTCAGAAACCACAGGGGCTTGGTATGAGTCAGCGTTCACTCTACGGCAGCGTGTTTGTTTGTGTGAAATCTGTGTTGGTACATAAACAGCTTTACCTTATTGGTAGGGACACATAGCAAAAGAGCCTCTTTTGTGGGGACCTTTATGAATTTGATCAGGAACAAGGATGGTCAAGCTTTTTTTCCCCCCCTGCAAAGGACCAGTGAATAAAACATTTTAGACTTTGTAGAGAAAACTGAGGGTGTTCAATAAAAGCCGCCTAACCAACTGCTATCTAGTTGATTTCTACTCATAATGAAGCTACAGGACAGAGGAGAATTGCCTACTGGGGCTTCAAAGATGTTACACCTTTATGAGAGTAGACAGATTCATCTTTCTCCCACAAAGCAGCTGGTGGATTTGAACAGCTGACCTTGAGGCTGGCTGCTCAATGTGTAACCCACCTCACCACCAGGGCTCATTGAATCTTACTCTGAAACTTATAAAACAAGAGAAGACTCCATCCCTGTCTTGGTGGCCTGGGCCTTCCAGGGACACCTTTTGCCCCTAAATCTTCAGCCGTTTGATGGACAACTGGTCGGAAGAGCATCTGTTTTCGGCCCTCTCACCAATAATAATACATTAGCCCACCCCCTTTTTGTGAAGGCTTTTCATTTCATAGGTGAAAAACCACCTTTTTGAGTAAATATATGCATTGTTTTGGCTATTTGTGAGACTGAATATTCCCGCTTATTTCTTGGTCCTTTTCACAGGTGATTTATATTAATGGTATCTTTTTCTTTTTTAATGTGGAAAAAAAAACACCCTACTACTGTCAAATCAATTTAGAGTCATAGACACCCTATAAGATGATATAATTGCCCAAATGACTTCCAAGACTGTACATTGGACCAGAAGCCAATTGCCACATCTTTCTCCCACAGAGTGGTCCCACTCAGCTTATCGGTGTGCTACCGGACTCCTTTGTGATGTATAAATGTATATAAATGTTTACATCATCACATGCATCATTATTAAATACTTATAGAAAGCTTCTAGGAGCATTCCTTCCCCTCTGTGGTTTCTGGTTGTGTAAAAAACTATCTAGGCAGCTTCAAGAGGAGCTATATGCCATAAGAAAACAAAAACCCCAATCTCATTGCCGTCAAGTTGATTACAACTCCTTGTGGGATTTTTAAAATTCTGATGCCTGCTAGCCTGGGGAGAAGAGAAAGCCACTAGGAAGCTAGGGACGTTAGCAGTAGCCATTTCTCTTCTCCTAGGTGAGGAAAAAGACATCTGACAGTGCTAGGCCTGACTGAGGCTCCAGCCTTGCTGGGTCACCACCCTGCTACTCATTATCATGCCTTGTCCCACCCTTGGGACCCCTTTGACTGTGGCTGGGTGAGTGAGTCGTGCCTCTGTTCCACATATCAGGAGCTCAGCTTGTGGTTTTCTGTCTCTTGTTCAAGAAGCAGAAGGCAGATGAGAGATAAATCCGTAGTAACCCTTATTGAAATCAGGATTTCTTTATGTATTGGCAGGTAGTTAGAACAGTGAGTGTTGCTCTTTGTATGTGAGTCTGTAGTGTTATTTCTTTTTCCCAGTGAAGAAAATTGATATGGAAAATTAGTGGGGACCAAGCCATTTGTATAACTAGCTCCAATGCTTCTCTGTAATGGGGCTATGCAGTAAACCAAATACCACTGATAGCTTCCTTCAGATTATTTTTTAAATAATATAGAATTGATTCAGTTAATATATAAACTTATATAATAATTTAAAATCTCTCTGATAGGAGCACAGTTTCAGATCGACGCTTTTAAAATTTACCTCTGTCCCCTGCTGGCTATCTATGCAATACTGGTTCTTTTTTTTTTTTTTTTTAACATTTTATTAGGGGCTCATACAACTGTTATCCCAATCCATACACACATCAATTGTGTAAAGCGCATTTGTACATCGTTTCTCAAAACATTTTCTCGCCATTTAAACCCCCGACATCAGGTCCTCATTTTTCCCCTCCCTCCCCGCTCCCCCCTCCTGCATGAGCCCTTGATAGTTTATAAATTGGTATTTTGTCATATCTTGCCCTGTCCGACGTCTCCCTTCACCCACTTTTCGACTGTCTGTCTCCCAGGGAGGAGGTCACACACAGTTCCATGTAATCGGTTCCCTCTTTCCTACCCATTCTCCCTTTACCCTCCCTGTTTTGCCACTCACACCACTGGTCCTATAGGGCTCATCCGTCCTGGATTCCCTGTATTTTCAGTTCCCATCTGTACCAGTGTACCTCCTCTGGTCTAGCCAGTCTTGCAAGATAGAATTCGAGTCATGGTAGTGGGAGCGGGGAGGAAACCTTTAGGAACTAGAGGAAGATTGTATTTCTCATCGTTGTTACATCGCACCCTGACTTGCTCATCTCCTCCCCGAGACCCCTCTGCAAGGGAATCTCCAGTGGCCTACTAATGGGCTTTGGATCTCCACTCTGCACTCCCCCCATCATTCACTATGGTAAGATTTTTTTGTTCTGATGATGCCTTACACCTGATCCCTTCGACACCTCGTGTGCTTCTTCCGTGTAGGCTTTGTTGCTTCTGAGCTTGATGGCCGCTTGATTACCTTCAAGCCTTTAAGACCCCAGGCGCTATACTTTTTGATAGCCAGGCACCATCAGCTTTCTTCGCCACATTTGCTTATGCACCCATTTGTCTTCAGTGATCCGTTCGACACCCCGTGATCACACAGGTTGATATGTTGTTCCAGGTGGGCGCAATACTGGTTCTTAATGCATTTTAATTCCAAGCCTGGAGACTTACAGGGTCTTGGGCCAAATACATTGACACCCCATGGAGCAATAAAGTTTTTACTTTTCCATTTCCTGACTGATTTATTTTACTTTTTCTCGTGGAAAGTAGTGGCTGTCCTGACATAATGGAAACACTCACAGAGGTTAGACCTTGATTCAGGCACCTTCAATCTGAGACCACAAACACAAAATCTTGTAGCATCAGGGAAGAAGATCGTCATTCTGCCTTCTTTTCCTGTGACCAGACTCTCTACAAATGCATCGATGACTTTTCTGTCCTCCTCACACTAATTCAGCTGTCTCCAGAGAGGACTCCGACTTTGTTAAATGACTCTGGTGATAGTAGATTGGACAAAATAGTGTGACAACCACAGTCGAAATGACGACTTGTACGTAGCCCCAGCAGTACAAGAAAATTAGAGCCTATTCTTCTACTTAGGATTTATGATGTCACCGCCCCAGACTTTCCTCGAACTTTTACCTTTATTTTCTGACCCCTGTAATAACTGTCAGAATAACACAGCCTGATTCTTTGTAGGCCATCTAAGCCAAGTTGAGTAATCGCCAGGCTTGCTGGTGGCACCGTGTGCTAGACTTTAGGCTGCTAACTGCTCCTCAGAGAAAGATGAGGTTATCTGCTCCCACAAAGATTTGAAATCTCAGACACATTCTGCAGGTGAGTCGGAATCATCTTACCTGGTGTGGGTTTGTTTGTCTTTTCTTGTTTGTTTGAGTTGGTCAGTTTCACATGCTTCAGGAAACTTCAGGGCCTTGATGAAAGAGGTAGACTTAAGCCTAGCCATGCCCGCAAGAAGAACATCATGGTTGTCTTCATCATGTTTGCCCTTTTTATCACCATCATCATCATCACAGCCAAAATGTTTGACTTACTATGTATCAGCCTGTGTTCAATCATTTTTTAATCACGGTTTTAATCATTTAATACATGAAATTCCTTTAAAACTCACAGCAATCCTATGAACAAACACTACATTGTCCACACATCGCAGCTACAGGAACTGAAGCATCAGAGAGTTTGAACTTCTGGATGAGGCAGAACTACGGATTTAAGGGCAATAAAGAGCCGATGAGTGCTCGAAGCATAAGACTGGACAGTCTGCTTCATATTTCAGGTGATTTAGGCATTTTTAAGTTATGTATAACTCTAGGGAAGAAAACACAGGCAAGATGTGAGGAGAAACTGAGCCCTGAGTTAGGGGAAAGAGAAGAGAGAGGGATTAAGTGAGTATGATACGGAGTCAAATAAAGTAATGGCCTAATTAAATTAAAAGGAGTCCTAGTGATGTTGTGGTTATGTGTTAGGCTGCAATCTGAATGGTCTGCAGTTGAAAACCACCAGCCACTCTGAGGGAGAAAGACGTGGCTTTCTCCTCTAGTTAACAGTCAGTCTCAGAAACCCACCGGGGCAGCTCTCCCTGTCCTGTCCTGTCGGGTCGCTATGAGTCGGCAGTGAGTGAAGTGAATGAAATGCAATCAGAACTGAAGGGAGCACAGAATAGCACTGGTCTCCGAATCTCTGACTACTCATTGTCTTCCATTCAATGCTAACTCATAGCTACTTGATATGACAGGATAAACTGCTCTATAGAGTTCCCACGTCTTTGATTTATGAAAGCGTACTGCCATATCTTTAGCAGGTAAATGCTTAACAACTGTGCCACCAGGACTCTAACCCCAAACCTATGGCTGTCCAGTTAACTCTGAAACATAAAGCAGAGAACACATGCCCCATAGGGTTTCTCAGGTTATAAATCATTATGGAGGCAGACTATAGCACCTCTATGAACCCCGGTGGTGTCTTGAGTTATGAATTTGGCTGCTAACTACAAGCTCAGCAGCTCAAAACCACCACTCGTTCCTCGGGAGAAAGATGAGACTTTGTACGTTGGCAAACATTTACTGCCCATAGGGACAGGTCTACAATGTCCTATGAAGTCAGACTGATTAGGGTCAGGATGGGGAGAATTTCTTGAAAGGTAGTCAGACTTTGTCCTTGCAGACTCAGCCAACCCAAACAGAAGGAAATGACACTTGACTAAGGTACATCAAACCAGGCCCACTAGATTTGGTAGCTGTGGAGGGGCGTGGCTCTGTTTGCTTTTGATAGGGAACGTTTCCCAGGGCTCTGATGTGAATTAGGGGAATTGTGGTTTGTGTGGATGATTACAGTATCATCCTAGCCAGGCCAGCTAATAGCCTCCGAGCAGAGAGCAAGAAGACCATTTACATATACTCTCCAATCAAGCACTGCTGGATGATTTGAGATAATAGGTCATTTTCCCTTTACGACAAGGCCTGCCCTAAACACATTCATAGACGGGTCCAAGTGGGTCTTTCTAGTTTCTTGTTGACGATGCCTCAGAGGACAGAGAAGAGGGGGCGGGAGGGAAGCCCACATTCCCATGTAGGAAGGCATTGCTAGAGAAGCATCCATTGAGTTTGCTTCCGGTCTCTGAGTCTGAACAAGAACTCTTTCTTTAACTTTGGAAGTTTAATTTCTAGCTAGACTCGGAGTCCACCCCAGGGAACTCGTTGAAACCTTTTCATAGCTGAGGGAACTTGCAACGCTGGCTGCGTATTTATCTAAGGGATTGCTCTATTCTGCATTGCTGTTTTCTCCTTTATACATCAGCAATGCAGATACATTTTGTTAGACTTGGTTTCACCTGGAATCTTATGTAACAGAATGCACCCCGTCTTAGTGCAATCTCTGGTATAGTAGATGTCCAATGAATATTTTTCAACTGAATTCAAGATTGTCTAAAACCTTCAAAAACCACCCAGGGGTCTCTCGGGATCAAGCATCAGGCACAAGAGAATAAAACACTGCCCAGTCCTCACCATCCTCACAAACGTCCCTGTCCCCAAGCTCGCGGTTGCCGCCATCATGCAGGAGGTCTTGTTTTTTCGTTTTCGCTACTCCTCTACTTTAGAAAGCAGAATGTTCTTCTCCAGAGACTGGTTTCCTGACAGCATGTCCCACATCTACAAGATGAAGTCTTGCCATCCTTGCCACTCTGGCCATACTACTTCCAAGCCAGATCCTAGATCTAGCCTTTTAGCAGTCCATGATATTTTCAATATTCCTCACCAGCACCACAATTCAAATGCATTGATTCTTCTTAGGAATTCCTTATCATGTGTCTAACTTTCATTTGCATATGAGGCAGCTGCAATATCATGGCTTGGCAAATGTGGTGAAGAAAGCTGATGGTGCCCGGCTATCAAAAGATATAGTGTCTGGGGTCTTAAAAGCTTGAAGGTAAACAAGCGGCC
>NW_022103968.1:42456158-42475260 GCF_000313985.2 Echinops telfairi
TGGAAGTCTCAGCTGGGCTGACTCATATTTCTCAGTGTCTGCATGCCTTGCTCTTATTATTATGTTTATTTTAGTGAAGTCCAAACTCAGTTCGTCTTCTGGAGGCCAAAGCATTTCATAGAGCCCCTCTGAGGCTATCCCCCCAGGACATGTGTGGACAAAGAGACCTGGTGATTTCTGAAACCTGAGTCGGACCAAGCCGTGCTCCCACTGCCCAGCAACCAGCATGCCACTGCTCTTGTTGCTGAAGTTGACTCTCAGTGCTGCTGTCTGCCAACCCAGGACAGGCCATAGAGCTTTGGCTCAAGTTGAGCCACCTGCTCTAATTATTGCCATGAGGGATGTTGTGGATTTCAGTCCAGGCTTACTGGTGCTTACTGTGCAGAGAATGGGGACATATCAGTCAAACGGCCCAGCTTCTGCTGATTCACACAGGTACTTCCTGGAGGCCATCAGGTTTCTGGGCCATGTGGATTCAGATCTGCGGATGCATCCAGACTTGAAGCTCACTTTTTGTGGATGGTCTTTTTGCCTGTTCCTTCCCCTGGGCCAGTGGTTCTCAACCTTCCTAATGCCATGACCCTTTAATACAGTTAGTGACCCCCCAACCATAACATTATTTTTGTTGCTACATCATCACTGTAATTTTGCTACTGTTATGAATCATAATGTAAATAGCTGATCTGCAGGATGTATTTTCATTGTTGCAAATTGAACATCATTAAAATATAAGGATTAATCACAAAAAAAAAAAAATATCATGGCTTGGGTCAGATGTACATTAATCCTCAAAATAACATCCTTGCATTTCAACACTCTAAAGAGGTCTTGTGCATCATATTTACCTAATGTAACTCATCTTTTGATCCCTTGACTGCTGCTTCCATACACATTGATTGTGAATGCAAGCAAAACAAAATCTTTGACAACTTCAACCTTTTCTCCATTTATCCTGATGTGACTTCTATATGCAGTTGTGAGGATTTTGAGCTTCTGTACAGTAACTCATAATCCATATGACAGGCTGCAATTCTTGGTCTTCATCAGCAAGTTCTTGGAGTCCTCCGCGTATCTGGTTGCGGCATTTGGATATCACAGGTGGTTGATAAGCCTTCCTGCAAAGCTGATGCTGCACTCTTCGTCGTCATTTAGCTTCCATGATTATTTGTTTCACATACAGATTAAATAAGTATGGTGACAGGATACAACCCTGATTGACTTGTTCTGATTTTAAACTATGTGGTAGTCCCTTGTTCTTCTTGCAGGGCTGTCTCTTGATCTATGTACAAGCTCCCCTTGAGCACAGTGAAGTGTTATGGAATTCCCATTCTTCTCAAGGTTATCCATAGTTTGTTATGATCCACACAGTCCATCATTGTTATACTTGTCTTACATAACAATAATAGCAATAATAAAAATACAGTGACCCTCAAAAGGTATCTATGAGCACTCAACATCTCTTCTATTTCAAACCATTTCAGACTTAAAAGCCTGTGTTTTTGCAGCCTTAACTTATAGAACCAGTGTCACTGTTAATCTGTGATTTTACTTCTGTTTTGTCTACACCTTACGCAACAGAGTCTTGGTGTCCCTGTAAGGAACACTAATGGTGTTGTGGGTTAGGAGTTGGGTTGCTAACCACAAAGTTAGCAGTTCAAACCTACCAGCGGTTCCATGGGAGAAGGATGAGGCTTTCTGCTCCCATAAAGATTTCCAGCCTGGGAAACCCACAGGGCCGTTCTCCTCCATCCTATCCAAGTCACTGTGAGGCTGAATTGACTCAGTGGCAGTGAAGTCTTTGTTTTGGTGCTCCTGTGGGCTGGGCATTGAGCTGTTAACCGAAAGATTTGGAGTTCAAACCTGCCAACTGCTTTGCTGGAGTGATGATTCAGTAATTTAAAGTTTCAAACATTTATGGGGCGCTTTTAGTCTTTGCTGTAAGGTCAGAGTCAGAATCAACTCTATGTGAGTGGTTTTGCTTGATTTGGGTTTTTCCCCAAAATCAAAACCTAAACCCACTGTCATCCGTCTGTGTGAAAATGACGTACTGTTGGCATTCACTGAAAATAGAGCAATGTTGCTTGTATCAGAGTAAAGTAATGAAGTGCAATGCATTTCCAAGATAAGATGCTATTAAGTGCAAGAATCCAAGCTGATCATTCTTCATTAAGAGTCTATCGTGTTCTTTCTCCCAAGAGGGGTATAAAAATTCCAACTGTAAGTTGGAAAGGTTGGGGACTTGGATAGTGCTTTCTTGCTTTCTGCGTAGTGCCAGCAAGTGAATCTCTTCTACATGAGACTATTCACATTAAACTTCACTTTCTAAAGCTGCACTATATGGAACTAACAGCATTCTTATTTCTCAGTATAAGTTTTATCCTATTTTATTCATCTGGTTGAGGTTTTCCTCATATATTACTGAGAAACAGAACAAAACCAAACCAACATTTCTATTGAGTCTATTTCAACTCCCAGTGAGCCTGCATTGTGTCTGAGGCTGTGAAGATTCATGGGAGCAGGCTCACCTGTCTCCAGAGGAACACCTGGCAGGTTGGATGTGCCAACCTTATGCTTAGCAGCCAAACCCAAGCCCTCAACGCCACCAGACCCCTTCATCTACTACTAAGCACAGAGTATTTTCTCTTCAAAGTAAAGCCAATGTTTGAGGCTGACATTCAAGTCACATGGTTAGCTTTGTAAATGACAATTACTCATTTTTATTTCTCTCAGTTAAAAATCCCAAAGCAACAGATGGTAATCAATTGAAGCATATTTCCTAAGACATTGTGAAGCAATTTTAAATCACTTACACATCTACTGCACATTTAAATATCCCCCTATACATATAGATCTGAAAGAATATTCCTATCTGCCTGAATATTATAGATTACTTACAGATGTAGAGATAGTGGAGACAAAAGAAACTCTCTCTCTCTCCCTCTCCTACATGCGCATGCACACACACACACACACACACACAAACCTGGAATACACATAGTCGACTGAGGCAATTTCAGATTTAGAACCAAGCTTTTTGTAGTAGTGTAAGTAAAAACGTATCTTAACTACCTATCGTTCATATATATCTTTATGATGGAATCCCATTTTTAAAGAAGGAGTATACTGTATGGAATCCATTATAGGACAATTACACATGCAAAGCACCTTGTTAATAGGGAAAGCTGAAAGAGCGGACGAGCGGAGACATTTTATCATGAGTAGCTCGTATTTAAGTGACTTCTCAGAGCACATTCACAAGCCTCCTTTACTTCCCTCCCACATATTCGCCTCTGTGGAGTTGACTGCTTTCCATCCCTGAATTGGGTAGATATTCTGACAGCTGGGCCTGTTTCGCCACTGCCCCGCTGAGAAAGCTGCACAAGACTTGATAAACAATTCCCATTGCCCTGTCATTTCCTTTTTCCTCTCTGATATATGCATGCTGACATCCCAGTGGCCATCTCGTACAATGGGTCCTGGTGGATGAATGGTAATACTAGAGCTTTAAAACAGTTCCATGGCAAGTCAAACCAATATTCTTATATTTTCCCCTAATTTAGCACATAGGATAAATAAGTCACTTCCTTGTTGCATCAAGGCTGTCTCAGATTTCTATACTAAAGAAATCATTTTTAAAAATTTATCATGTATTCTGTTATGAGAAAATAAAAGGAAAACGAGTCATGTGTACCTGCCCAAAGTTAGTAAGAATGAATCATGGAAAACAATTCTTCACCAGAAAGGATCCCGACCTGAGTGTCCTTGTAGGATTTATAGTGTGAAAGTGGACCCGCCTTTCCACCAGCTCTCACTACACGGAACTAGGAAGGTGGCTGCTCCATTAGATTGTATGCTTGGTATATGCTTGTTTGTGTTCCTATGTGTTTTGGGCTTTGTTTATGTTTCATGTGTGTGTGTGATATTCAAAAGAAAAGTGTAAGTATTTGATCACTTAACAAAATATATTGTAAACGGAGTTTAAATACATGGGAATGAAAAATCATCTCCTAGTTTTCCTTTCACCCGTACACCCAAACTCTGCTGGTGCCAACCAACCTTTACCTGAACCCCTCCCATGGTATGATATTGGCCACAATTGCTGGAGAATTCTAAACATTAAAGCTGGTCTCTGTGTTGAACTGAAGTCAGCCTCTTTATGATTCATACCACTAGTTTTATACTTTTCATCTCTGAAACTTCTTAGCATCTAATTTCTCTTTCATAAGTTACCACTTCAAACACTTCTCTCCGACATAAACTTTCTAAGCCTGTTCTTTCTTTCTTTATTTATTTTTGCCCAGCAGGATGTCCTCAGGGTCTCCAATAATTCCCCTTCTGCAGGCACTCAAATGTATCAGTGTGTCTTCAAGTGGGATGGGTAACATCATTGTCGGCAAAAAGATGTTCACCACCACATCACTCGCATCCTCCCACCAGTGGATAATCAGGATGAGCCTACATGAGAGACACAGCAAATGGCCAAATTCTGGTATCTCCTCCTGATGGACGATTATGCAATGAATAGCTTTGTTTCCAAAGAAAATGTCTGATCATGGACATTATAGCCCCGAAATATATTCAAAATGTAATATGTTTAAAAGCACGTTTCCAATAGCATAGAAGCATACTCCTAATTGTCTATAAAAATAGATTATTCACATTAACTCCTGATAGTATCATTAAACCTTTAAGAGTCTTAGCCCAGAAGAATCCTGTGTCACTCTGGGTACTTTAGAGAAACAAATCCACAGTAACTCATGTATAAGAGAGTTTTACATAAAGGTTAAGTGCGCATCAAGAAAACATCCCAACCCAGTGCTGCCCAAGCCCACAAGTCCAACATTAACCCAATAACTCTATGTCCAGCACCAGTCCACAAAGTCCTCCTCCACCTCACAAAACAGATGCAATGATGCCGACTAAAGGAGGAAAGCTGAGCCAGTGAATGTGTAAGCATCTCAGCACTGCCAGGGGTCTCCACACAGGTGCTCCAGCACCCAGGGCTGCATTAGGGTAGGTCTATGTGGCTTCTCCTTGGAGATAGTGAGCCTTGCCAGCTGAAGCTGGGAACTGCCAAGGCAGCTGCACCTTTGTGTGACCATCACAAAGCAAGAGACCCGAGAACTAGAAAGGCAGGGCTCACCGAGCCATTTATCCCTCCACCCTTCAATTAATCCCACATGTGTTTATCAGCCAGGTTGGCACAATAAACTAACTAACTCAAATCCTAAGCAACCAACATCAATTTATCCTGTTCTTTTCATAGTATTGCTTGTTAATCTATTTTGTTCCACAAGAATACTGCAGGGGGGGAAAAGGTGGGCTATTTCAACACAACAACAATTCTAATGTCAAATAATGTTCATGTCTTCATATGTAGAGCCATCTTGTTTGTCCAAAGATGCCACTAATGAAAGAAAAGATATCCTTCAGGATTGTGTGGATGACCTGACCACCACTTGATGTTCATGTCAAAGCAACAGAACTGCCTGTAATGCTCACTCATTCTTCAATGCACCTTTTCAATTAAAATGACTTGGCACAAGCACTAAGTGTGAAATGTATTTGAGAAAACATATTTTTCTTTCTGGTCCTTAGGAGCTACTTATATCTCTAGGCATTGTGTTCAAGAAAAAGCAATACTGTCTTAGAAAATGCTGTTTGCATAGTCCTAGGGAAAGTTTATACTTTGATTTTATTTTTAATAATGATTGAAAGCATCCCGTGAAATTTCTGCTTTAAACTTCTGTTTCTTTTCATTTTTTAAAACATTTATCCAGGCAACCCATAAAAACTAGCATTGATTTGCAGATTTTTAAAACATGTCTTCTACTTTTAATCTTTTATCTAGCAACAGTCTAGCTCTTTTTGGAGGTCAATTTGAGCATTCTACTTACTTTACTTCAGTTCCTTCTCTCTAGATTTACACCCCTTATTCATTGCCATTTGCAAGGCTTTTCTTCTTTTGCTGAGTAGCTGGTAGGTTGGAACTTCTGACCTTTCAGCTAGCAGTGCCACTAAACTCACTGCTGTCCAGTTGATTCCCATAGCCCGTGCACTGGAGGACAGGGGAGTTTCCAAGACAGTAACTCTCTCCAGGAGTAGAAAGCCTCATCTTCTTCACACAAAGTGGCTGGTGGTTTCCAACGGCTGACCTTGCAGTTAGCTGTCCAAGGCACAACCACAACACCACCAGACCTCCCACAGTGCCGCTGTATGAGCCATGACTCCCACCTCAGCCAAATCAAGGATTGATGGTCATCTTGGGCATGAATGATCAGGATTAGTCACTTGTAAAAACTGTCTAATGGGAGAAATGTCATCACTTTCTCTCATTTTGATCAATAATTATTCACAGTTTGGTTGTTGTTTTTTTAAGTCCTTTCAGACTTGCATATTTTTGGTCTTCGGGTTTTTGTTTGCTTCATCATGAGTGTAAGTGTTCATTCAACCAGTCAGGACTTGATGAAAGCCTCCTAGATGTACAGAAATGAAAGACCTAATCTCTCTCACCAAGGGACTGATGAAGAAGTCACTTGACAATACAAATGTTTGTAGAACATAATGAGTGCCCTGCTACACTTATTAGGGGAGGAAGGAGCCCTTATGATGCAGTGGTTACATGTGGTCAAAATGTTCGTTGGAACCTAACGGTACCCACTTTCCATTGTACTCTGTCTGAGGACAAGGTCATTCAAATCCCTGCCAAATGGATGAAGGGAATTCAGTGGAAGCTTGGTCCATGCTGGGGGCTCTGTAAAGGGCTTTGGGGATTTCTCTGTCATCCATAGCTTTCTGCAAACCAGGTGATCAGAATTTAAGGCTTCATATAGCCTTCCCCTTTCATCTTGGTTAATAATCAATAAAATATTTGGCGGGTGGAGGGAAGGTGAGGGAGAAAGGGGGAACATATTACAAGGTCTACATATAACCTCCTCCCGGGGGGCTGGACCGTGGAGAAGTGGGTGAGGGGAGATGTCGGATGGTGTAAGATATGACAAAATAATAATAATTTATAAATTATCAAGGGCTCATTGGGGAGGGGGAGCAGAGAGGGAAGGGAAAAAAGGAGGCGCTTATACCAAGGGCTCAAGTAGAAAGCAGGTGTCTTGAGAATGATGAAGGTAACATATGTATACATGTGCTTGACACGATTGATGTAGGTATGGATTGTGATAAGAGTTGTATGAGCCCCTAATAAAATGATTCAAAAAAACAATCAATCAAGTATGGTTTTATTGAATTCTGCTTCAAGTTTGCTTCAATGTGAAACCCAGTTTCCAAGATCACTTCAAGGGAAATTTCAAATAGTGACCATCTAAGGCGCAGCTATTGATTTCCGTTTGTCGGGGGCAAAAGAGAAAGAAGAAAACCAGCTAGTCCTCAAGATCAGTGACCACATGAACCACGGCCTCCTCTAACCTGAGACTAGAAGAATTAGATGGCACCTCGCTACCACTACCTCACGAGGCAGGCACTAGAATTTTCTAGTTAGGTTGAGTGAAATATTGTACAACAGGATTCAAATTTACAAAAATGACCTTCCTTAGGAACCTGACAGAGACTGGAGGAACCAACAAGACTGTTGTCCCTCCTAAGCCCACCCACCTTCTTCCAAATTTTAAGTGGGGACGAAGGGACTTCAGGAGATGATTTATCCAAATAACATACTGATGGATGAAATAAGCACAACTGCCCAGGATGGACATCCCTTAGAACGACCTACTGTCAGGGACCAGAAGGGTTTCATTGATCCAAAAGCAAAATTGGGAATGTTGGAAGAGGCAGGACACTGGAGGGATAGATACAGGAACCCGGGATAGAAATGGGAGAAATGCTGACAGCATGGGAATCACAACCAACGTCACATTTTGAATAAGAACTTTCAACTAAAGTGCAATGAAATTCCGAAAAGAGAAAAAATAAGTTAAGGACAAGAATACAGGTACTAAAAAGGTTCTCATATACCATATATACTTGAGTATAAGCTGACCCGAAAATCAGCCGAGGCACCTAATTTTATCACAAAGTCTGGACATTGGGTCTCCATTAAGTACTCGGTCAACAAAGTGCAAGAACACTTTGTTCTAATAGCCTGGCATTCTGTGATGCTTACCTTCCTGACACGATAGCTGAAGACAAAATGGGTGCATAGCAAATGTGGTGAAGAAAGCTGATGGTGCTCGGCTATCAAAGATATAGCATCTGGGGTCTGAAAGGCTTTAAGACAAACAAGCATCCATCTAGATGCAAAGCAACAAAGTCCACATGGAAGAAGCATACCAGCCTGTATGATCATGAGGTGTCAATGAAATCAGGTATTAGGCATCAAAGATCCAGAACAAAAATTCATATCAATGTGAATGAGGGAGAGTGGAGAGTAGAGACCCAAAGCCAATCTGTAGACAGTTAGACATTCCTTTACAGAAGGGTCACAAAGAAGAGATGAGCCTGTCGGGGTGCAGGGTAGCACCAATAAAACATACAACTTTCCTCTAGTTCTTTAATGCTTGCTACCCCCACCCCTACTATCATGATCCCCATTCTACCTTACAAATCTGACTAGACCAGAGCATGTACATGAGTACAGATAAGAGCTAGAAATACAGAGAATCCAGGACAGATAAACTCCTCAGGACCAACAATGAGAGTAGCAATACCAGGTGGGTAAGGGGAAGGTAGGTTGTGAAGGCGGAACCGATCACAGTGATCTACATAGAAACCTCACCCTGGGAGATGAACAACAAAAAAGTGGGTAAAGGGAGACATCGGTCAGTGTAAGACATGAAAAAAAAGTTTATAAATTACCAAGGGTTTGTGAGAGAGGGAGGATGGGGAGAGGGGAAATGAGGAGCTGATACCAAGGGCTCAAGTAGAAAAAATGTTTTGGAAATGATGATGGCAACAAATATACAAATGTGCTTGATACAATGGATGGATGTATGTATTGTGATAAGAGCTGTAGGAGCCCCCAATAAAATGATTTAAAAGAAAATTAGCCCCTTTAGTACTTCTACTATATGTTCTGCAGTAATGAAGATCAAAATGTGATATGCAGATGATCATCATCATCATCATAGATTTTAGGCTGGACCATTTACTGAACAATTACTGGTATAGGCCATTTTACATGGGCCAATCATATGACTTACTATGGCAGACTGACCTCAAGAGGAATAGGGGTGGAGGTAAAAAGGAGGTGATGTCAAGGAGTCCAGGAAGAAAAAGAATGTTTGGAAATGGATTGTGGTAGCAATTGTTCAATTCTGCTTGATGTTATAGAACTATGGAATTGTATGATATATGGTATGTATTAACACCCAATTAATAATAAAAGTTTTTAAAAGAAAAAAAAATGTTCTGGGAAACTCAGCTTATCCACGAGTATATATGGTATTTGCATAAATTCAATGACTATGATATCTGAATAATACCTAGTTTATTAGAGAAAAAAGGAGATAGGTTGATATAATGGGTCACTACACTTGATTTTAAAGGATATGTGGTTATTTAAATGAAATAGGGAGAAAATGCTCTCATTCAAATATTCTCTGTGTTGGAAACTACTTGGTTTGTGCAGTTATGCCACAAGGGTTTTGAAACAATGGTTCCATTTTTTAAGCAATATTTGTGTAAGCACTGTACATGCACCCCCACCATAAGCAAGCACAGCTGGATATGAGTTTTCAGGAAGCACACTTGGATTTTCCTCCCATTCTTACGTGATTACCCATTCAAATTTGGGGGCTTCCAGGAGAATCCGAGGTATCTGTTTTCCCCTGCCATGTTGGTATTTTCTCTCGCTGTAAGACATTTTCGAATTACTTTGTGAATAAAATGTTTTAGATTTCAGAGTAAGATTGAGTGCAAAATGATGCTTGTCGCTAAACATGTTCTCTTTGTTGGTTGAGGGAATCCAGTCACTTTGTGTCAGGGTCTGTGGTGGTGCTGCAATAGAGCTGAGCCTAGTGACCCACGTGTCCTGGCACTTCTGAGCGTGGTGACACCTGAGTGACAAGTGGAGCAGATGTTTTCCTTTTTAAACAGTAGTTTTCTAGGTCCAGATTTGGGAATAATGTTCGGAACCTTAGTAATGTCCAACTACTGCCAATTCCTACAAAGTCCCTTCTTGTAGAGCAGAAATCCAAGGAACGTGTTCTTGCTCCAGAAATAAGGTATGATTACATTTATTGTAGATCACAGTATTTGCAGCATGATTGCCTACAGGACATGATTCTGGCTGCCATGTCCCTTAGATTTGAGCAGGGATTCTGAAGTTTCGCTTGTTGCCAGCAAGAAGTACAGAAGGTGTTGACTTAATCGGCAATGGTCTAAGGACTCCAGGCCTCTACTTACACATTTAAGAAGATGGAAGCATCCCAAGTGTGTTTTGTGGACTTTCTGTTAATATTCTGCCTTAAAATTTAACAAACATAAAAGATGGCTACCATATATTGCCAACAGAGGATGATAATACCATGTAAACAGGCCCTTACTCCTTCAAATGGTTTAGCTAAACATTTTGAGGCAAGAAAAACTTATAAACCAGACAATGTGAACTCACAAAATAAATACCTAGATCAAGTGAGATCAATTAAAATAATGACTCAGGAAAAGCCTGTTACAGTCTAGCTTCCATTTTTGTTTTCTTGACGTTTAATGGAGTCCTGGCTTCAGAGGAATACTTTTGAAATCTAAAATATCCAAAGATGTAAATGTAATAGTCAATGGCAATCGATCACTTTATTATGGTGCAGTAGAGATTGTTGTGGTTTGTGTAAAAAAGAAAAGTGAATGCCCTTCCTCAATAATCATTGCTTTCAGCTCTAGCCAGTGTTTGTCATATAGAAAATCTTGGTTTAAAAAAAAAAGTGGTTTCACGTTTTTCAAAGAGAAGCTAAAAATTCAGATTCTTAATTAAAAAAATCTCCTGATTTTCTGTTTATGTATGTGTTATTTATTCTAGTTTGAGTAAAAGCTTACAGAGAAAATTAGTTTTCCATTCAACGATTTATATTTATAGATATGTATTTATTTGCATATATGCATATGTACTTGTTTGGTTTTGTGGCATCAATAGAAATCCTCTCTGTAAAAGCACAATTTCCATTGTCTCTCTAGGTTCCCCATTTTCATTTGTCCTTCTTTCCTCCCTTTTCCTGCGTTTTGAGCTTAGTTTTTGAGCAAATACTACTCTTTGAGTCCCCTATAGCAGAATTTCCTGGTGTTTAAACACCACCTTCAGACATGCATAGAATTGGATGGAGGATTTGTCGAAAACAATCACTTTATAGTTTGATATTTTTGTTTAATAAAATTTCTCTGATTTTATAACAGTGCTTTGTGACTTATCCTCATACAGATGAATTATTTTTCTTGCTAATTAGGTTAGTATTTTTCAAACTCTGGGGCCATTATTTTAATAAAGGCAACATCCTTTGTCTCTACTTATTAAAAATGTATTGGTCACCAAATAGTCTTAAAGTAGAGAAACATTTCTATAGTTTATCACATATTAGTTGGATGGGAGAAGGGGGGATATGAAATTACAACTAAGGCCATATTAAATGTATGTTTAAAAATCCCTGGAGGATGGTAGATTGAACCAAGTAACAGAAAACTTTGTTGACCATGAATAATTAGATTATAAAGTATGAATATGATTTTGGTGGGAATAAAAGAAGAGTGGATTTGTCATGCAGAGAAGTATAAGGAACTATATAATTATATTGTAGCTCTTGATACATCTTTTGAATAGTGAATAAGTATGAATGGCAAGACAGTAGAATACATGGGGAAATGTTGGGATCGGACCATGAAGGACTGTGGAAATCAGTCTATAGATCTGACTTGATTGTATATTAAATGAAGTCATTCAAAAGTGTGATTTTAAATAAAGTCATTCAAAAGCTACATATTTTATTTCTGAATACACTGAAAAACCCAGAAGAATCAACTTTGTACTAGCCATAATTAATTGCATCCTGTGATTTTCTGATGTGGCTGTAAAGCAATGTACCCGAGACCTGGCAAATGTAAATAGTGACAGATATCCTGTATCTCTGTGTTCTGTTCTGTGCAGCGAGTACTATATCTCTAGTAGCAGCAACTAATAGAAATCATGAAAGTATGAATTAAAATTAGGGTGACATAGGTTGAAAAAGACATCCAATGGTGACCTTAATTATTTTAACCAAAAAAAGTGCTTGGATTTTATGAAGTTACCACTTGATGAACAAAATATGAATGGAAAATAAAACTGTAAATATTCAAACATAAGGCAATGAAAACTCTGTGTTTTAAAAGCTTTCATATTTATTCCCAATAAAGAGAACATTTTAAATAATTATTAGAAAATAATCTCTCATGGATTATAAAGGAAATGCCACAAAAAAACAACCAGCCTCAAGAACAAATTAATTTTTTCCCTCTTCAAAATTCCAGTGGTCAAAGCCCTCTGCTGGGTAATGTCCCATGTGAGCAGTGCTTGTGTGTCGGTCAGGGAGCATCAACCATTGTGCCAAATTACAATTATGCAAAAAAGGCAGTAGACAGACATTTTAACACCATTGGTTTAAACAATGTATGAATTAATATGAATTGCTTTACCCTGTTATTTCATTTTCCAAGAAATTGATTGTAGAATGCATGTGGATCCTGTTTACCAACTAACAGCAATTCTAGATCTAAATTAATCACTTGCTTTATCACTTGCCAAATTTTCCAATCTAGCCTCTCTAGCTATTTTAGAAATAAGGAAACAATTTAGCAAACTAATATGAAATAAGTACGCCAGGGTCACCAAGTCAGGAGAGATACAGGAGTAAATATTCAGCTTCTAAGCATTGGCATAGTTAATAGAGTTTGTGTTGACAGGGTTCTCTAGAGAGATAAAACCAAATTGATGATAATTTAATATATTTATTTATAAAGATAATTAGATATATAACAAGAAATGAACTGTTAAATCATATACAGATAAATATATAATACAAGAAATGAACAGTTATAAAGCAGTACAAATGGCTCAGTGCAACTCACTCCCGTGACAGAGAGTTGTGAGACACTAGCAGTCCTTTAAGTCTAGTCTGCTGCCAGATCTTCCTCTATGTATAGAGAGAGCTAGGCTATGTCAGCACAGCAGCCAATCACAAGGCAGGTCACCAACTGTCAGCCAGGTCACCAACCGCCAGTCCCCAGCTCCAGAGATGTCTTAAAGGGACCTCAACTTACAGCAACACAGTTCACAGACTAGGCGTCCCACAGGTAGTGTAGCCTGTAAATTGAGGCACAGAACAAGCAAGGCAGCCGCAGAGCAGTCCAATGATCAAAGAGCGAGAGACAAGAAAGGCGAGGCTCACCGAGCCATTTATCTCACCACCCTTCAGTTAATCCCACTTGTGTTTATCGGCCAGGCTGGCACAATAAACTATCTCAGAGTTATAGGGACCATTGATTCTGTGTGATCTATTGAAATAATTTTATGATTAAGTAAAGAGGTACCTAGCTTAAAGTAAAGACATGAAAGGAAATCCCTCCTGATCGACCTCACCATTTATGGAGAAATGCATGACGCTCATGGTGGCGTCATGCCCTAGGGGACTACGTTTCCCAGAATTTCATGCTACCTTAATGAACATTCCTGAGCCTCTCCTGGGCACGGGAAGCTTTGAAAACAGTTCAGTAAGCACATTAGGGTTAGAAAAAAATGAGTCTAGCCATGCTGGCTGGGTAAAGTTTTCTGCTTCCTCTACCTCACTCCATCAGTAGACTACTCCAACTCATAGTGACCATAGAGGACATTGATTGTAGACCTGCCCCTGTGTGTTTCCAAAACTGTACATCTTTATGGCAGTAGAAAGCCTCGCCATTCTGCAAAGTGGCTGGTAGCTTCGAACTACTCATCTTGTGGTTATCAACCCAGCTCATTAGCACTGTCTTCCAAAAGTAAATATTTTCATTGGTAAGACAAGAACTTAATTCTGGTAGCAAATCACATGCCTAGTTGTATGATACGATATATATTTCCACATTGTTCAATTTGCCGATCTCTGATGATATGTACAATACTGATGACATAAATTTTCTTTAAAAGTAACTCTACCCTAATAAATAATAGATCATCCATTTCACCTTAAAAAAAAAAACACCTTATATATGGTGGAGAAAACTTATATTTGGTGGCTCACTCTTGTTGTTTTGTTTGGTTGGGTTGCATTGATATTCATCAAATCATTAAAGTGCTAAATATTTTAGTCTAGGAATTGCAAAAAAAAGATCGATTATGTTGGGCCCATGCCGTTTACCTGCTTTCAAAAAGGCATACAGATGATCAAGCAGCTGTTTGTTGTAATAGAAGCAGAAGCATTAAGATGTGAATGATATGACCAAGAGAACTTATCCCAACTGGAATAGAATCACAAGGAAAAGAAGAAAATTGGGAGTAATTGTTTTTCAATTCCGTTAATTGGAAATAATGACACACTGAAAGCCCTATTTCACAATTAAATAAGACTTGAAAGTAGAAATCCAAGTCACAAATTAAGCTTAAGAAGAAGAATTATGTGCTTACTCTAATGAACCAAAGAAGGGCCTTACATGACTCATGAGCACAGACAAAACCCAGCACCTTCAAAACAAACAAACAAAACAAGCGATTTAAAACAGCAGCAATTTATACCAATAGAGGACTGTGATGGTTGCCTAGTTTGACCTTAAGAGGTGTATTTTTTTTTTAAGAAATGGCTTTTGGTATTTTTAGAAATTGTATTAAAAATAATAATTGCAGCTACTTATAAGGCATATCTAAAGCAAGATAAGATATGACAAAAAAAAGAAAAATATATATACCAAAAAAAAGTTAGTCTTTTACAAATAAAGTTACTTCCAGATTCCTTGACAGCCAAATTTAAAAAAGAAAATATGTTAGTTCCTTCATTTTAATTGTAAAAATATACATAACATATCTGCTCTCTCCACATGGTTCAAGTACACTATTCATTGAGACCAATTACAGCCATCATGCTGTTAAATCCACTACCATGTTAGTTCTGGTATGTTCAGTTTCTAGTTAAAGAAGCACATACTTTATCCTTTGAACAATAAACATTTATGCAATTGAATTACAAAGCAAAGTTAATGTATAGATTTAAACATAGATTCTATTATTTATAATGACAGGAAATAGTGCTCCCATAATAAAGCATTTGAGTTTTTAAATAAGTCTTTACATCTAAATTAATTACATTTTCTATTCAAAGGTATCAATTTTCTCACCTTTGGGTTTTCTCACTTCCTTGAAAACCCAGATGGCTTAGTGGGCTGCACATTGGCCTGCTGGCTGCAAGATCAACAGTTTGAACCTCCCAGCTTCTCAGCAGGAGAGATAGGAGCTCTGTACGCCCATAGAAATGCGTAGCCTCAGAGGCACTAGTGAGCAGTTCTGCTGTGTCCGAGGGTCTCTATGAGTCAGAAATGACGTGATGGTAATTGGTTTGTATTTGTCTTATTAATGTGTGATCTTGAGACAATAACTTCTCTTAGTCTTTGCCTTTGTACCTACAAAAGTTCTGTCCTACTTCCTTACACACACATGCACCAAATTGTTATGGATTAAAAGAGGTAATGAACCAGAAGCAACTTTCCTGACACACAGTAATTGTGCAATAAATCTGAACTACTCTGGTCACTGCGGTCATTGTCCTTGATACCATCATTGCATCCATCCCTTCCACGTATATGCAGGATACCTCCCAACTTTAAGTATTAAGCACAGTGGGAAATGGAAATGTTTCAGTTCCGTGTGGCAATCAGACCATAGTGTTATTATACTGACTCAGGGGCAACTATAATATGAATGATTAAACTAACTGCAGACTCTGAATAAAAGGCATTAGGTTTTATGCTGTCAAGAATCTCAAGCTACTAGAAGAAAACTGATTTATAATTCTCTCTCAAGACCTGATTTATAAAGTATTGTCTTAATTGTGATTTACTCGAGTTTGTGCAATGTGAGTAGTTAACTGGGTAGCTGACGTGGCAAAAAATAAAAGGCAGTAAGTGGATAAAATAAGTATCCAGAATGGACTATCAGTAACTACTGCAGATTTATAGCTGAGCTTTGGATTTCTTAAAGTTACTGAGTCCTTGCAGTTTAGGAGGCGAGTCTTCTGGGTGCTTTCAAGTGAATGACTCAGAGTCTCCTTACAGAGCACAATCTTGCAAAATTCTCTGGCATTGTTCTCAGCAGTCGATGATAAATGTTTGGGTTTCATTTTACACTTAATCAGAAGAAAAGATTCAAATGTAAGTTCATGTATTTCCTTCTATCTATACAGGTTAGTTTTTTTTTTGTTCAAATGCTCAGGTTTTTGTTTGTATGCTGAATTTATGCGGAATGGTGGTTTTATGAATTATCACTACGTCTGAAAGAGTCCTGAAGCACAATGCACATCTGCTTTAGTGGTGCAATCAAGATGTGGTCAAATGTACACTAGGGATATGAATAAAGAAACTAGTAAAGAAATCAGACAACTCAAGGGCACTTCACAATACTGCTGTCAGGATAAAAGTAAAGTCATGATAACTGCCGAATATATACATATATATCTATTAAAATTATATATATATATAATTATATATATAATTTTAATGTAGCTATGCTAGCATTCTGTTAAGTATACATGGCATTGTAGTGTTTATGAATTGTGCTACAAAGTCAGCTCTTAGAGACCACTGGCCCCTGCTTGAGAGGAAGATGAGGCTTTCTTCTTCCTTAATCATTTAATCTCAAAACCCCACAGGGGCAGATCCATTCTTTGCTATTGGGACAATGTGGGTAGGAATCCATGCGATGGCAATGACTTTGGTTTGGGGGTGGGTAGCATTCTAGAACTTACAGTGATGAAGAGGACCCTAAACAATACCTGCAGTTCGAGGAGGGTTCTAGGAGGTACAGGTCTGCTCATAAATGCGCTTGCCTTTCATCTTTGAGGGTTGGCGAATATTGCCTACAGAGAGTAATTAGAAGGGAACTGAGGAAACTCTTAAGTTGTCATGGCAACAGCAGATAAGCTAGTACACAAAGGTTGGGTAAAGGATGGCAAGGTGTCCTCTCCAGGAACTTGGAGGCACTGACTGTAGTCGACGTTGTGTGTTACCACTCATATGCCGTCTGGACACCCAAACAGGTCTTATCCTGACCAGTCCTTGTTAAGTTTGATCTGGTTATGAAGAGACAGTGAGCTTTTTTTCCTTCTTAGGCAACCTTCCAACCACCTTCATAGAGCAATATTGACCACATCTGATCATTTTCCTCCATTTCTTTTTAAACATTTTATTAGGGGCTCATACAACTGTTATCGCAATCCATACACACATCAATTGTGTAAAGCACATTTGTACATCTTCTCAAAACATTTTCTCTCCACTTAAACCCCCAACATTAGGTCCTCATTTTTCCCCTCCCTCCCCGCTCCCCCCTCCCTCATGAGCCCTTGATAGTTTATAAATTGGTATTTTGTCATATCTTGCCCTGTCCGACGTCTCCCTTCACTCACTTTTCGGTTGTCCGTCCCCCAGGGAGGAGGTCACATATAGTTCCTTGTAATCGGTTCCCTCTTTTCCACCCACTCTCCCTCTACTCTCCCTGTTTCGCCACTCACACCTCTGGTCCTGTACGGCTCATCTGCCCTGGATTCCCTGTATTTCCAGTTCCTATCTGTACCAGTGTACATCCTCTGGTCTAGCCAGACTTGCAAGGTCGAATTCGAGTCATGGTAGTGGGAGCGGGGAGGAAACATTTACTCATGTTTGCTCTCCTTTGAATTAAAGTTGATGTTACTATTGTTTTTTGTGCAGTGCTATTGGATAGGAAACACTTTATTTATAAACCTATACCAACGTATGTGTAATGGAACAAAAAGGGTTTGGGTTTTACTACATATGGTAGCCATTGTATCAAGCTGTCACATTTAGGGTCTGCCTCTTTTTTTCCTCTCTCTTTTTTTATAGTGGGGGAAGAGGAAGCACTTAGGAACTAGAGAAAAGTTGTGTGTTTCATCGTTGCTACATCACACCCTGACTGGCTAGTCTCCCCCACCCCTCCCCAGGCCCTTCTGTAAGGGGCTGTCCAGTGGCCTACAGATGGGCTTTGGGTTTCCAATCCGCACTCCCCTCCTCATTCACTATGATATGATTTTTTGTTCTGATGTTGCCTGGAACCTGATCCCTTCAACACCTCGTGATCGTACAGGCTGGTGTGCTTCTTCCATGTGAGCTTTGTTGCTTCTGAGCTAGATGGCCATTTGTTTACCTTCAAGCCTTTAAGACCCCAGATGCTATATCTTTTGATAGCCGGACACCATCAGCTTTCTTTGCCACATTTGCTTATGAACCCATTTCTCTTCAGCGATCGTATTGTGGAGGTGAGCACACAATGATATGATTTTTGGTTCTTTGATGCCTGATAACTGATCCCTTTGGCACCTCATGATCACACAGGTTGTGAGCTTCTTCCATGTGGGCTTTGTTGCTTCTGAGCTAGATGGCCACTTGTTTACCTTCAAACCTTTAAGACCCCAGGCACTGTATCTTTTGATAGCTGGGCACCATCAGCTTTCTTCACCACATTTGCTTATTCACCTGCTTTGTCTTCAACGGTTGTATCGGGAAGGTGAGCATCATAGAATGTCAATTTCATAGAAGGAAGTATTCTTGCACTGAGGGTGTACTTGAGTGGAGGCCCAATGTCCTTCTGCTACCTTATATTAAACCTATAAATATATGCACAGAGATCTATTTCCCCATCCTCATATATAGATATATTTGCATATATACATGCCTTTATTTAGACCTCTATAAATGCCCTTTGCCTCCTAGCTCTTTCCTCTATTTCCTTTGACTTTCCTCTTGTGTCACTAACATGCTCAGCCTTCATTTGGGTTTCAGTGATTCCTCTTGGTTACATTACCCTTGATCACGCCCTAGAAGGCCTCCTACACCCTCCTCACCACTGATTTGGATCACTTGTTCCCTTGCCCCTGGGTTTGTTAACACCACTACCTTCCCCCCACCTCCCCCTCTCTCATGTCCCCCGGAATTG
>NW_022103968.1:42476274-42521533 GCF_000313985.2 Echinops telfairi
AAAAAGGAAGAAAAACTTGTAGTTAGTTCAAGGACTGTTTCTTGGCCTTTAGGAGTTTTTTCTAGTCCAGTCTGTTGGGGCACCACACCCTGGCCCCAAAGTCCACCTTCGGCATTCCCTGGGGACTTCGCCACTCCATTCCCTTGCTGTTCTGTTACACCCCCTTAGTGTTTTGCCTCAGTGTGGTGGGATTAGATCGGGCGCAATTCCCACACTGTGTCTCAGGTGTTGTCCCCTGTAGAGCTGTGGTTCAGTGAGAGATGTCATGTCTCATAGTGGGGCCGGCCATATGGTCCTCTCTGTGGACTGGCTGTTCTTATCAGGAACATTGTCCTCAAGGCCTGGTAGGCCAGGATGTGCTCCACTCTCTCCTCCACCCCTTCATCTGCTCCTGTGTGCTCCAATCAGATATGTCCCTCTCCTGGAGCTGCAGATTCAGTGCTGTCCTTTGAAATAAATTATTCGCGGGGGAGGGGCAAGTGTCCACATAGTAGTTGGGATTGGGGCTGGCCCCTCAGACCTCTCCACTGGTTCCCTACTTCACGCTGGCATGTTGCATTCACATCTTAGAGCACTGGGTTGAAGTCTGGTCCCTCTTTCCCTGTGGAGATATAAACAATACCCTCCCCTCAGTGAACTCATGTTGTACTTGTCCTTTTGTGCTTGACTTACTTCGCTTAGCATGATTTCCTCCAGTTCTTCCCATGCGGCGATGTGCCTACATTCATCACTGCTTTTTAGTGATGGGTAGTACTCCATTGTATGTATGTACCACAGCTTTTTAATCCACTCATCGGTTGATGGAAATTTGGGTTATTTCCAACTCCTTGCAGTTGTGAACTGTGCCACAATGAACACAGATGCACAGATGTCTGGTCTTGGTTTGTTTCTTGCCTCTTCTGGTGTATGCCCAGTAGGGGGATTGCTGGGTCGTATGGTAACTCGATTTCCATCTATTTTAGATATCGCCAGATCAATTTCCATAGTGGCTATACATACTTACAGGTCCACGAGCAGTGGATGAGAATCCCTGTCTCCCCACAGCCCCTCCAACACTTGTTGCTTGCTAATTTTTTCAGTTGGGCTATCTTTGAGGGTGTTAGGTGGTACATATTGTTGTTTTAATTTGCATTTCTCTTATGGCTAAAGATCGGGAACATTTTCTCATATGTTTGTTGGCCATTCGGATTTCTGCCCCTGTGAAACTTCTGTTCAGGTCCTTTGTCCACCTCCTCAGTGGGCAATTAGTTTTTTTTTTCTTTTTGGAAGCTAGAAGAGTATTGTAGATTTTAGCAATAAGGCCTTTGTCTGATGTGTCATTGCTAAAGATGTTTTCCCAGTCCGTGGACTCTCTTATTACTCTCTTGGTGAATTCTTTCGGGTCTGCCTCTTTTTGTTGACTCTCTACTTACCAAACATGGCATCCTCCAGAAATTGATCTTCAATGTAAATGTGCAAAGGTCTTACCATCTTTGCCTCTAAAAAGCATTCTGCCTCTGTTGCTTTTGTTTGGCACCCTCGAGTGGGTCCCCACCCATAGTGACCCTGTGCCCCAGAGAACAAACCACGGCATTGTCCTGCACCAGCCCCACAGCAGTCCCTGTGCTTAGTGCAATACTTATCCTAAAATTGATGTCTTCCTTCTTTTGGCAGTCTGTGGGGTATTCACTGTTTTTCACCAACATCACAAGTTAAATGTGTCCATTGTTCTTTAGTCTTCTTTTTCATTGCCCAGCAAAAGCAAGAGCTGGCCAGTGAGCTAACGGAACAGACCGTGTGGGGGCCATGCCCGCCTTCGTCATCATTGTGATGTCTTGGGGTTTTGAAATGATGAAAGGGATGTTTCGAGCAGATTTGTCCAATAAAATATGTACTTTAAGCTCTTGATTTCTGCGTCGATGAGCCTTGATTGTTGATCCATGTGGAATAAAATCCTTGACAACTTCACAATTTATTACATTGTGTATGAATCAAATGTAAGGCTTTTTGTTTTGTTCACCCTTTAAAATAGGGAAATCATATCTGCTCCCCAACATGATTTCTCCAGAGATAATTCCTTTAAGTTCCTTCTTTACATATGCAATTCTTTTTTTTTTTTTTTAAAGGATTGGTCCAGAATGCTCACTTAAAAACAGGGTCCAAAACAAGCAGCAAAGTCCTGTTTCTCGTGAGTGAGAAGACTAATCTTCCCGTTTCCTCGGGGCAAGAAGGGGAATACAGTGAAATCTCTGAGGCCTGTATTCAACTGAACAATCTTGTTTTTCTGGGTCGTGCAGGTTTTTTGCCTCTGGCAGTGTACAGTCTTAACCTCTTGTCTACTGTCTCCTTTTCCAGCCCTGGTCTCTGCTGATAATATGTCAAAGTACGTGAGAAAAAGCCTCACCATCCTTCCCTCTAAGGAGCATTTTGGCCGTACTTCTAGCCAGACAGATTTGTTTGTTCTTTTGGCAGCCTGTGGTACGTTCAATATTCTTTGCCAGCACCAGAATTCAAATGCCTTGATTCTTTTTCTGTCCTCCCTGTTCAATGGTCAAGCTTCATAGCATATGAAACCATTGAAAATATCATTGCTTGGACCAGGCACACCTCCGCTTTCAAAGTAACATCCTCGCATGTCAACACTTGAAGAGGTCTTGGGTAGCAGATTGACTCAGTGTGATGTGTCACTTGATCACTTGTCATCTGCTTCCTCTAGCATTGATTAGGGAGCCAAGCAAGATGAAATCTTTGACAGCTTCAGTATTTTTCTCCATTTATCATTGGTCCAATGGGATGGATTTTGGTTTTCTTGAAGTTGTCATCCACAGGAGGCTGAAGTCCTCGATCTTCATCAATACGTGCTTCCAGCCCTCCTCATTTTTGACAAGCAAAGTTCTGTCACTTGCATATCACAGATCGTTCATGAGCCTCTCTCCAATCTTGATGCCTTGTCCCTTTTTTATATAGTCCAGCTTCTCCGATCGTTTGCTCACCTTACAGACTGAACTTACACATGAGCAGTTGATAATCCGTTCCATAGTCAACCCCTGGCCTCATTTTAACTGCCAGTATTGAACTTCCCCATTGCCTCTTCCCAAAAATGCAGTCCATTTGATTTATGTGTACTCTATCTGGAGAAATCCTTGTGGACAGCCAGATTTTGTGTTGTTGGACAAGGTGTTTGTGAAGAAGTCTATACTGGTATTGCAAAATTCTATCATGCGATCCCTAGCTTTGAATCAGAAAATCATATCTATGACAAAACCCATATTTTCCAATGATTGTTCCTTCCTCTTTGTTTTCAACATTTGCATTCCAATTGCCAGTAATTATGAGTGCACATTGATTGCATGCTGGATCAATTTCTGACTGAAAACATTGGCAAAATTCTTTGATTTCATGATCGCTGCCTTTAGTGGTTGGTGCATAAATTTGAGTTGGATTTGACTGGATTTCTTGTATGCAGCAGGTATCATCTTATGACAGACAGCATCGTACTTCAAGATCGGTCTTGAAATGTCCTTTTTGATGATGAGCACATCGTTACTCCTCTTGAATCTGCCTCTCCTGGCATAGTAAACCATAGGATTTTCTGATTCCAAATGGCCAGTAGCTTCTATCAGTTCTTGCTTTCACAGACTTTCACAGTGTTTGCATCAGTGATCAGAATAGCTAGCATTTACTGAGCAGCTACTACGTTAATGTGTGTGTATTTTATGTAATGTAACTTTTAATACCTCAAAATTTTTGCTTAGCCTAAACGATATGTATACACCCATTTTATAAATAAGGTGAGGCACATTGTATAAAATATCATTTGAGCCCAGAAATTCTGACCTTTAGGCCTATCTCAGAACAATCACTATTTCCTTTTCCTAATTGACAAAATAAATAATAACAAATGAACAAAAAGCAATTATGTCTACATAGTCGAACATTAATAACACTCATATATTTGCCCAGAGTAGTGGCTGGCATGGACATGTAATCTGTAGTGATATTCCTTGTTGGCTAGGTGATATTACAATTGCTACCGAGTGTATTTTTGCCAGCGTTTAAGTGGCACCGTGTGTTGTGAACGTGAAGACTAGTAGCAGAAGGACTTTGGCTTCCCAGTTCTCAACCTACTACGAAGGTCAAAGCATGACTCATAAAGTTAAGTAACTGTTTAATAGTTGAAATCATTGCAATGATGATGCACAGAATTATATTAATCATAATCTGGGGCTCACAACACCATGCTATCTTCAGTGCCTATGGAGCTCTCTTCATTTGATTAGTTCATTCATCATTTTTCATCTTATTTTTTCTGTCCTATTAATCATGCTATCGACACTTGTCATTTAACAAGTTAACCTCTTTTTCTTGAATGAAGACTTAAGAAGCAAGCTCTCTTTCTGACAAACTAGCCAGTATGTTTTCTGTCTCATTGACAGAACATGGGCTAATCAGATGTTAGCTACAGTATTTATTTTAGCATAATTCAAAGACCTCTCTGATAAATTAAGATATATTGATGATACCCATTGCTAATATTTTTCATGCTGGTTCTAGAGAACAGTGTAGAGATCAAATGGCCAGTATTTCACCTAGAAATAATTAACAGTGCATCACAATGGGACCTGCCTGAATTTATTGATTGATTGATTAAGGGTTGCCTCTATGTTGTAGGTCAGTCTGATCCTAAAAGAATTGGTCATCCTCTGCCAAATTGCAATTTTGAGTTCTGCAGAATACAAGAAATAAACTGTTCCCCAAACTAACATAATCTATGTTCTTATCTTAAATCTTTGTTTTCTAATATCACCATATTTCCTTGTCTTTTTAAAATCATCAGTTCATTCTAATAAGAAGCTCAGGGATTATAGACTACTGAGCTATAGTGGGGGAATGGATTTGGTTTTAATTAACTATGAAAGCTTGAATTATAATATATATTTAGTCAATCAAATTCTGGTTAATTTTTGGATACTCTGTTTTCCAGTCACAGGTATCAGATCGGAGCACACGCCATTCATGGTTGGTCCAACAGCCTATCTCTATCACCTGGCATATCATTCCACTGTTAAAATATTTTTTATATAATGAAATATTAATTTAATATCAAAAACATTTAATCCCATTATAGGAAACTTAGATATCCTAAGAACTACTGACTTTCCTTTTCTAGCCAATGTATTGCTTATGCACATCTTTTAGTCAATATTTCTATATTTAGGGAATATTATTTATTATCAGAAATCTTTTAATGCATCAATGGCTAGTTTTAAAGTTTACTTTAAAGCAAGTAATGTTTATATTTTAAAATGGAAAACTTGACAGTATTTTATGAATTAAAAAGCAGCTATTTGTTCCCAAATCATATAAGCCAAATAAAATGTACTTTACAAGAGGGAGAAGATTATTTAAAATGAAACACTACCCCCCTTCCCTGAATTCCCAACAAAAACTTTAAAATACATGAAATAAATAAGCTTGTGCAAAGCCATAGCAGGTGAAACTATTTATCTCTCTGGATCCAGAAAAAAGAAGAGTGAGGAAAATTGAAAGCCACGTGGAAGCAGTTAGTGCAGTAGAACAACGGACCACACAATCATCAACCTCCCTAAGCCTGAGACCTGAGGAACTAGAAGCTGTTCTCAGCCTGTGGGTGGCGACCCCTTTGGGGGTTGAACGACCCTTTCACAGGGGTCGCCGATTCGTAAGGGTAGCAAAATTACAATTACGAAGTAGCAACAAAATGATTTTATGGTTGGGGGGTCACCACATGAGGAACTGTATTAAAGGGTCGCAGCATTAGGAAGGTTGAGAACCACTGAGCTAGATGCTGCCTCGCTGCCCCACTAACAACCGCTGTGAAGAGGGTCACAGTAGGAAGTCCTGAAGAGAGGGGGGAGTGTGGACCAGAGCTCAGTCATAGAGCAACAAGGTTCACTGGACCCCCATGACTTTGACCTTGGTTTCCCTTCAGGACAGGGATGGAACTTACTCCTCTGCTACAATCATCAACCAGTTAAGGTTTTTTAAAGGCAGCATTGATCCAAGAACAGCGTACAGAGGGCTAAGAAGGGGCAAGAATGAAAATGGGAGCCGTGGAGAGGACTGGGGTATGTGAAGGCTCATTGAAGGGTCGGCAAGGATTAGTTGGAACACAATGTGTGGAAATCTTTCAACGTAAGACCGATGATCTGCTCCGTTAATCTTCACATAATTCAGAATAAAAAGCATCTTGTAAAGTAATCAGTTAATTATAACAATATTTGCTTGATCTAGGAGAATTTTAAAATAGTTTACGCTTCACAAGAATGTGACCTGATATGGTTGCAACACCTCCTAGTTAGGAGACAGTTTCAAATCATATTAAAACATTTTATAATAGCATTTTATATGTTGAAGGTGGTAAATATCTCCTATATAATCCATCCATAAATATTTAATATTTGAGTTTCATTCCTTCTGAAGATCACGCCTAGAGCCATATTTATATGCCAAAGAATACACAGTAGCTTAATAATGATGAGAATCTATTAGTGAATCAGAGTACACTGAAGAATTAGTCACCACTTTTCTAATTAGAGTGTGAAATCTCAATTTTTGAGATGCTGATTAACTGATAATAGTTATGACATGGTGTTCCTGCAAAAACCTGTTTTGATGGGCATTGCAGTATAAAAAGGATCAGCTAGTAGGAAAACAAATAATGATTATTTTTATTAAAATATTTTCTGTGCACTTGATAAAATAGAAAAATTAATTTTCAGCTAGTTCAATGTTTATTACTAAGGCTTTCTGTTAGACTCTCTACAGTTAACAATTGAAGGGTCAAGTGTATGTGTAAGAAAAGCTGCAGTAGAGTGCGTGTCTTACAGTAAGTTATTTTCACAACAAAGAATGTCACAGGCATCTAGGAGATGCCTGACCGGTCATCATCTCCATTGGTGAGGACTGCCACCTCCAAGCTTTAGCCCCTCCATTTTTATACTGTTTCCCTGGGCGTCAAATACAGAAGTAAGGTTTCAGTAGACAACAACCATTAAAAAGAGAACTGTTACTTTCCTCTTTGAAATCAATAATTCATTTGCATTTGCAGTATGTATGGACCAAAAGAAATCTGTGATGATTCATCTGGATTTGAAAGAGTGAGAAGAAATAATTACTAGATAGTACCTTTATTGTTAATATATTCAGCACTTATGATGCCTTCTTTGTACAACCAATCTTCTTTAAATAATGATTTTAAACTATTTTTCCACTTAAGAGGGATCCCCAAAGTATATTTATGATGATTCTCAGTATAAGGTGAGCACTTCAGTTGCTAGGGAACATGCTTGCTTAATATGTCTCCCCACAGATAAATCAGACATTCCTTCCTGGGCTATCATTCTGGAGGCAAATTAACACCTAGCACATTCAGACAACATGTAGTGTGTTAAATATGGGGCTGCTAGCCTCCTGCTAGTGGTTCAAATCCATCAGCAACTCTACCAGAGAAAATTGAGGCTGCCCATCTGTAAAGATTTACAGTCTCAGAAAGCCAAGGGAGTAGTTCGACTCTGTTTACAGGGTCACATTGCTATAAGCCAAAATCCATTCTGTGGCTGTAGGGGGTGGTGAAAACTGTAGAGCTTCTGCAAGCCAAATCCACCGTGTTGATTTGATTCCAACTCTTAGAGACCCCATATGATAGATGGGAACTACTCATTGGGATTTCTGAGACTATAAATTTTTACATGAAATGTCTCAGCTTTATTCTGCAGAAAGATGCATTTGAACCACAGACCCTGCAGGTAGTAGCCCCACCCTTAACCCACTACAGATCTCCTGATAGAATACTTATCATGAGATTTCTCATATCAAGAAAAGTCAAGCAAGTATCTGAACTGTCTGTCCACAACCAACACAAAAGGGGATCTGGGCAGGACAGGTCAGATCACATATGAGGCATGTTGCAAAGTGAAAATGCAGGACCCCGGGACTTAAAACCATTAACTAACTACAGCATGGGAATAGTAGATCCTTAAGTCCAGCACAGGAAGCTTCTGAGCATGCCATTAGTCACACAAGTGTGAAGTTGACGTCCACATCGGCATGCGCCTTCTTCTTGCAGTCTTCTAAGCCTGTATTATTCTGGAGAAGTTGACGTCCAAATCACTATCTGCATGCGCCTTCTTGCAGTCTTCTAAGCCTGTAGATTCTGGATCTGGTTAAAGGCCTTTGGGGTCTGCTACATACCGTCTCCCTCAGAAGTCAGAAAATCACCCACCAACACACAAGGAGTCCCTGGCAAACCCTCAGTGCCCTGGAGCCCATCTAGGAAGCCCTCAGTGCCTTCTCTGTCTTCTGGAATCTGCAGGAGTTCTCTCTTCAGTTCATTTGCTGCTTGATCATGTACCTAGCCAAGAAATTTCTTTTTCTGTGTTGAATCAGAATTTTTTCTGTCTTACACTGTTGTGATTTTAACATGGTGCCTCATCCCAAGCGGGAGTCCCTTGAAAAAAGCCCTTGTCCTAAAATTATTATATCCTACATACACCAAGTACATTACCCATTTGAGTCAGAACCAACGATACAAACTTTTATTCCCAATGGTAGAACTAATTGGCAAAGTCAAAACCTGAGGGATGTGCATTACACACTCAAATGTTAAGGAAAATCTAGTGTGTACTAATAAAAAAATTCAAAAAATGCATCTGTTTTTTATTCTTAACACATGCATTACAGTAGAAAGTGATTAATTTTAAACTAACTTCTGTAGAACCCACCATTGCCTAAAGTGTGTTTCAAGGGATATTAATTAGTAGTACATATATTTATGTCATCCAATAAGTCTAGCAATACTTTTGAAAGTCATAATACACATAAACTCAAACCCACTGCAGTCAAGTTAATTCGGATTCATATCCCGGTGCCCAGCACCCAAACTAGCACACTCACTGCCATACAGTTAATTCCAATTCATCGTGACCCTGGAGAACAGAATTTCTGCCCTTTGGGTTTTCTGAGGCTGAAACTCTCCACAGAGCAAACAGCCCACCCTTCTCTCCTGGAGCACCTGGTATATTTAAACTGCTGGCCTGGCAGTTGGAGAGCCAAAGCTTAAGCCACTACACCGTCGAGACTGCACATCTTTATGAGAGTACACAGACACATCATTCTCACTTTACGTCTTTCTTCCACTAAGTGGCCAGCTGGTGGGGTTGAACTGCCCACCTTGAAGTTAGTAGTCTAGTACCTAAACCACAGTACCACTACATATTATCACCACTGTGTAGATCATTGTTGGTTTTACCCTTTCGATGGCCACTACCCTAGCTTTGGCTCTTTTTCTCACCTGTCCAAGATTTCATTCATTCTCTATTTATCATGTTTCCATTATCATCGATCAAGGTTTATTTAGCTAGACATAGGTTCACAAACTTACTTGACCTCCTGCCCTCTTTTCAGGGGAAAACAAAAATAATGGCCATTAAAACATTTGTACTGCAGCCCCAGCTCCAGGATTGCACGTAGCATCTGCTTTGGCTGCCCTCCTGGATTGTTCCAGGATGGTTTGCCCACTTCGGGAAACATTTCACTCATTCCAGGACATCAACCACGTAGTTGATTTTCCTTCGTAGACCCCACAGTCTTGTCACACCTGGTCATCGTCCTCCCCAGAAGCCGTCTGGCCTTCCCTGCTCTGGGCTTTTCATTCTACTTTCCCTCATGCTCTACTTCTCACTGGAAGCTCCTCTTTCCATCCTAATGAAAGAAAAGTATGTTTGTTCCAACTACAATGTCAGCTCCTCTCAGAAGTCTTCCTAAATTCCTTCCTTCTCAAGGAGTTGTTTTTCGCTCTCTGGGCCCCATTCGCATTAGCTACCCTTCTCCGATTCATCGCAATCGGTACAGTTTTTTACGTGGCTTATTTCCTCAGCTAAATAGTTAATCCTTGATAAATAGATCTCATATTTTAATGAGGGAGGAACAACTACACGTCCTATAAATACTTTACTAGAATTGTTCAATAAGTGTTTGAATCGTATTAAGTTCTTTTGTTTAATGAGAAATTTTTAGATCAGACTTTATAATTGGTCTTAAATTCATCTGTATATTTAACAAGAATTGAGTTCCTGTTGTGTGTAATGAGATGATTTTAAGAGCTAGCTTCTTCAAGAAAGAAAGTTTTTAGGCTCAATATAAAGCTAGCCACAACTGAACCATAATCAGTGTCATACTATGACTGCTTCTTTGCTAGTTCACAAAATTATTCTCATTTTAAATAGCACTAATTAAATGATGTTTATGCTCTTTTTCATGGAGGCGATTATTATTTGTGTTAGTTAAGTGGTTTTTGAAACAAGTAATAGAAAACTTGGCCCACACTGACTTTTAAAGGACTGAGGAAATGGGTTGGCTCATAATTGAAAATGGAGTTGTGGGAGCTCAAGGTTGCTCACCCAGTGCCTTCCGCTTGTTTCTCTTTGGTCCTGTTGGCTCTACTCTCTCTATGAAGCATGAGATTCAGACCGAAGGCTGGAAAAACAATGTTTTTTATCTCCACACAACAGAATCCAGAGGAAAAGCAATGAAGCCATTACCAGATGCCTTGGGGGAATCGTTGAGAAGAACGTTTCCTATCGTTGCTAGTAAAGCTCATTAGCTCCCATATCTGAACGGAGATCATTTTGAGAGGAGGCGGGTTCTCCTGTGGCCTGGGGGTTGTGGTCGGAGGGAAGAACATTGGAGCAAAATCATCGTCTGTGAGGCCAGAGGCCAGGACACGTGGAGGCTGGGCAGGCAGCTGTTATTCTTGAGAGAATACGAACGGCTGGTCCCCTCACTAATTAACAACAGCAGTAGTTACTTTATCAAATGTTTTACTTCATGCTCAAAATTGCATTTGCTTTCCAAAGTTCAAACACAACTCAATAATTAAACCAAATAACTCATTCAAGTTTATTGATTTAATAAACTATCCCTGGTACATGGATTGTGCTACTTGTTTTATAGTTAGTTGTGCTGGTACATTACTTTGTAATGCATTTTGTTAATGTAACAATAAACTTAGCAACCATAGTCTCTTACTTATCATAGAACCATTAAATAAAAACTTTGCATGAAAACTAGAAATATTAATGCCACTATAAAATCAAGTGTATATTTTAAGTGATCACATATTAGACTATATAATCAATGTTCCAACCTATGTGACTTATCTACATAAGCCCATAGATAGATAACTTAAATAGCAATTATAGTTAAAAAGAGCATGGACATAAATTTTCCTTTCATGCTGAAACCGTAATTGTATAGTAGTACTTGTATATGTAATCTGATCACAGTAGTTAAATTTCTACTTTAGCCTTAAAACCCCAATGAAACATGGCTAGAACTTTGAATGTTTATATTGGAGTTATCCTTGTATTCCATGTTATGTCCTTACTTACAAAAAACAAACACCACCAAACTCACTGCCATGCATCAGTCCTGAACAGGGTAGAACTGCCCTTGTAGGTTTCAGAGACTGTAATTCTTTGCAGGAGTAGAAAGCCTCGACTTTCTCCCAGGGAATGGCAGGTGGTTTTGAACTGCCAACGCTTTGATTAGCAGCCTAGCACATAAAATTAATTAATATAGTGAATAGTGACAGAGATATATATACACATGTCAAGACCAGTTACAGTATACTCTTTAAGAGAATAAAATCTAGAATGAAAGCCTTAATAAACAATTCCTCTTTAACAACAAAAAGAAGAAGCTCTACGAAAAGAGTCAGTGGGGGAAGGGGGGGGTGTGAGTAGCTACACAGCGTGCCCCCCAGTGGCCAACCTGGTCACCAAGTTGCAGCGATGTGAGCTGATGGACTGGTGTCACAAGCCTCATGTCTTGCCCCTACTCAAGCACCTCATGGTCTTGTGTGGCCAAGAGTCATCATGACCTGTGTCTTTCTTGGTAACCCACATCCTACAGTGACCATCTCCCAGAGAAAAGTCAACATTACCGCCAATTCCACCTTCTGGTGCACTCTTGTCTTCCTCACCACGCAGCTCGAAGACAGCATGTCTCTGGCATGCTGGCGAAGAACGAGCTGAGCAAGAACTGCAGCACCTGCAGGCTCCCTGTCTATGTTAAAGTTGAGAAGTCAATTCTAACATCAGTCATGAGCGTCAAAGCACCTTATTTGAGCCCCAGACCAACATCAGGAGGGCCTGCCCTCCATGTGGCCCCAGGAGGGGAAGTGACAAGTTCTACTCTGATTTTCATGAATTTAATAATCTCGTGACAACATAGGTCAATAAACTCACTGAGTGAAAAAAAGACGAAGTTCTGTTAAATGTATTTCAATTATGCCCCTGAGTTGACATCATAAAAAGTAAAATAATAATAATAATAAACTCTAAAAACTGCTCATTGCCATCTGGTCCATGCTGACTCATAGTGAGCCCCCATAATTTTCTGAGACTGTTAACTGATTAAGGGAGTAGAAAGTCCAATCTTTCTCCCAATGAGCTGCTGGTGGTTTCTAACTGCCGACCATGCAGTTTGCAGCCCAATGTGTAACCACTATACAACCAGTGACTAACACGTGCAAAAATTATGGAAAATCCCAACATACAAAATCTACTTAGTCTTCTGAAAATGCTCCATTTAGATTTGCTTAGAGCCATGTATTGCTTTTGCTTGACCTTATAGCATACTTTTTAGGGCACTGTGATCTGTTATAGTTTTAATTGTATTAATTAGATCACATTTTGAATTGTTTCAAATATTTTTATACACTATTGATATTTTCTCATTTTTTTGTTTTTTTAATAAGTAGTAGTAATATGATTGTGTGCTCATATCATATCATTGTGTGCTCACCTCCATGATACGATTGCTGAAGACAAATGGGTGCATAAGCAAATATGGTGAAGAAAGCTGATGGTGCCCAGCTATCAAAAGATATAGCGTCTGGGGTCTTAAAGGCTTAAAAGTAAACAAGCGGCCATCTAGCTCAGAAGCAACAAAGCCCACATGGAAGAAGCACACCAGCCTGTGCGATCACCAGCTGTCAAAGGGATCAGGTATAAGGCATCATCAGAACAAAAAATCGTACCATAGTAAATGATGGGGGGGAGTGCAGAGTGGAGACCCAAAGCCCATTTGTAGGCCACTGGACATCCCCTTGCAGAGGGGTCTCAGGGAGGAGACGAGCCAGTCAGGGTGTGATGTAGCAACGATGAAAAATACAACTGTCCTCTAGTTCCTAAATACTTCCTCCTCACCCCACCCCCCCACTATCATGATCCGAATTCTACCTTGCAAGTTTGGCTAGACCAGAGGTTGTACACTGGTACAGATAGGAACTGGAAACACAGGTAATCCAGGGCGGATTATCACTTCAGGACCAGTGGTGTGAGTGACCATACTGGGAGGGTACAGGGAGAGTGGGTTGGAAAGAGGGAATCGATTACAAAGATCTACATGTGACCTCCTCCCTGGGGGACGGACAACAGAAAAGTGAGTGAAGGGAGACGTCGGACAGGGGAAGATATGACAAAATAATAATTTATAAATTATCAAGGGCTCACGAGGGAGAGGGGAGCGTGTAGGGAGGGGAAAAAATGAGGACCTGATGCTGGGGGCTTAAGTGGAGAGCAAATGTTTTGAGAATGATGAGAGCAATGAATGTACAAATGTGCTTTACACAATTGATGTATGTATGGATTGTGATAAGAGTTGTATGAGCACCTAATAAAACTATTAAAAAAGGAAATAGTAATATGTAACAATCAAACTCTTTTGGCCTAAAGAACCTAGAACCATGAATGCCACGGAGACATTATACAATTTGAATTCTGACAGAAAAGCTATATAAAGGAGCAACTGGATTGAGAATATTTCCAAAGAATGGACGCAATAGACCCTGGCCAAATTGAATAAGAAGGGTTACCTTGATCTGGTCATTTGAGTCTTCTCAGTTAATAATGCTTCTCAGACTTAAGAGTGCATAAGATTTGCCATGATTTCTTGTTAAAATACAAATTCATGGTTTCTTGTTAAAATACAAATTCTATAGATCTGAGTTGGGGCACCACAATGTGTATTTCAAACATCCCAATGTACAGTAGTCAATGCTGCCAGTTTCTTTCCATTTCCTGTTTCCACCCAGGAGTCCAGTCCAACTCACAGTGATTCTCTAGGACAGGGCAGCACTGCCCCTCTTAGAGTGAGTGCCGAGGGTGGAAAGCTTTATGCAGGCACACGTTTCTGCTACAGAAAGGCTACTGGGTTTGAACCACTGACAATTAGCAGCCATGTATTTAATTGCCTTGACACCAGAACTCTTTCTGATTCTTCTCTGAAGCCAAAACAAATGTGTTCACATTCAGTCGAACGTGGCTCACAGAACCCATCCGGCACAGAGTCGAACTGCACGGGTGTGTGCAAAGCCACGCGGTTAGAGAAGCAGATGGGTGCATCTTTTTCCGAGGAGAAGCTGGTGGATTTGAACCTTATGTTCAGTTAGCCGCTGAGCACTGAGCCACTGTATCACCAGGGCTCATTTTGACCCTCTTCCTGTCCTCCAAATGGCAAAATTCTAAATCATCTGGAAATTATCAAAAATGCAGGTTAATTCTGCATTGGAAATGTCTGACCATGTTTGGTGATTTTGTGAAAATGGATACCTATTTAACAGGAAGTTTACAACTCTTACTTAATTCTTTCATATTCCACAATTTGAAACTATTCTTATGAAGGCTTTAATATTTAATAATCCATACTACTTCTAGGCAAGATTAAAATTTCAATTATATCCTATCCTTACCTTCTTTAAGGAAAAGAAAGGTAAAACTCACTTTAGTATCCTGCTTAAAAATGATCTACTACTTTAGATCAAAAACTTCTGTCATCTCTTGTTGTAGCAAGGAAAAAGGGAAAATTGTTGGTAATGTACTTGATACATTTCATATTTTCAAAAAGTAACCAATTACTTCTTTGTCCTTCTTTCTAGATTTGAGCAGTCTTAATTTTTATTACCTTTTGGAATTTTCATTCTTTTAATTTGCTGCTTCTGTTATTATTTTCTAAATGTCCCCATACATTTTAAACACGAAAAAGTAAAATATATTATTTAATGGGGTGTATATTTACAGTTAACAACAAAACAAAAAAATAAAGGGGTTTAAGGAAGCTTTTCAATCATTAGAGAATATTATTTCAGAAGAGTATAGAAATTCTACATTTTAGTTACCTTCTTAAATTACTTGTGATCTTCTATACAAGTGTGTAAATCTTGATTGAAGAGGACACATCATCATGTACATGATTTAGTGTCACCATGAAATTAAGTTCTGGGCCACATGCCCAGTATGGAACTAAATCAAAGAGGGCTTTAATTTGAACTTTACTTTGCAGAGGTCAAGTTTCCAATACCTTTGGACTCTGTTAATAGAAATCTGCATTTGGAACCACAGGAAGAGAAGACTCAATAAGGTTCTATTGTAGGTAAAATTACAAGGAGGATGAAAGTTATATGCTACCCTTTGCATGTATTATACAAATTTCATGGTTTCTGGTTAAAGTGTTCATTTCTGGTGTAGGATATTGAGAAAGTATAGATATAGTATATTAGGAAATAATTCCGTAATTTCAGAAACTTTATTTCAATTGAACACCTGGACTGTGAAAGACCATGACCTGTTCATAGACCACATGTCATAAATTCCTGTTCTTATCTCTTTCCTAGATCGTTTTCAAAGGGAGATCATCATATCAGGTGCTGTGTATTCCTTCCCATCTTCTGTCTGTGTTATAAGAGAGACTGGAATCAAGTAACGAATGAGTACTGTCAACTTTTTAGCGATAGGCATTGTATGGAATATTGATTTTTATCACTTCTTCATTTACTGGGGACATCGATGACTCAGCTCTCAGAGAATAAAACCTAGTGGTGTTATGATGGGATACGGCAAGAACAAATCCCTGTTGCAAAATATTGAGGGGAGTGGACAGATAGTGAGTAGGGACCGGTAATTGCTGCTTAATTTAGTTACTGATTTTGTTTAAATTTCTCAATACTATAGGATTTGGAGACGCGAAGATATGCTTTTTTTTTAATTAGCTATGAGGACATGTAGGTATGGAGGAGGAGGGGAACTTGGACTATTGTATCGTGGAGGCCACATCTCGGCTGAGAGTCAGATAAGCACAAAGTGCAGCAGCTGTTGCTGGCTTCAATTCCAATAAAACATTTACCTCCACCACACACTATAAAGTTTATATGGTTACAGATTATCCAATGACAGCAAGAGGAGTCCTCTGTATTCTGGGCTCCAGAAGGCTTATAAATTTATTTTTTTTCAGTTCTTTAGCTTTCTTATTTTTTTCTAATCATTTTATTAGGGGCTCATACAACTCTTATCACAATCCATACATACATCAATTGTGTAAAGCGCATTTGTACATTCATTGCCCTCATCATTCCCAAAACATTTCCTCTCCACTTAAGCCCCCAGCATTAGGTCCTCATTATCCTCCTCCCTTCCCGCACCCCGCTCCCTCGTGAGCACTTGATCATTTATAAATTATTATTTTGACATATCTTGCCCTGTCCGACGTCTCCCTTCACCCACTTTTCTGTTGTCTGTCCCCCAGGGACAAGGTCACATATAGTTCCTTGTAATCGGTTCCCTCTTTCCAACCCACTCTCCCTCTATCCTCCCAGTATGGCCAATCACACCACTGGTCCTGAAGGGATCATCCGCCCTGGATTCCCTGTGTTTCCAGTTCCTATCTGTACCAGTGTTCATCCTCTGGTCTAGCCAGACTTGCAAGGTAAAATTCGTATCATGATAGTGGGGGTGGGGAGGAAGCATTTAGGAACTAGAGGAAAGTTGTATTTTTCATCATTGCTACATCACACCCTGACTGGCTCATCTCCTCCCCGAGACCCCTCTGCAAGGGGATCTTCAGTGGCCTACTAATGGGCTTATAAAATTTAATGAAGTATGAATATAACTATCCCATCAGAAATATAAGCATGTAGTTGCATTATATATCCCTAACTTAATATATAGGGCTGGCAGTGGCCAAAGGAATATAAGTAATTAATATTGCTTGGAAATGTTCTCCTCGTTGCCTTTAACTTTTCCCCACACTTGGGGACACTTTCTGAAGTTGCCCCCAAAATATACATATCTGTCTATTTATTCATCAAAAAACCCTTTGCATCGAGATCCTATAATACACAGGTCCATAGCCAAAGGTCACGTATGTCCAACGCCTAAGACAGCGAAGAGTCTCAGTAAGTGTACATTATTTTGAACTGATTTTTCTCATTTCTCTGACTTTCTGAAATTCAAACTCCCGTCAATCTTTACATTAGCTATAATAATGGCTTCATAGTTTCTTGCCGAGGCTCTCTGCAGTTCACCCTGTCCACCATTGCCCCAACTCAAATCAAACTCACCACTGTCAAGTTCATGCCCACTTATAGCGGCCCTACAGGACAGAGTAGAACTGCCCCTGGGCTTCTGAGACTGTACATCTTTATGGACGTATAAATCTTCTTTCTCCCTCACTTCTAACCCTGTAGTCAGCAGTGGGTGACATAACCCACTGTCACCAGGGCTTTGTCAATGTAATAATAATAAATCCTACCATATAGGTTTGTTGTGATTTTTTTTTAATCTACTCTAGGTTAAGCATGCAGAGCAGAGCTGAGAATAGATTAAGCCCTTTGTAATACCTGCTATTATTTTCCCTTTAAGGTTTGCAATTGTATTTCCCCTGCTTGAAAATTCCACACACACACCCCTTGATTTTTTTTTTTCTCTATCCATGTTCATAAATTGCACACTTCAAGCTCTAGTCTAAATGTTCTCTTTAATGAGCAGGATGCAATCTGTACTCTTTTTTTTTTAAATCATTTTTATTGAAGGCTCTTATAAATCTTATCACAATCTATACATACATCCATTTTGTCAAGCACATTTGTACATTTGTTGCCATCATCTTTCTCAAAACATTTGCTTTTTACTTGAGCCCTTGGTATCAACTCCTCATTTTCCCCTCCCTCCCAGCTACCCCCCCATGAACCCTTGATAATTTATAAATTATTATTATTTTGTCATGCCTTACACTGTCTGACGTCTCCCTTTCACCCACTTTTCTATTGTCCGTCCCCCAGGGAAGAAGTTATATGTAGATCCTTGTAATCGATTCCCCCTTTCTACCCCACCTTCCCTCCACTCATTATCATGACTCTCACCACTGGTCCTGAAGGGATCGCGTGTCCTGAATTCCCTGTGTTTCCATTTCCTATGTGTAGCAGTGTACATCCTCTGGTCTAGCCAGATTTGTAAGGTAGAATTGGGATCATGATAGTGGGGGTGGGGGAGCACTTAAGAACTAGAGGAATATCAAAAGATATAGCGTCTGGGGTCTGAAAGGCTTGAAGGTAAACAAGCGGCCATCTAGCTAAGAAGCAACAAAGCCCACTTGGAGGAAGCACACCAGCCTGTGTGTTCACAAGGTGTCAAAGGGATCAGGCATCAAAGAACAAAAAAATCATATCATTGTGAATGAGGGGGAGTGCAAATTGGGGACCCAAAGCCCATCTGTAGGCAAGTGGACATCCCCTAACAGAAAGGTCGTGGGAAGGAAACGAGCCATTCAGGGTGCAGTGTAGCAACAATGAAGCCATCTGTATTCTTAACCAGTAAGCTTACCTACTTCTATGATGATAACATAAAAATTGATCTCATGATAAAAATCACTGTTTCCTGATGAGATATTATAAACACAGATGTAAAAATTTATGGTTCATGGAAAAATGGCAAAAATACTGTGCGTGATATGTGGGGCAATGCTGGATGTTAGATTATAAACTTCATAATAGCAGAATTTCAATCTCAGACCACCTGTTTTTATAATTAAAATAATCAAGTTGCCCAAGTGATGTGGGACCGTAGAAATGTGCAGTGAAGTTTAGCAGCATTCTTTATTTTGTATGGTTAAAGAGATATTGAAATGTTCCTTTCTCTAACCTTGAAAATTATGGTCCATTCCTCAAACACACAGCATCCCAGTGAGTAGTTAATGGAGCTGAACACTTTTGATTCATTGAAAGGGGTTGTGAAAAAATGTTCACCCGTGAGTCTCAGATTGTACTGGAATACATTTTTAAATAGCCTTCCACCAGGAGTATGAATGAGAGGCTCTCTGGAGAGATTCAGAAGGGATTCTCCTCCTTTGCAGGAAGTTTAAGTTCCCCTCTCTTTGTCTGGGGACTGGGGTACTGACTCAAGTAGAAAATATGTGTCAGGCATCAGACAGGGCAAGATATGACAAAATAATAATTGATAAACTATCAAGGCTCATAAGGGAGGGGGGAGCGGGGAGGGAGGGGAAAAATGAGGACCTAATGCCGGGGGCTTAAGTGGAGAGGAAATGTTTTGAGAATGATGGGGGCAATGAATGTACAAATGCGCTTTACACAATTGATGTATGTATGGATTGTGATGAGTTGTATGAGCCTCTAATAAAACGATTAGAAAAAAGAAAAGAAAAGAAAATATGTGGCAGGAAGTAGGAAATTGAAAAACTTATAAAAGTCTTTTGATTTAAGAAACAAAAAGGAACTCTAGCTAATAAGCCCAAAGAAATGTATTAGGCATGCATCAGTTGCATAAATAACAGGCTAAGAGAGCAGAGTTGGTAATGATCAGCAATCAAAAGAAAGATAAGGTCCTTCAACCAAAGCCAAGTCCGTTCAGCTGATTCCCACTCAGTGACCTTACATCATCTTTCTCCTGCAGAGTGGCTGGTGGATTTGAACCTTGTATTTAGCAACCCAACATTTATCTCACTAAATCACTAGGACTCATTGAGCTCCTTCAGAGCAGGAGATGTGCATTTTTCCAGTAGCAGGAACTCTCTCATTTAAATATAGTGCAATGATTAGACCTAACCCTTCCAACCTTGCACTACTGGGCCTCGGTTTTTCTATCAGCAAAGAGAGCAGGAGAATGTAGCTTTCTGTCATCCAAAGTGGGGTCTGGGCCTGAGTTATCCTCCCTTTCCAAGGACCGACACTCTGAGGCAGAAGCGATGCCTTCACGGGCATTCAGCGTGCTGGGAGGTAGGACAATGAATGCTGGTCTGGCCCACAACGGCACCATGTGTTTCTGGGGACTTAAAAAGTTGTCCCAGAAACCTGTGAATCTGAAACGACCTTAAATTAGGCTCAAATTTGGCCTACATCAAGGGAGGGAAAGTTCATTTATCTAACATTATCTTAATTTATAAACATAGCCAGTGAACAGGATATGTTCTTACAAATGGACAGAAAGCTGAAATAAAGTTAAATCGACCCCAAAACCAGCCACAGTTTTTCTTCCATGATTTCAGCAGAAAGTAGTCCTTTTGCTTACTGGCAGCATTAAGTTGTACCATGTGTGTGTGTGTGTGTGTGTGTGTGTGTGTGTGTGTGTGTGTGTGTATGCGTGTTTATGTGTGTATGTGTGTGTTCTTTTATAGTTTTCAGGAAAGAGGATCTCCTTAAACTACTACCAGAAAAATTTCTCTCTCCCTGGAAACATTTTTCTTACTTTCTAGATATAAAATCCTTATTATTTATTTATTTATTTTTAAATCTCTTTGTACGTCTGGGAAATGTGTGTGTTCCACTTCCTCTATTCCTGTGCCACCAAACATAGTGCTGTTTAAGGCCTTTGTCAAAAGGAAGTAATGAAAAATGATCGGAAGAAACAGTTCAAGAGTGTGTTAGGATAGGAGGATTGATGGAGGGATATGTAGAGGCCTAGTGACACCATTCCCAAATAAATTATTGGTCTTTTTATTAGCCAAAATCCTCCCAGAAAGGGCTCTTTGTTTTTCCATTGAAGTGTCTGGGCTCTTAACACATTCTGTTGTCTGAGCGCCATTCCGTCCCACTCAGCGGAACAATTGCAGACATTCATCTGTAGGCGGTTTTGTCTCCGGTGAGATTGGCAACGTGCTGGTGTCATGGAGAAGGGAAGATATGGAACATCGTGCCCTCTCTAAGAGCGTTAAGTCATGTCACAAAGCACCCATTTTTATATGCATATAGAAATTATAGACACATCAACTTCTCTGTGCAAAGAGAAATACACACACTGCTCAGATATCTATCATTTAAATAGAATCAAAACTACATGCTATCCAAAAAGGAGGGATTAGTGATCTGATCACTAGGAATGTTTCATGAAGGCGACTAGACTGAGCTGAATCCTGAAAGATGGATGGAGAGAGGCAGGAAGAAGAATGTTCTAAACAAGCCAAGGATCCTGCCTGAGAGAGTTTGCTCAATCCCCTTTTCTCCCTAAGTATGAGAACACATAAGTCCTGACGTTTAAACCATAATCATTGTGAGCATGTGATTTCTAATGCTAGCAAACCAGGTAGCATGGTTGATTCTTCCAAACAAAGATGTTTAATTGTGGACTCTTCCTTCTGTAACTTTTTACTTAATGGTTTTGTTTATTATAAAAGTACTATGATGGGGAGCACTTTGTTTTTTAAACATATTGTATATGAAAAATATAGAAATGATGCCTAGGGCTCACGTGTTTTCACAGTTTTGAAACGTGTGTATTATATGGAGACCTGTTGGGCAGAGCTCCACCAGCCTCATTGCTACAAAGAAGATATTTCGAATGGCACTGGGCAAAGAAACACTAGCTCTTGTTCTTCCCACCACGTCGGCATGAAGTCCTGAGAAAGATGACAGGGGGTTGGTTCTGCTCAGCCCTTGTGAGGTTAAACGGACACATTCTGCTGCCCTTGGGGGGGGGGGGTTGTTTTCAAATTTTTATGTTGGTATCATTACAAAGTTGATCATTGAATCTCTGAACATTTTTTATAATGTTAAAGAAAATCTACGTGGGGGTTGTTAGAATGTCTAGGTGAATAAAGCTATTTAAAATAGAGGTGAAGATAGAGCAAATCCTCTCCTTAGAAATAGCACATAAATTAGTTGGAGAGATCTGATGATCCCTTTGGGAATGAATGACATTGATGAACAAGAGTCAAACTAATTTCAACTTTAAATCGAATCATAGATACTATATAACTAGAATTAAGTGGAAAATTTCATAAACCATAGAATGGGATAATATTAGTAATATCTGCATATACACGATTTTGCAATAAAAATTAAATTTTTGAAAATATATGAAGTATTTATCACATCCACTGGTAAAAAATAATTACTTAAACTTATTAATGATAGTAATTTCATTACCATGAGCATAATTTGGGTAAAAATGAAAACTTGGAAACTTCTAAACTGGGTCACTTGCAGTTTGCTAGATCATGGCTTTAAGACGATTCATAAGCTCTCAATCACCCTGTGATTAAAAAGCCTATTCTGTAGAGGAGAAGGAGACAAGAGGAGATGGAAATTGTAAGCTGAAGAGATGTCATTTTTCTCACCTAAGGAAATGAAGCATGGTAATCACATGAAAAGCGCTGATTCTGAAGATTGCCATGAAATGACCCACACTTTCACTGTTCTCGAGTAGACAGCCAGATCAGAAATGGCTCAGTGATCCTTGTCGTCTGTGGAAACATGAGCTAAAGGGACAACAGGATCGCCGGACTGCAGCATAGTCTTCTACCCTCTTCCACAAAAACCAACGCTGCCCCGCCGATTGCTCTGGCCTGACTGACAGACATCCCAGAAACAATTGAGAGAAAAATAAAACAGGATGGAAAATAAAAATAAATGTTGGCAGAAGATTTTGCAGGTGTATGATTAAGTAACATAGGAATAGTTAGGCTAAATAGGTGGTTCGTTTTCGGAATATAAAGGCTAAAGGAGGAAATAGAATGTTGTGGAAATTAGTTCAGTGCTGTTGTTGTGGTTAGGGGCCCCGGTCGGTTCTGACCGATATGGACCGTATACCCAGCAGAACAAGACACTGCAGGGTCTTGCACCATCCTCACCACTTTTCCTTTGCCTGAGCCTCGTTAAGTGTTAGGAGACAGTAAACTAAAAATAGAATGCGTTGTATTTCCCCCCATAATTCCTTGAACACAGATAAAATTATTTTCTTACAGAACAGAAAGATGCTCTTAATAAAGTGTAATCTACCAGTCTCACTTTTGCAAACTTCCCGTGGTGGTCCCCAGGGACTCCCATCCAGCTGACAACTAATCATTTTGATTGGATCACAGAGCTAGTGATCTACACTGCTAGTGCAATTTCAGAGCCCATTAATTTACATCATACCCTACAGCCTATTGATATCTCTTCTGATTTTTTTTTTCTTCACAATGTCACTCCTTTTCTCTGGTTTTCTGAAATTAGCTCTTGGTTGCATGGTCATTCTGTGGTAGCATTCTTGTCTTCCATGCAAGAGACCTGACTTTGATTTCAAGCCACAGCATCTAAAACACAGTCAGCACCATTCATCTGTCAGCTTTGCTATGAGCAGAGATTCCCAGCCAGGAAGAAAACTTGGCGATCTGCTTCTGAAAACCAGCCAGTAAAGCCCCTCTCGATCCTGACTGCACAGGTCCAGGGCCACTCTGCTCCCTTGTGCATGGAGTGGCCAAGCGGAAAGGGACCAACTCACTGGAAGCGAATGACATGAAACTCAGAGAAAGAACTGATCAGAGAGGGCTGATGCCCTCTAGGTATCCAGCACTGTACTTTCGAATATTTGTTGATTTACCCGTGACCACTTAAGAGGAAAACAATACAATAACAATACAAAATCCAGACTCTGCCTTCTCCTCCTCGAAATCACAGGCATGGATGGTATAACTTAGAGAAAGTAGAGGAAACTCTTTTGAGGTGCAACTGGGATTATGCAGGTATTCCTCACTCCATCAACTTTAGATCTCCCCAGATGTCACCTCTGCTAGAGTCACGGCTTGACTTCTCTCCATTTAGGAAGCTTCTCAGGCCTCTTGACAAATGGGGCTAAAATGCATAAGCCAGCAGTAATGGGTAAAGTACCTATCCATCATATTTCTTCTTTTTTACATGAAGCATTCAAATCCATCAAAAATAACCTGTGGGAAGAAATGACTTCAGAGTACCCTCAGACGGAGCAGCTTTTGAATTGCTCAGTGGAAATCTTAATATGATTCTCTTTCAGGTTTATGATGTTTGCTTCAGGTGAGCTCTCTGATACCTTCAAGTTTGACTTTCACAGTAAATTATAACATGCCATTTTGTTGTTGTTGTTGCTACCAAGAGTCTTCCTATTTATTTCCTAGTGATAGTTTAGATTTATGTGTGTGTGTGTTCCTTGTCATCCTTGTGGTCTTTCATCTTAAGTAATAGAGCAATAATAATATGACAAGATATTTACAGGGCCCCTTTTCCTTGATAGCGCCTTGTCTTTTACATATGTAAATGTACTCAGGCCCATTTGAAGTCTTATTTACTCCACAAAACAAATGTGAATCATGTTGATAGCTTTATATTCTAGGGCAGCGTGAGCTGAAATACACGCTATGTCTTGCTGTAGTGAGTAGTTGTGTGTAGATAGCAGGAGCTTGTTTATCTCCATATGGTCCACGCTCCAAGGGCACATTCCCAGTGGGTCAAATTATCTGGGTATAGGATCCATTGATAAAATTATATTACCGTTGTAATTGCATGTTTTCATATTGTTGTTTCAGGAAGAGGAATGAAAAGGTTAGAGATATCCCCAAGAAGCAGTTTTGAAAATACACATAAAAGTTATATATTCTTGCTGACAGATGTTCCTGTGTTCAGTTACAAAGTTGGTAAAAAGTCCTGTAGAGCAGTGGTTCTCAACCTCCCTAATGCTGTGACCCTTTACTCCAGTTCCTCATGTTGTGCTGACTCCCCAACCATAAAATTATTTTTGTTGCTGCTTCATAACTGTAGTTTTGCTACTGTTATGAATCGGGTAACCCCTGTGAAAGGGTCTTTGGACCCTTTGGACCCAAAGGGGTCGCAACCCACAGGTTGAGAACCGCTGCTGTAGCTGTTGTTGTTGGGTACCGTCAAGTTGGTTCCTGACTCAAAGAGACCCCGGGTACTAAAGACTGCAACACGGCCACTTCTGGGCCGTATTCATAATTGTTGTCATGTCCGAGTGTCTTGCTGCAGCCACTGTGTCATGCAATTCTCATTGAATGGATGATGGAAACCAATGTATTCAGACACAGAAAATCCAATCAAGTTAATCAATAACTTGTGTAGCTCTCCAAAAATGTAAAGCCTTTGGTGGGTGCTGTTATTATCACCATATATAGTATTTACTAAATCAAGTATTTACTAAGTCTTAGGCATTATACTGGATATTTTCTTTCTCTTTATTAAATGCTTTTATTGGGGGCTCTTAACATCTCATCACAATCCGTACATTCATCTAGGGGGTCAGGCACATTTGCACATATGCTGCCATCATCATTTTCAAAGCATTCTCTTCCCACTTGAGCCCCTGATATCAGCTCCCCATTTATTTCCCCTCCCTCCCTTACCTACCCTTCCTTACCCATCCTCCCTCATGAACCCCGGATAAGTTATAGATTATTATGTTCATCTCTTACATTGTCCTCAATCGCCCCTCACACACTTTTCCATTGTCCGTCCCCCTGGGAGGGGGTTTAGTTCATCCTTGTGATCAATTCCTCCTTTCTCCCCACACTCTCCCCTAGTCCTCCTGGTATCTCTACTCTCCTTGCTGGCCCTGAGGGGATCAGCTATCCTGAGTTCCCTGTGTGATGGGCTCTTATCTGTAGTAGGATGTTGGATACTTTCTATGCGCCATTCGATTCAGTTCTTTGTAAAACTCATATGTTGTTGTTAGATGCTGTTAGGTCTGCTCTGACTCACAGCGACTCTGCATACCAGAATGAATCGCCATCCTCACACTGTTTGTTATGTTTCAGCCCATTGTGGCAGGTACTGTGTCATCAAGGGTTGCCCTCTTCTCTGTTCACCTTAACTTTGATGTGCTTTTCCAAGGACTGGAAAAGATCCCATCAGATAGTCACCTCCAGATTATGGATAGGAGAATTATAATTTAACAGTGATTAGGATTCCTCCTAGGTCAAATAGTTCATAGGTGGCAGAGTCAGGATTTGTATATAGGTAATTTGATATTAAAGTTCTTAACTAAAATATTTAGATTCGAATGCATGTGCATCTGTTTCTACCTTTCTTATATCAATTATCTGTTGAAAATCAAACTCAAACCCAAGCTCACTGCCACCCAGTGGATGCCAACTCACAGCAGTCCTTTAGGGCAGAGTAGAACTGCCCCTGTGAGAGTATCTGTTGAAAGGAGGAAAACTTATCTAAGAAAAGAATTTTTAAACCTAATGGTTGGGGTGTCAAATACATAGTGAAGGTCGTAGATCATGACAGAATGAACAGATCGTAGGACTCCTGGAAGACCAAGCACAAAGCCTGATGCTCTCATGATAGAGAGCAGGGGCAGAGAAGAAAAGCCAGCGGCTACCAAATAAGCACTATGAGACCTTTTTCAACAACCATTTATTCAGCATGATGTTGAGCACATCATGAAGAGATCCATCTCGTGCATCCCTAAAGAGATAGATATGCATTTATTTACTCCTGTGTGCTTTTGCTGGCCTGCAGGCTATAGGAGCATCAACTGTTAGGTGGTATGCAACTTCTCTAATGGTGGAAAGAAGATATCACTGCCTGAGAAACCATGGGATCAGAACTAGTGTGAGCAATGAGCCGCTGTTGGCATAAGGATGACCAAGAATGGTTCCATTGAACTAGGTAGTCCAAACACACAAAGCAGGTGTTTGCCAACATCTTCAAGAAAAGGCACTTTATAGGAGGAGATGACTAGGGAATCATCCATAGTACACGCAGCCTAACTACTTTGCATTTGAATAAGCTGTTTTGTATTGTTTCCTGCTGTGTTAGTCCTGGTAGATTAGAGAAACCAATCCAGGGAGACTCATATGTGTGTAAGAGAGAACTTTATATCAAAGAGCACTTGTGTATTAAGAAAACATCCCAGCCAGTCCAGATCAAGTCCATAAGTCCGATATTAGCTCGTATGTCCGGTACTAGTCCATAAATTCCTCTTTAGACTCACGCATCCGTGCAATGATGCAGAATGTAGGAAGATCACAGGCCAGTGGGTGGAAAATCTTGTAGATCCAGTGGCAGTGGAAGTATCTCAGTGGTGGTGTGGGTCTCCACATGGCTCCTCCAGCTCCAGGGCTCTGGTACCATCTGCATTGCTCCATGTGGCTTGTCATCAAGCAGATGAAGCAGAGAGAGTATGTCTGGCCTTCAGTGAGCTATTTATCTCTGTGGCACCTCCAAATGAAGTCACCAAGCTGTGATCTGATTGATAGGCTAGACTCCACCCCTTCACTCAAGTTGACAGGAGATTATGTAACTGCCACACCTACTAATTATAGTTCTTGGTAAAACACAAGGAAGAATGTGTGTCATATAAGCATGTTTATTATGTAATGTACATATTCTTAGCATCTCAGGGAAGAGTTAGGTTGGATGGCTGATAGAATGGAGCACAGGAAAATAAGCACAGGTGTGCCCAAAAATAAAGCTCCGTAAGAAAGAAAGAAAACAGTGACATGGCAGCAAACTCAGGTGGGATACCGCAGGGTGGTAGTTAACATCGGTGTGGTCTTGGTGATTTGCAGCAGTCAGAAGTAGTTCAGAGATGAGTACTGGAGTAGTCTTAGGATGAATTGGATTTCTGTAGGCATCATAAAAAAGGAGGGGCCCTGGGGGCACAGTGGGATTCGAGCTGGGCTGCCAACAACCAGGTCAGCAATTTGAAACCACCAGTCACTCCCTGGAGAAAAGGGGGCTTTCTACTCCAACAAAGATGTACAGAAATCCACAGCGGGAGGCCTACTCCATCCATGGGTTGCGATGAGTCAGAATGGGCTCCATCGCCACGCATGTCTGTTGGAATTTCAGGGAAATTAATAATCGACCACAAATAACAATGGTCACCCTCAAGCGGAATAAAGGCGGTGGGTGGGGGATGGGGTGGGGGTGGGGGGTTGTAGATGACTACAAGGAGATGACTCATAGGCAGTTTGGAACCTGAGGCAGGAAAGCAGGGGAAATTTAGGAGTCTGGCTATGACTGTCTCTGCCCAAAGTCAACAGTCGCAGCCATGGCAATGAATTGTCTCATGTGCAGACAACAAGGCAGATTCATGCTTTATGACACTTGAAGCTTGTAGCATCTAAAGTCTCCTCTTTAAGGAAAACCTTGCAAAGTGAAATGTCATCTTGCTAGAACCCCTCATAGGCCTTTGGAAGGAGACGCCGAGGGAGACACTCAATCCTAACCTTCATTAATTTTTGGAATGGCTTCCCTAACTAGAGCAGTGCTAGTCAAAGGAAATATAATATGAGCCACACATATAATTATTTTTTGTCAATAAAATAAAATAAAGAAGATACAAGGAGGCTTTAAAAATCGGTGGAGATATTCCATTCTCTTAATTCCATTTTCCACAATATTTTTAGAGTCACCTCCCATTATAATTCCCAACATATTTGAAATAATGTAATTTTACATGTAATCAATATAAGTACGTCAATGAGCTAGTTTGCTTCTTTTTTTTTTTTTTTTTTTTTCATCTTAAGGCTCTGCTGGGATATATATCCTACCTAACTACCTTTTAGTTCCACGGCATGGTTTCTGACTCATGTGTGTCAGAGTAGACCTGGGTGCCACCAGGGTGTCCCGGGGCTGGATTTTTGGTAGTTCATTGCTCACTCACTCACGCACTGCCATGGAGTCAATACACTGTAAGGCAGGGTAGAACTGCCCCTGTGAGTTTCTGAGACTTTAACTCTTTACGGGAGTTAAAAAATCCATCTTTCTCACAAGGTGATTTCAAACTACTAGCCTTACAGTTAGTAACCCAAAGCATGACTATATACCAGCAGGGCTCTCTTCATTGCTAGTAGGCCTTTATCTAGAGCAGCGGTTTGCAACCTGTGGGTTGCCAATACTAGCCACATTTCTTTCTTTCTTTTTTTCACTAGCCACATTTCAAAGGTTCAATAGACACATGTGACTAGTAGCTCATTTACGGGGAGCACATGACTAGACCCTTATTGCTCAGCTTGTGATCCATGACCTGTGTCAATCCCTTCACCTGAGAACTTGTAAGAATGCAGACTCAAGGATTTCGCTTCACACCTACTGGAAATAGGAGACTGTCCAAACCACAGGTGCCAGCTCTTTCTTTCATCTGATTATAAAGGCTAACAGTGAGTGTTTCTAATGTCTGAAAGCCCCGTCTTCATCTTCTTGGTGCCTCAATTCATATAATGATAGTACTGATCATGAAAACTGTGGGATATATTTGGCACAGTTCTGAAACGTTATTGTTGCAAATCTTAATGAAGGATTCAGAGCTAAAGATGAAAAATGATCCTTCTGAAGCTCCTTAATTGAACACCTTTATGCCTGTGGCCCTGCCCAGTGATGCGTGCTATGGCTGACAATGGCTGAAAAGAAAGACGTGTCGTTTTTTAAATGCTTCATGACTTCTGTGATTGCAAAGTATTTATTTAATTATAAGAACATCTCTCATTTCGGTTGCTCGTGTTATTTACCCACTTTTGCCGTTGATATAATCCTCTAATTTTAGTTGGATGTAACAAAACATAAATGTTTTTAATTGGAATATTAGCTGCATAGTAGGATTCAAATAACCCATTTCATTGTATGAGCAGAGATTTCAGTTGTGTTATAGGAATGGATTTTTCAGAAACTTCTTGGTTGATTTATCACATTGAGTGCTTTTGTGTTTTGTTTTGTTTTTAAAAAGCCCAGAATAGGAGGCAATATATTCCACTCCATATTTCCTCCATCTCTCCTGTTTCTGGAACATAGCTGCACCTAGTAAATATCACATTGTTGGTTGGCAAGATCAATGGACAAATGACAATGCAGCAATTATTTCTCACTCACCTTCCAACTCTTTCTGTTCCCATGGGAAACAAAGCCACTGTTTATAGTCTGTGCACTTACTTGGACGGAATTCATTTTTTGAGGCTTGCCAGGTAGTGTGAATGCAAACCCCCTGCACCTGCTACCTGAAAGGTGGGTGCTTTGAGTCCATAAGAAGCACCTGGAGAGAAAGGTCTGAAAATCAGCCACTGACAACGTTTTGGAGCATGATTCTACCCTGATACGCATGCGGTCTCATAACTAAAAATTAACTCAACCGCAAGTGGATTGGTTTAGGGTTTTAATCAATTATGCCAGTGAAACAGCTGTCTGACTTGTATTTATGAAAATTGCAGTTAACCCTTTTAATACTGGTTGCTCTAATGAAGTATTCGCTTGTGTGAAAAGGTGCCCAGAGAGAGAGCACTGGTCACAGCAGCGGTGAGGGTAAGCTGACCACTACGAATTATATGGATGTGAACTTCTTTGCCTTAAAACCAGTAACTCGTTTCCAGCTAGTTAACTCTATGTTAGAGTAGAGCTGTATTCATTCCGGTCTTCACTGGGGGATATTTGTGGGAAATAAGTTGCCAGACATTTGTTTAACTCGTGGTGAAATCAAACCTCTAATCTTTCAGTTGCCATCCAATAAAGTTAGCTGTTTGCATGAGGAAGGAACTCCCGCATGTTTTCAGGCTACCCTTTCCTTAAGGAGAAAAAGTAACCTTTCCAAAAAGTGTGTGATACACTCTGCTCACTTACCTCCTGTACGGGCATTATATGGTCAAGTTCAAGAGAAAAAAAAAAGGTAGAAGGTCATATGTCCTTGACTGGGTTATCAAGAAAGGCTTCATCATGGAGCTATTTTTTTCTGCATCTTAATGATGCAAAGGCTAAATAATGTGGACAACAATTTTCAAACAAAACTATTGCAGATGGAAAAATATAAACATCCTTGACAGTTGTTTGAGCAAATAGTGATTGAATCAATTTGCAGGAAAATGAAACAGGACCCATATCCCACCCCATATATATTAACATACTCAAGATGAATAAAATAAATCCAAATGTAAAATCTAAGACTGTGAAGATTACCAATGAATAAAAGAGCGATGAGGAGCCCGCTTTAGATAGAAATGAATCTGAACAACAATGAGATGTCCTGTCACCCCAGCATGAATAGCATCGTTCCAAAAACCAAAAGAAAGCAAAATGGAAAGCAGCAAATGCTGGCAATGGGGTAGAGACACTGGACCCCTCAGACATTTCAGTACCTTCATGTTTGTCATAGCAGCATTCACAATAGCCAAAGAGTGGAAACAATTCAAACGCCCAACAGTGGAACAGTATATAAATAAACTATGATATATACACATAACAGAGTACTCTGTAATGGTAGCAAATATTGATGAATTTGCAAAACGCTATATAATATGGATAAACATGATGGACGTTATGTTAAGTGAAGCAAGTCAATCACAATAAAAATAGGGCAAATATTGAATAAACTCACTATTGTACAAAGTCAAGTTGAGGTTTTCACATTAGGAGAAATATTATTAGATTGTTACAATGGGTAGGAGGCAAAGAAGGGAAAATCATTAATGAGAGGGTAGAGGGTAGACACGTTAATTGGATGGATGTTTTTTAAGATTGAAAAATACAGTAGAAGAAAAATAGCCTGCCTTTCTCAGGCATTTAATAGAGAGAGAGACCCAGTGAATATAGGTGGTTACTGGGGCACTGAGAGTGCGAAAGTGAAAGCCCTTTTCACTAACCCATCGTTGACCATTGGATCTCATCCAGAGGATCTATGGGAAAAAGCCCTGGTCATCTTCTCTCATAAAGATTTCAGCCAAGAAAATAGTATTGGACAGTTCAGCTCTGCATATTCACGATGAGTCAAAAATGACCCAGACACCCAACAAGTGTAGGGCATACTGGGAAGAGGGTTGGGTGTGGATTTGCCACATATATCATTTGGTCTGAAAAACACTTGTGGATTCAATGAGGAAATTTGGTTTTTGAGCTAGGAGGAAAATATCAGATATTTCTGAGTAGCCAAGTGTAATGATGAGATTTTTGTCTTTAGATGATGAATTTTAGAAGGAATTATTGCAATGGGAGAGATGTATGGTGTGTTAGTCTGGGTAGACTAGAGAAACAAACCCATGGACATAAATATGTGTATAAGAAAGAGGTTTATACCAGCCTGCACGATCATGAGATGTCGAAGGTATCAGGTATCAGAACAAAAAATCATATCATTTTGAATGAGGGGGAGTGCAGAGTGGAGACCCAAATCCCATCTGTAGGCAACTGGACATCCCCTTATGGAAGGGTCATGGGAAGGAGACTAGCCAGTCAGGGTGCAGTATAACAATGATGAAACATACAACTTTTCCTCTAGTTCCTAAATGCTTCCTCCCCCCTGACCCCCTGACCCACTATCATGATCTCAATTCTACCTTACAAATCTGGCTAGACCAGAGGATGTACACTGGTACAGATAGGAAATGGAAACACAGGAAATCCAGGGAAGATGATCCCTTCAGGACCAGTGGTGAGAGTGGCAATACCGGGAGGGGGGAGAGAGAGTGGAATGGAAAGGGGAAACCAATTACAAGGATCTACATATAACCTCCTCCCTGGGGGACAGACAACAAAAAGGTGGGTGAAGGGAGACGTCAGACAGTGTAAGATATGACAAAATAATAAATTATAAAGGATCAAGGAGGCAGGAGGGAGGGGGCAGGGAGGGGGAAAATGAGGAGCTGATGCCAGGGGCTTAAGTGGAGAGTAAATGTTTTGAGAATGATGAGGGCAACAAAAATACAAATGTGCTTTACATAATTGATTTATGTATGGTTTGTGATTAGAGTTGTAAGAGCCCCCAATAAAATGATTTTTTTAAGAAAAAGGGAACAAATTAAATAAAAAATAATGATTTATAAATTATCAAGGGTTCATGAGGAAGGGGGGAGCAGGAAGGGAGGGGAAAAAATGAGGAGCTGATGCCAGGGGCTTTCATGGAGAGCAAATGTTTTGAGAATGATGAGGGTAACGAATGTACAAATGTGCTTTATACAATTGATATATGTATGGATTATGATAAGAGTTGTATGAGCCCCCAATAAATGATTTTTTTAAAAAAGATTTATATACAAGAGCAATTGAACATTGAGAAACCATCCCAACCCAGTCCAGTCCAAGGCCATAAGTCTGATATTAGCCCATATGTCCAACAACAATCTATAAAGTCCTCTTCAGACTCACGAATCACATGCAATGAAGCCAAATGCAGGACAATCACAAGCCAGTGGGTAGAAAGTCTTTGGGTCCAGTGGTGTTGTAAACATCTCAGTGCTGGCAGGGGTCTCTGCATTGGAAACATCTCAGTGCTAGCAGGGGCCTCTGAATCAGGGTGGGTCCATGTCTCCTCAGCTGCTATGTTTCCCAGGGAGTGTCAGAGAGTCTCCCACCTCCAAGAAGGAAATATCAGATTTCCAAGAATTCTCAGGAGAAAACTATGCCCACACAGAAGCCTCATTGGCTATGATCTGATTGACAAATGAGACTCCACCCCTTCACTCCCAATCCTCTCAAATTGACACTAGATTAGGTGACTACCACATATGGTGATATAAACTAAAGGAACACACCAGCCATGAGAATTAAAATGGCAGGAAGAACGTGATAGATTTTGTGGAGCCTGAGTTGGTAAACCCTGGGCTAGCAAGGTTTTGGTACGGAAAGTGAAGTAGGAAAAACCCAAGAGAATAATTATATTGAATATTAGCATAGATGCTATGACTATGTCAAGGAACTACAAAGGAACCCACCAAAGGCCAGTTTCCTCTTCTATACATGAAAATGAATTTAGTGTGCCTTTATATAATACTATTTTATATCGTTTTGTTTCCAATGAGATTTTATTTTAATTAATGAGCTTTCCTTTTTATGAGTAAGTATGGTACTGACAATATTATCAGTGTCATCTGTCTAGTTCCTTTTTATTGACAGAGCATTGGTGGGGATGTAATCTCTGCCTCTGGTTTTCTTTAGTGTTACCATTCTAGTAAGTACACAGAGATACAATTAGTGATATTTTAAAAATTTGTTACCCAACAGGTTTATTTGACTGGCACATAATTTATATTTTGGTATCTTTATTGTGTAGTCTGGGTAGACTAGAGAAACAAATTCATAGACACTCATATGTGTATAACAAAAAGCTTTTATACAAGAACAATTGTATATTGAGAAAATATCACAGCCCAGTCCAGATCAAGTTAATAAGTCTGATATTGGCCCATATGTCCAATACCAATGTAGAAATCCCTCTTCAGACTCACACAGCACATGCAATGATGCCGAATGCAGGAGGATCATAGGCCAGTTGGCGGAAAGTCTTGTGGGGCCAGTGGAGGTGTAAGCATCTCAGTGAGGACATGTACATGTGTCTCCATGTGGCTCCTCCACCTCCAGGGCTCTAGGGTAGCTCCATGTGTCTTGTCTTCAGGAATAGGAAGCAGAGAGCATCTCTCGCCTCCAGGGAGGAATATAAGAGGTCCCAGAATCCTCAGGAGAAGGACATGCCCATAGCGATGCCTCATTGGCTGAGGCCTGCATGATAGGCTAGCCCCCACCCCTTTTCAAGTTGACAGGAGATGATGTAACTGCCACAATTATGTAAATTATTTTGAAATTAAAGCAGAGCAATTGTCAGACTGTTAAAGAGTTCAGTTAATTCCATCTGAAACTCACATTTGTAACCGATTGAATCTTCTTAGGGTTGTAATTCATTTGTATCATATAATGAAATAGAAGTTTCGGCAACTAAAAATATAAATGACAGATATATAAAACAAGGATTATACAAAAGAGGTTAATTTTTTTACAGAAATTATAATTTTAAGACGCTTCATTTGCTCTATGAAGGATTTGATTGTTGTGGCAAAAGTAAAAGCTATTTTATGCTAGTTTATTCAATTTAATTGATTTATATTATGGCATTTTAAATATCTGTATTATGTCAAATTGCCACTTTAATCATTGTATCTGATCATATTTGGTTACTTAGTCATCTGAATCCTTATTTAAAAACCATATAATCAGTAAATCATTACTGAGCCATAAAATAAAGAAGGAACAACCTAATGAAGCTATGTTTTATATTTGCCCTGAAATAATAACTTCATTTTTATAGTACTGACAGAGAAATCAATTTCATGTGTCTAGCTCCTTTTCATTCTGACAAGCATTGGTAAGAATGTAATCGCTGCTGCTTAAATACATATATCAGTTGAAAATAGATATGTCCTTGGCCTTTACCCCAAATTATGCTTACCCGGTAAATGAAATATCTGATAGTTCAATGCTTTGTCCGTATACCACTTCATATCATCAAATCTGCCCAACTGATAGATTGCTGCATCATTATTTCATCAGACACATAGGCTAGGATTTCTTGATTATAAATCTTTAAAAGCAATTGCTACATGGTAGCCCAGAACCACTGTTATAAAAGTCACTCCTATTCTCAGGAAAAGTAATATCTTAGCTAAACACTGTGAAATGAAATCAATTATATCCGTATATGCTGGCCAGATTATTTACAATCTGCCTATTGATGCATTTCACTTTTGAAGAATGAAAGAAAGGTGGTCATTTTGTTCTTGAAAATAAAGCATGTTTTCCTCCTGGTTGTCTATAAAAATAGTTCTTTTTTTCAAATGCATTGGCCACCATACGGTTCATTTTTTAAATGACCCCAAAGCAGAATAAAATGAAAGTGCACTTTCTAAAGGCATGTGCAACTTTATTCTGATATTTAAAAGTGGTGAAACCCATATGCAGATGTTCACTGTGTATACGTCCATAAGCACTAGTAGACCTGTGTTCACCTGGCAAGTAACCCAGCCCTGATGACCATCAGTGCATCATAGAGTATATTAGCATACCAGGCATTTTCCAGCTTCATTCAAAGACCATAAATGCTACCAAGAGAAACTAAAATACGGCTTTCCTTACAGAGTGTGGGTTGGGGAGTGGTGAACATGTAAAAAAACAATAATAATAGAATAAAGTCAAGGGTGCTTTATTTATACTCACTCCGAGTTTCTCACTTGTTGATTGTCATAGTGTGAAATGATCATTAGTTAGAATTGTATGGCTGATGTAGATGCTGAGAAAACTTTGTTTAAAAAAAAAGAGTGGCTTGTCAGAATCACTCCAACTGTATTTGATGCTCAGCCTTTCTTATGTTTTTCAAGGCACAAGAGTCCACACACTCCTACAGAGAATCTGAGCAGCCCTTCTGAGTACTGATCTTATTCAGCGACACTTTTAGTCCAAGTGTTATTTATAGTTATTTTTCAAATGCATTAAGATTTGCCTGTCTTTTCTGTATCTCTCTAAGTCGTAATTCTGCATCCTAAATCTCTGAAAGACTCCAGGCTCCGACATCATCTGTCTTTTCCTAAGCATGGCCTATTTTGAGCTCAAGATTGTGTTCGCAGTGCGGAGGTCCTGTGGATTTTGCCAAGATGAGAACATTACTGGTTGTGTGCAGAGACCTGAAGACAAAATACAGCCCTGAAGTTGCTTGAGATTATTCATGGGGAGAATTTTCCAGCTTTCTCTCTCTTCTTGCCTCGAGCCACTGAATGCCTCTTAAATCACTGACAGAATATTTAGGTCAACACTTTGCCTGAGGTCATTTAAATTTCAAATCTGCTGCCATGTTTCTACTTGTAGTTATTGGTTGAGAGAAGCACTGTGCCTACAGTTAGTGAGCTGGAGTGGGGCATCTGGCACAGGAAACTTCAACTCACAGTCAAACTTCATTTATGCTCTGCTGAGAGGAAGTTTGTCACTAGGGTTCAGGAGTTTAAGTTGGCATTCTGTCCAGACCGAATGCTGAGTTGGGAGCTGTGTCATGTGATAAAGGTTAGTCTCTTGCTAGCTTTCGTATCACCAGTTGTAGTACAGACAGTGTTATGCTGGCTTCATAGAAATGACGTGAGAGCAAGACCCAGTTTATATGACTTGGAACACGTCAAGTGGCAGGATAGAATGTCCGGTGACTTCAGGCCTCCCTGATCAGCAATGAACACAGGCACCCATGTTCGAATGGTTCTTAGATTCAATCAAAGTTACAATGATTAATTCTTCCTCATGCCGGTTGACAGCCTTCATTCCAGTTATTTCCATAGCACTTGGTCCTGAGTATAGGAAAAATAAGGAAAAATAGCTTTGATTTTTATACCTTAAAATATACTAGGTTATAACAGGAGCACATTTAATACCTAAATCTAGGTTTCAGAGTTATGAAGATATGTTTTAAACCATAATGCTTTAAAATAAACTTTTATATAAATAAATATTTTATATATGCATGTATTTTTTGCATGATGAAGATAGAACACAAGAGTTCCTGTTCACCAACCTTTGGTCACTGTTGACTAAGAATAAGAATATATTTCACACAGGTCCCTAGTAGGTGCCACGGAGCTAGTTCTAACTCATAGCAACCACATATATGACAGACTGAAATGTTGCCAGTTCCGCACTATCCTCACAACTGTTGTCACTTGTGCCACTGTTTCAGCCACTGTGCCAACCCATTTTCAGAGAGTCATCCACTTTTCCACTGACCCGCTATTTTACAAAGCATGGTGTTCTTGTCCAAGGATTGATCCCTCCTGAAAACAATGACACTTCTCATCCCACAAATACATCAGAATCTGGCTTCACTTCATCATAGTCACTTGTCAATGTATGGCTACTGCCATTTTAAAATTATAGCTCATAGAATAAAATCAAATCAATATCAGTGAGTCAAAACTGATACAAGTAATTAAAGGACAAAAAATAGGAAAGAAATAACAGCTCTTTTGTATAACTAATTAACAAATGCAAAGGAATGATGAAAGCCAATTTTCATAGTTTCACAAGTCACATCATTGATTGTGGTATGTTAAAATTGGCCATATGATGCTTCCATTACAGGATTAAAAACATGTAGAAAAATAGAAAAATTAATATTTGCACTTTTGTCAGAGCATCTCTCCCTAAGATTCTTATCAATTACAAAGATAGAATTAGTACAGATTCTGTATGAGCAAAATGAAGTGTTGTGGGCTTCCCATTCTTCACAATGTTATCTCTGTGTATTTTTTTTATGATTCACACAGTCAAATGTCCGCATAGTCCATAAAAGGGATTTAAAAAATCTGTGCTATATCCTCTACTTTCAAGAAGATCTATCTGACATCAGCAATGATATCCCTCATTATGTCTTCTATTGAATTTCTAGTGGTTCCCTGTCAATGTATTGCTGCAACTGCTTTGGGGGTTGTTTGTTTTTAATCTCCAACAGAACTTGTTTTCTTGTGATAATAATACTATTGTTAGGTAATTAGGCATGTTATTGGAACGCATTTCTTTGAAATGGGCAACTTTCTTTGGTTGGCCAGGTAGCTGCATTTTAAAGTTCTTGAAATAGACGACTGCACACTTCCAGCTCTAGTTCTGTTTGTTGATTGAGCTCCATTGGTCTTCCATCACTTTCTGACACTTGGTTTTTTGAGAACAACTTGGACTTCATCCATCAGTACCACTGGTTCTTGACCATATGCTGCTTGATCATATGTTTGAAAACCGACCAGTGATTTTTGTTACAATGATCATTTGTTTTCTTTCAATCTTGTAATAACTAGTGCATCTATCTTGGAGAATCCTAAATCTGGTGCCTAACATTTATGAAAAATTTCTAGCTCACTTTTAAAAGAGCCTGTTTAAATTCTAGGATTCCATCAAATTTAATTATGAAAACAAATGGAATTATGAATTGTCCTAAAAAGAAGCCTGTAATACGATCCTATGTTTTGAGATGCCTATATATATATTTTAGTCAACATTTAATGTAATAAAAAACAATAGAACAGTCTAGGTTATGATAAAATACCGCATAAGGATTTTATTAACAGGTGCTGATGACCAAAAATAAAATGAAATAAAGCTAAGTATTACACACCAAGTATTAAATATCTACTCTCAAGTATTTATTGTGATAATACAAGTACAGATAAAAATGTATGAACTTGGATAAATATGTATGGATTTCTATTTCATATGGACCAAATATACTGCAAATTACTACACCTGCACGGGTTTCATCCACTTGGTTAGCAATCAAGCACTTTCGCCATTGTGCAACCAGGGATCCTTAGAGGCATTCTGGTATAGGTAAAATATAATTAAACTCCTTGCATAATAATAATTCTATCAAAACTTTTTTGTTTTGTTTTCATATCAGTTCTAGAACCACATTCTCCTGGCATAACTACTGACATGTGAATAAAACAAGAATGGTCTTCAAGTGGATAGAATCGAATATTTAACCATGTTGAAGTTGGTTTTGTATGTATGTGTATATATACAAAAGAATATTTCTTAAATTACTAAAATGGAGAGAATAATGTGTTTCTGCTTAATGCGAGAAAAGCAGTGTTTTTACGTTAGAAACTTTTACAAGACATTATCCAGGCCATTCATTTTATAGCTGCAATTCTTCAGACACAGTTGGTACATCAATCTTGCTATTAGATAGAATGTGACTCACATTACCCTCCCCCAGATCATAAAAGGTCATTGTTCTGCTAAGGCCACTGTGTTCTAAATTATTTGGGAGATAACCAAAATCACTTGCGAGTTGATAGACTCAGAGAGTCATTCTGGGAAAAAGGAATGGATAAAATATGAGTTACTGAGTCATGTCTTGCTGACCTTGTTGAGAGAGACTGGTTTTTACAAATAGCCAATAAAATGAAGTAAATTTTAAGTTTTGCTTAAAACATAATCTATCACAGGCAAAAAAGTAAGTGCTTTAGTTTCAGAAAATAAGAAAAAAATATCTTCCTGTGCATCTGAGAGGTTGGAGTATCCAAAGCTATGGATGTTACAACCTCAAGCCTAAAGTAAGATTTACTCAGGAGTGTGTGCTATGGTGAAATTGGTAGAGGCCAGGTATTTATTCATCCTGCTCAAAGCTTCCTGGGATTCTGAGTGATGCACATAGGGTAACCAAAAGGCTGACAATTCAAATCTACCCAGAGGTGCCTTTAAAGAAGGCCTAGTGATCGACTTTCAAAAGGTCACAGACCTTGAAGTCTATACGCTCGGTTCTACTCTGACCTACATGAAGTCTCCGTGAATGAGAATGCAAATCCCATCAACTGGTGTTCGTTATTCCAGAAAATGCCCTGCCCCATTTCCTTTTATAACAATACTATCTGCAGAAAAAGGTTTTTCCTCATTTTGACATTTTATGCATGTTTTTTTTTTATTTGTTATACTTAGGATGAAATGTTACATGGCAAAATAATTTTCCACTGAACAATTTATTCCTCCATTCAGCATTTTGTTTAGTGACATTAGTTGCAATCTTCTTCATAGAAAGGCAGTCTTCCCACCTCCTCTCCGAGTTATCCTTCTTTACTGCCCCTTCCGGCCTTCGGAACTTTGATTTGGGGGAAATGGTCTCCCAGTTGGGCTCTATGTTTGACTGCAATGTGGAGTACATTTCTCATAACTGTTATTGTTCATTTTATATGCCTTTCTGTGGTTTGATTGAAAGCCACTTGGTGGGGGGCAGGGTTACATTTTGGGTTTAAATGATGAGTAAGGGCCTTGGTCTTGGGAATTCCACCGGTCTCTTAGAGCAGCGACTCTGCTTTTTGTGATTTGGTACTTTGTTCTCCATCTTCCTCTGACTCTATCTGGACCTTGCAGTGTGATCTCCATCCAAATGTTCTGTGGTGGTAGTTGGGCACCATGTAGTACTTCTGGTATCAGGCAAGTCTAGGTTGACAATTCTGTGGTCTACTAGTCCTTGCAAGCAAGTACTGGTTTGAGTCTTTTATTTGCCTGCACCTCAGTTGGCTGCTCATGGGACCCTAGCTTATGGGACCCTAGTCGCTAGTCATCCAAGTAAGATTGAGAACCTTTCTCTCAGTGTTTGGCTATGACTAAAAACATGTGAGCACCTTTATTTTTGTTTGATCTATGTGCATAGACATATTTCCAGCACATGCACATATACATGCAGAAATGTTACAATTGTGAACGTAGTTTTTATCAGCTTGGCTGGTCTGATTCTCAGTGCTTTCCCAATTATAATATAATCACCTCCATGATGAGTTCTGGGAAGAACAGCAAGTGAATCTGAGAAGCCTTTTTTTCAGGGCAGGCCACTGATCGCTGCTTTGGCCGCATCTCAAAGGTTTTGATATATCATGTTTTCTTCCTTCTTTGGTCCTAGGACTTTTGTTGTTGTTGCTTTTATTTTTATTTATTCTTTTACCCAGCAGTTTTTTTCCTTGTTCTTCTTGTGGTTGATTGTTAATTTTATAGCATTGTTATACAAGAGGGTGCTTTGTACTAATCTATTGTGTACAGAGGTATTAAGTCTTGCTTTCTTGCCTAAAATATAGTGTATTGTGGAGAATGGTCCCTGTCACTGCCAATGACTGTACCTGGGGGGAAGAGGGAGGCCATGAGGTAAAGCTATTTTATGGTTGTTGTTTTTTTACAGAGCTTCTGTATATTTATTGAGTGTATGTCCAGTTGTTCTGTCCTTTATCAACAGTGATATGTTAGCATTTCCTACTATTATGATGAAGTAGTCTATTTCTTTTCTCCTAATGTTTGATTTGAGCATTTTAGGGCCCTTTTTTGTTGATGTACTGATACTTAATGATGTTATATCCTCTTGTTGGATTGACTCTTACCCACACTTTCACATGGTCTCTCAGGTGATATAATAATCCTTTTACACTCAGTGTAATTATCAGCAAGTACTGAGCCATGCTGGCATTATACACATTGGGCTGCTAACCTCAAGGTCAGTAGTTTGAAACCATCCGCCGCTCCATGGTAGAAAGATGCCACTCTCTACTCTCGTAAAGATTTACAGTCTCAGGGACCCACAGAGGCCGTTCTCCTCTGTCCTGGAGAACTGCTGTGAGTTGAATCAACTTGATAGCTGCGAATATCAGACTTTGTTCAGGATGAACTCAGTATTGTCATTTGCTGTTTTAAATTTGTGGTGTTGGTGGCAGTGATGGTCAAGCTATTTTATTTATTAGTGATGGTAATGCCAGTAATTTCTCTCCTCTTCAGATTTTTTTCTTCACCGAATTCATTTTCTCAATAGGTTTTCTTTACCTTCTCTTTGTTGCTTTTGATTTTTCTGTTGACGGAATAGATTTCTTCTTTTTTTCCCTCTGGTTCTAGTTTATCATTTATTTGTTACTCTGTAATTTATTTTTACCTTCATAAGTGTAAATTACCCTCAGATATTGGTAGCATTTTGACTTTTTTTTGCATTTGGAAGTTTTGTAATGATACCCCTTTTCCTTCTTTTTTTGGTTTTTACTTGAAGTTATTTTCAGTTTCACATCTCTGGTTTCCTTTCTTCAGTCTTATGCAGTTTGTGTTGAAATTCTGGGTCTGGGTTGGTTTCCAGTTGCTTTTTTGATGGCTTCTGATCGTCAAATGTACTTGCTTTCCACGATCTCTTGGCGGATGTTATGTGTCTCTTGAATGTCTTATCGGTTACTCCATTGCTGTTTCTTCCTGGGGGATGGACGTGTTCTGTTTCTTTATTTTAATTACTTGCTGGAGCCATTTTATTCTTTTTTGTTTGTTTGTTTCTTTGTTTGTTTTTTAATGAACTGAAGATGTCCTTTGTCTCTGAGATATAATAGTATTATTATACCTATTTAATTTTAGGTGAGCTTGTTTCATGCTGTTTGTTTCTTTTTTTCTTATCAGTCAGGTGCCCAGTTGTTGTATCCTTTATAATGTCACTCCAGTAACTAGTGTGGCAGCACTAGGGTGCTCACCACCAGTGTCTGAGCATATGGGATATTAGGTGGAAGTGTGACCACAGGTTTAGTTTTGCTATCCTTTAACACAACCGAGGGCCTCCAAGGTCACTGTGATCTATCATCTGTCATTAACCTAGAGCAGCGGTTCTCAACCTGTGGGTCACGACCCTTTCGAGGTCGAAGGACCTTTTCACAGGGGTCGCCTAAAACCGTTGGAAAACACATATTCCCGGTGGTCTTAGGAAATGAGACCCCAATTCCAGGCAGGTCTGCCCACATGCAGATACGCCCACATCCGAGTGCCCGGGGTGCAAACTGTTACCCATGCTACACCATGCTTCAAGACAAAATTTCATTTATTTCTCATTAGAAATAAATATTTCACGTTGTATGATTCCATATTGTTTTTATGATTACTCACTATGCTTTAATGATGTTCAATTTGTGACAATGCAACCACATCGTACCTATCAGATATTTACATGATGATTCATAACAGTAGCAAAATTACAGTGACAAAGTAGCAACGAAATAATTTTCTGGTTGGGGGTCACCACAACATGAGCAACTGTATTAAAGGGTTGCGGCACAAGGAAGGGTGAGAACCACTGCTGTAGAGTGTAGGAACAGGGATTGGTATTATTCCTTGCCCAGCGGGTGGGATGGCATCTAGAAGATAAGGCGGCTGCAGCTGGGCCATGGGGCTGCATCTCTGTCTGCTGGGAGCCAGGGCAGAACAAAAAGTAGAACAAAACAAAAAGGTAGCACAGGTGGGTGCGCTGTCCGTGGTGCCCCAGTGCCTGTTCATCCAGATGTTGGAGAAGCGGTGCACTGCCCCTTCCAAGGGCTCGGTTTCTTTTCTCCTCCTTCATAGGACAGCTGTGCTATTTTTCTGTGATGACAAATGAGCCAGAAATGGCTATATTTGACGGCACCTGATTAAAGGTTACAGAGAGTGTCTCATTTATCTAAGTTGCCTATTCTGTTTTTCTTATCCTCTGGCCTTGAAGCAAGGCTAATATAATTAAAGCACCGTTCAAAAACAAATGAGATGCAAATCGATTTTCAACTTTTTTATTAAAATATGACATGATGGAAAATACACAAATCATCAGTGTACAGTTTGAATAAATATTACCAAGTTAACGTATTTATGTAATTTCCACCCATTTGAAATACCACCATATAGGCCCCTTTTCATTAACTCTCTCTTCTTTTCTCCTCAGGTGTAAACATAATCCTGACATTTTACACCATAAGGTTTTTTTGTGTTTGAAATGTAATCATACAGTATGGCTCTTAGTATGTCTACCTCTTTGGCTCAGCATTATGCTTTTCATAAGTATAATGTTACAGATAGTTGTGTTTCTTTCATTATCATTACTGTCCAGTGTTCCATTTGACGAATATAGCAAAATGTAGTCAGCCTACTGTTGATAGGCCAACGGACTGCTGAGTTTTTAATCAGTGTTGGACTGATATAAAAAAGGTTATTATGAGCGTCCCTTTTACATGTCATCCCATATAAATTTGTATGCATTCCTGTTGATTTCATATTTCAGAGAATATCTTGGATACTATCATGGAAATGCCTTGGCCCATGATTTAATTTTTTAAAAGCTTCTTTTTGATAAAACTTTAATTTGTAAAGATTTAGTATGCCTTTCCAGGAACATCCAGTTCAGGCTGGAAATATCCACCCGAACAGAACTGTACAGTTCTGTTCTTTCATAAACACACTCGCTCCCCAGTCACTGAGAAATCCACAGACAGACTTGTGTCCCAATAATTGCCATTCTCTTTGCTTTTCGTAGTCCACAGCCTGTCTATAATTTGACTCAGTTTCCCTAATGTCCAAAGGCCATGTCAGTTACCTGAGCCCAAGCCCAGGACCGCATCCCTGTTTATGTGCAAAGAGACACAAGCTTTTTCGGGCAGCCTGAGAAAGTTAACTTCATATTCATGTGTATGTTAAATATCTCTTTAATAAAAATCCCTTATTCCCCAGTCTGAAAGAAAGGGGATTTGGGGAGAAAGAAACATGTCATGGCCAACTCCCTGGATTCCCTGTATTTCCAGTTCCTATCTGTACCAGTGTACATCCTCTGGTCTAGCCAGACTTGCAAGGTAGAATTTGGATCATGAGAGTGGGGTCAGGGAGGAAGCATTTAGGAACTAGAGGAAACTGTATTTTTCATCGTTGCTACATCACACCCTGACTGGCTCGTCTCCTCCCCAAGATCTCCAGAGGTCTACTAATGGGCTTTGGGTCTCCACTCCACACTCTCCCCATCATTCACTATGGTAAGATTTTTTTGTTCTGATGCCTTCAACATCTAGCCCAGAAGCAACAAAACCCACATGGAAGCAGCACACCAACATGTGTGATCATGAAGGGCCGAAGGGACCAGGTTTCAAACACCAAAGGTGGGGGTGGGGGGATCATATC
>NW_022103968.1:42522095-42523780 GCF_000313985.2 Echinops telfairi
AGGAAAGCGAATTTTGGGAATGATGAGGCCAACAAATGTATAAGTGTGCTTTACACAATTGATCTATGTATTGTGATGAATTTTGTGAGCCCCAATAAAATGATTAAAAATAATAATAATAACTTACTTTGAGAAAGTAGACTCATGGCTCATATTTATCTATTTCACCAAAAAAGAGGCTGCGTTTTATGAAACTGTCTTACTTGGAAGCAGCTGCTTTATGCTGTAGATACATGATCCTAGGGGCTTCAGGACACACTGAGGTGTGTCTGGTGGGGTTAAGTGTGACTTAGTGAACTGATGTTCAATGTCAGCTACTCCAAAGGCCGCCAGGGGAAGTTCAGTCCTTGTCTTAGAATATAATTTACTAGTGTCTTTGGAAATTATTATGGCAAATGATTAATCCAAATTATTTCTTGCTTAAATTTGTTATAATTGTAAAGATGTTGCATTCATGTATGCTGTTGTTCATTTACATGAGTCCATTTCAACTCAAGAAGACCCCATGGGTCACCAAATAGAATTACTTCATAGGGTCTTCTTGGCTCTAACTTTAATGGAGTCAGATCACCTGGCCAATCTTTCACATTATAACTAAAATGGCTCAAATGACTGAGTTTTAGGTTCATGCTTGCATACCAACTGTTTGGGCAACCTCTATTCGATTGTAGAGATTTTATTAAGCACATGGCCCCATGACAGGTCTGAGTCTCAAACTCAAACGCACTGCCATCGAGTCCGTTTGATTCATAGAGACCTGTCGGTCCGAGTAGAGCTGCCCCTGGGGGTTGCTGAGGCTGGATGTCTTTATCGAGATAGAAAGCACCCCCGCTCTTCAGTGGAGCTGCTGCTGGCTTCAAATGCTGGCTTTGAGGTTAGCAGCCCACACAAACCCACTGTACCACCAGATTCTAGATATGAGAAATACAGTGGCTAAAGGAACAGATAAAATCTGGCATCCAGATGTTATTCCTGTCACTTTCAACTGTGGTTTCTTTTCTGGACAGTGTCTTCCTGCTCTTACCCCTGCACATCTGTTTTAGACCCCAAGAATATCTCACTTGGGGATCACTTCAAAATGAAAAACCAAAACTCGCTGTCATCAATTTGTGTCCAACTCATAGGGACCCTATATGGTTTCCAAAGCTTTTTCTTCCTTCCCAGGAGCAAATAGCCTCATCTCTCCAGAGGAACACTGGGTTAATGGGTTTGAACCGCCTACCTAGCAGCTAGCATTCCAACATTTACCCTGGAAGGCCACCATATTTTACTCCAGGATTTCTGTGATTTTTTTCTTTCCATAATTGGGCTCTTCCAGAGAGATCATTCTCAAATGTCAAGTTGAACTTTTCATTCCGCTCCCTAAAACTCATCTTTCACTCCGCACAATGCTGGACACAGAGAGCAAACTGTGATTTCTCCCTTGAGGCCCTGGAGAGCTAAACCAAGAAACGGAACCAGCCGTCGTCAAGTTGATTTTGTTGTTGCAGGGAACCATCGAGTCATTGCCCTCTCATTGCCATACAGTGCCCAGCAGGACAACAGACTGCCCGCTCCTGGCGTCCTCACGCTCCTGGCCGTGTTTGAGCCCAGTGCGGCCACTGAGTCATTCCATCTCATGGACGGTCTTCCTCTTTTTCTTTTTTTTTTTATAAGTCAGTTTATTAGGGGCTCATACAACTCTT
>NW_022103968.1:42524817-42526924 GCF_000313985.2 Echinops telfairi
AGATGGCCGCTTGTTTACCTTTAAGCCTTTACGACCCCAGATGCTATATCTTTTGATAGCTGGGCATCATCAGCTTTCTTTACCACATTTGATTATTCACCCGCTTTGTCTTCAGCGACTGTGTTGGGAAGGTAAATATCATAGAATACCAGTTTAATAAAAGAAAGTATTCTTGCGTTGAGGGAGTACTTGAGTGGAGGCCCAATGTCCATCTGCTACCTTAATGTATGCACATAGATCTATTTCCCCATCCTCATATATAAATATGTTTACATATGTACATACCTTTATTTAGACCTCTATAAATGCCCTTTGCCTCCTAACTCTTTCCTCTATTTCCTTTGACTTTCTTCTTGTCCCACTATCATGCTCAGTCTTCATTTGGGTGTCAGTAATTCCTCTTAGTTACATTACCCTTGATCACGCCCTACTAGGCCTCCTATGAGGGTCTTCCTCTTTTTCACTGCCCCTTTACCTTAACAAGAATAATGTTCTTCTCCAAAGGCTAATCTCCCCTGATAGCACGTCCAAAGTACATGAGATGAAGTCTCACCTTCTTCACCTGTAAGACAAATTTGGGGTTTTTTTCTGGCAGCTTATGATCTATTCAACGTTTAGTATTCTTAAATATGCAATCATATTTTTACATAGTTTTCTTAAAGACACCAAAGTATTTGCTTAATTAAGACCAATTGAATGCTAGCAAAAAGATATAAACTCCTAAGTAAAACTTGCATTCCCCTAAAAAATTAACATTTCTATCTTTGGAATTTATTATCATTTAGCATTTTGATAGCTTTGGAGTTATAAGAATATAAGTGTAATTATGGAAGTTATGTTCTTTTAACACCTCACTGGAGTTTTTACTATTTCCCAAAAGCTTCTTAAAATACATGCAATTTTTATAGAATTTTTAAAGTCTCAGAAATACTACATATGTGTTAAACCCAACAATATTAAATTAGTATAAATGATATGGTGACATTTGGGTGAATTCGTCTTAGAAGGCTTACGGTAATTGATATTGTAACGTGGTGTGTGCCACATTGAGAGCAAGAAGAGCACTGAGTTATGCATAAGTACTTCATTCACAAAACAAACCATATGTAAGAGTCATCGACCTTGCGTATGTGATAGTGAACCAGAGTACAGTCGCTGCATCAAACACGATGTTAACTGGGTCCTTAAAGTTTGCCTTAGATAAGGAAAACAGCATTTTTCAAAATCTGTCTTCCATTCACCTGGATAAAGCAATAGGAAATAGAAATATATAAGCCACAGAAGCTCAAGCTAGATAAAATCCTGATACCATTTCTATTGTTGTGTTGAAAACAAGATTTCAGGCCCTTGAAACCTTTTAGGTCAAACCGAGTCAGATGCTAGGGAGTTTTTCAACCTAAGATTATTACATTTACTGTTGTAGACTTTGCATTCGATTTCTTCTTGTGCAAAATGCTGCTTGACTGTAAATGGGAATAGAAGGAAAACAGCAAAGAGGGGAAGGAACATTGCTCTTCCCTGCCTCTTTCTCTTAGCTGTTCGTCCTTGACATAGACCAGACCACTCTCCTTTTACAACGTCTCCTTCTCTGTTCCCGAAGGTTCACAGAGTAGCTCGACTTTGCTGAAGTAGTGGTCATTGCAGCGGAGCCCCTATTCCGTTCCCTCATTTGGCGTGTCTGGAGAAACAAACACAGCTGGCTCATGTTTTCATGTTACCATTACAGTTTCCATGTCTCCAGTTACCATTTATAAGAATAATGACGGTAATTCTAGCAAATACCATAGATCAGGAGCTCAATATATGCAAGCATGGTGCAAAGATTGCCCTATGAAACTTAACTTTTCAACCTCTCTAGGAGGCAATTAGGTACTATTGTTAGTCGGGGTACAGCTTTTGAAACTGAAGCAAAGAAATGGGTCACATGGTATGTTGGGCAGGGTTCTTTAAAGAAACAAAACCAAGACACTAATGATGATAGATGATAGATAGATAGATGATAGATAGATAGATGGATGGGTGGATAGATAGATAGATAGATAGATAGATAGATAGATAGATAGATAGATAGATAGATAGATAGATAGATTGATTGATTTATACAGCA
>NW_022103968.1:42527589-42572996 GCF_000313985.2 Echinops telfairi
CCTGCAGGCAGAGTCTGCCTGCAGGCAGCAAACAACACCAACTGTCAGTAACTCTGGAGTGTAGCAAAGCAGGCCCAGATGGGATAGCGAACTCAAGCAATGCAAGAGGACAGGATCCACCAGCTTCAAGCTCCAGGGATGTATACACCAGCAACATGGCAAAGCAGGTCTCGAAGGAACCTCATGCTCTAGGGACATGATCCACAGGTTGGCTGTCCCACAGGTAGTGTAGCTCACATGTTTAGGCAGAGAACTAGCTAAAGCAGCCGCACACTGGTCCTATCACCAGAGAGCAAGAGAGTGAGGGATGGCTTTGCTGAGCCATTTATCTCTTTGCCCTCCAATCAAACTGCAACCTGATTAATCTCACATGTTCCTATTGGCCAGGTTGACACAGTAAGCCTACCTATCACATATGGGTAAGAAGTTTTGGAGCCTGGATTTGAACACAGGCAGAGATCAAAGTTCTTAATCATAAACATGGTAGAGCTTCCCTGGGAAGATATCACCTGGCCCTTTCCATTTCAACACATTTTTTTTCATGACTATAAACAATAAAAATGATTCCATTTGATATATATGTACCTTCATACAGACCCCAGCAATTCAACTACTCCTATTTCAGGATAGTTCTTAAATCACAAAAGAACTCATTTCTTTCACATTTTAGGGGATTCTCTAGTCTAATTATGGTTCCAGCAATAGCCCAGTTGGCATCGTGTTATTTGTTGGGCTGCTATCTGCAAGAGGAGGCTTTCTACTCCTGTAAAGAGTTACAGTCTCGGAAACCCACGGGGGCAGTTCTACTTTGTCCTATAGGGTCCCTGTGAATCAGCATCGACTCAATAGCAGAGAGTTTGGGTTTTAGTGTATTTCATTATTACTCATTGAAAATAGATGACAGGGGATGAAATTTCTTTTTAAGAAAATATGCCCAAATGGGCAAAAAAAAAAAAAAAGAAAAATGGTGAACATCATTAAATATCTAGGATATAAATATCAAACAATAAGATACTAGGTTACATGTACAAGGATGGGTTAGGATTAACAGGGCAGTAATAAGTTGCCCCCAGATTTAAAGAAAGCAAAACTCTCATTGGTGAATGTAAAATGGTAAATCACTTTGAAATTTTTTTAGCAGTTTTCATATCATTAAACATAATGTTGAGTATGGAACCATACATATCATTTGACAATAAAGAAGAATGAACTATTGATACATGCTACTACATGAATGAATCTTGAAAGTTTTATGCTAAGTTAAAGAACTTGTCAAAAAGGCCATAGATTGTGTGATTCTATTTAGTACAAGGAAGTCTAGAGACATCGAACAGATTGGTGATTGTCTAGGAGCCCTGCTAAGCAAAAGGCCGGTGGTTCAAACCTACCAACTGCTCCTTAGGCAAACTAAGTGACAGCCTACTTCCATAAAAATTTCAGCAAAGGCAGTTGTTTTCTATACAGAGTTGCTTTGACTCCAATTTGACTCAACGGCCCACAACATCAACCAGGGCTGGTGTGAGGCTGCGCAGTGAGTGCGAGAGTTCCAGGTATCTTCCTGAGATGATGACTCTGTTCTGAGCTGAGACGATCGCGACGGTGAAGATGCTAGGAATAGATACTAAAACCTCTGTGTTTTTCTATGGGAACACTGTAGGTATACTTGGAACGGATGAATTTCATGGTTTCAAATTTTACCTCACTAGAATATGTTAAAAGTGAGATCAGGAAAAATTAGATCATAGGATTCTTTATCTTAAAGGCTGATTAAAATCAAGCAGAAGAGATTATGTAATTGTATAGATTTCTTATAAGTAATCTTTGTTATTTATATAAACTAAATATACTCCTTGACTTAGGGTGGGTTCTCGGATCAGACTTAGAGACTTTTCTGGCCCAAGCTACCCAGGGTCTAACAACCCATGAGTTAGCCCAGGTTGACTACAGAAACAAATTCATGGACACTCATATGTGTATAAGAAAGAGCTTTATATAAAAGAGCAATTGTATATTGAGAAAACATTCCAGCCCAGTGCGATCAAGTTTGTAGGCCCTATATTAGACCATGTATCCGATACCAGTCTAAAAATTCTTCTTGAAACTCCCACAGTACATGCAATGATGCCAAATACAGGAAGATCGCATGCCAGTATGTGGAAATTGTTGTGGATCCAGTGGTGGTGGAAGCATCTCAGCACTGGCAGGGGTCTCCACACGGCTCCTCCAGCTCCAGGGCTCTGGCTCCAACAGTGTGGTTCCATGGGTCTTGCCAACAGGAATGTCTCACAGGGAAAAAAGGAGAGAGTATGAGGTCATCAAGCTGTGACCTGATTTGAGAAGCTAAACTCAACCCCTTCACTCTTAATAGTCTCGGGCTGACACCAGATTATGTAACTACCACAAACCCCAAGATTAGCAGGTCAGACGGCAGGCTGCTGGTCTTTAGACTCATATAAATCACAAGATCAGCAGGGAACTGGCTCAAATCCAAAGAAAGGGAGGTCAGATGATTACAAACCAGATTAAGCAAAAAGCCAGGGAGCTTTGCCAGGACTTCAGTACATATTGGAAGCAAGCCACACCACTGAGGAAACTCCCTTTCAACTGATGAGCTGCTCACAGCAGCTCTCAGCACAGGGGTTTTACATCATGTCAGATCTCACCATGAGGTATGACTGCCTCGTAACTGCCAAACCACAGAAAATCGTCGTACATCCAAGTTGACATTCAATTTTAATGATCACACACTCAAATGACAAATTCCATCCCGAATCCAGCTTTTTATTGCCTAGATGCCCCACAAGCCCAGGTTTTATATTTTTGCAAAGCAAATCCAAAAAAATAAAGCCAAGCAAATTCAACAAAGCAAAAGGCAAGAAATGGACTTCACAAACCTTTCACTGCTTCTCTAATATCACCTCTTCTAATCCAATGGTGGCCTTCCTCAGTAACAAAGATGCCTGATGTCCACATCTATCCCCGAAATAGAAGCCGCTCCACCACTTCACAGTCTCCTCCTTAGCGAAGACTGATGGAACGTGGATTAGCAGTTAGAGGTACAAGGGTTCAAGCATGCCTCCGTATCTTATCCGATGAATAACTAGGGAAAAATAACTAACTCCCTAAGAATATTTATTCATAACGCATCTAAAGTTAAGTGAAACCGGAAATGATGTATGTAAGATGCCTGCCTTTTGGTTACTTCTCGTTAGACCTTTATGTATGATCCATGACCTAAGACACACTTACAGCTGGCATATCTATTAGTTTTCTGTTCATTTTAGAAAATTTGAAAGAGCATTGTTGCTACCACCTTTCTCCAAAGCCAGCGTCACGCCTCCTAATGACTCCATAATTCCAGTATTGTGAACTTCTGTCATCAACTCAGCAGATTTGATCACTGTATAAGAAAAAATGCGTTTTAAGTAAAAATATTAATTTCATGTGATTATACTTTGTGGCCATCACTTCATTATACATGCATTTTTCATTTTCTTATACAAATGAAAGAGAGAGCCCTTTTGTGGTGTAGCAGGCAAGACTCAGAAGATAAACTGGGTGTAAGCAAAGGAGGATTGAGAACATCTGCTTAGAGAGGTCATCTGAGCATGTATGCAGAACAGGTCTGTGGTTTTCTTGGGCCTATTATGGGGGGGGGGGGAGAACCTTTCAGTTCCCTAATCCTTTTGCCATCATTTGAAGAATGAATTTGTCCTGAAATATCATTTTGCAGACCTGGTTGTTTGTACTGTTTGGTCACAATCTTGGCCCTGATAGATAGTTTCACCGTTCCCCCGGGACTGGTGGCACTGGCTTTCAGCTCTTCGATACATACCACCCTTCTGAGTAGTCCTAGGTGAATGAGAGAATGGACAAGAAATTCACAACAGCCTTTTCCTTTTTTATCCAGAATAACCCAGCTCTAATTTCTGAAGAGGGCCGGTGCTGTGCCATTGAAGCAAAGATTCTGACTGCTAGAGGCTCCTCTAGTTTGCATGCCCCATAGCAGAGACACTAACCAAAGGGACATCTCTGAAAGGTGTTTTCCTGGGAACATTGATAACAAAACCCCATCAACCCAACTCCTAGATATCATCTCACTTCCAATGCGTGAAGTATTCTAATGAAGCAAATTTTGTTTCTCATCTGAGCAAACCAAGCCCCAGATTAGAAAAAGAACAAGTAGGCTGGACACGTGGTCCCTGTGTAGCAAGGTCATCTTCACGGACACTCAGTGATGTTCCAATGTCATCCCTGAGAGGCCCTTAATTGGAATTTAATTGATTTTCTAGGAATGTCCTCAGATCAACTACTTAAAACCAATGTAATCCCTGAGAGAAAACACGCACACACACACACACACACACACACACTCACACAAATCTTCTACTTTGCTTAATTTACAAATGTTAAGTTGGCTCATGTATACTCTTAATTATGATCCGGTTCAAAGACAAACTTTAAAGAAACCAATTGCAGCACACACTTTTGACTCCATTTCCAATAAATTAACTGAAAATAAACAAACAAAGCAAAGTCTAGGCAGAGAGTTTTACACAACATCTTACAGTCAGCAGTTGAAGTCTGTTGAGAGCGTGTTCTTCCTGAATCACCAGTATGCCGTGTTCGAGGTTACAGATTTGCCTTCCGTTGTCCAAATGACTTGTCTATGAGAGTCTGTTAGAAAATAGTGAGGCCATCAAGAGAGACCCTTCTAACTGGAAGTGTAGTCCTCTAACGTGTGAAGTCAGCCTTCCAGTCTGGATAGGATGTTTTACCAGGAAGACGGTGAGACTTGCAGGATTGGAGATCAATTCAGGTTTTTTGAGAGAACTTTGTGAAAGGCGGCATTCATTCCAGTGGGTCACTGAAGTCACAGCTTGGCTGAAACAATTTTTGACATGTCATGTTTCTGGTGATAATATAGAATGAATAAAAGTATATTATTATTCTCCATTGGATATTGCTCCCCTCTACCCCTGAGGGGGGAAAAATCATCACACACATAGACTAAGGGCAAAGACAAGTGACTCCCCAAAGCAGGGGTCATTTCAATGCTGGTATTACTTCATGTTAGGTTTCCCATTAAATTCAATGTTTGCTAAATTGTGAGCGAAGGAACAGGCTATTTTTGTGTGCTCATTTGTTTTTGTTTTTGTTTTTTTCTGTTTTTTGTTTTTTTTAATCATTTTATTAGGGGCTCATACAACTGTTATCCCAATCCATACACACATCAATTGTGTAAAGCGCATTTGTACATCGTTTCTCAAAACATTTTCTCTCCATTTAAACCCCCGACATTAGGTCCTCATTTTTCCCCTCCCTCCCCGCTCATTTGTTTAATAGGACTTCTCATAGAAGAGGTGGTTCCCCTCCTTTTCCTGAACCTGTTTAGGAAATGTCAATGATTCCTGTTCTTCTGTGCCAATACAGGGGAGGAAGCTATTTGAATAAGTAAAAAATATCTTCAATTTACTGGATCAATTTTACAGTCCATTTTTTTGCTTTAGAATTTCTTTCTTTGAGAATCAGTTTAATATGATGCTGTGTCATGCTTTGATTTGCATGTGAATCACTTGGGGATCTTGTTAAAATGCTAATTCTATTTACTCTGGTCTGGAACAGAGGCTGGGATTCTGCCTTTCTAACAGGCTCCCAGGTGCTCTGGGCTCACAGTCTCACTAGCAACCATCCAAAGGATATCCCCCTTTCAGGAGCACACAGCATCACCGAGAGGTGGGGAGGCCCAGGCTGGAAAGGCATGTAGGTGTCGTTCCTGTGTAAACTTTGTGGAGATGGAAGGGAGATGGCAGACCAAACCTCAGATTACATGGCTTCGGAGATTCTTTTCACCATTAGCTGAAAAGTGCCTGCAAGAAAATTCAGAGATTTCTGTAATAATGGTGAACAATGTTAAGTTGAAGGAATTCCTGAATCTAATGCTTGGGGAGGATGGGAAACAGCATTTAAATACTGAACCACCAATATGTCATTAAGTCATCTTTAAATTAAACAACAATTTAGCTTATCTAATAAAAAATGTTCTCCCTGAGCATTGTTCTGTTTTAGAAAATGATCTGCATGAGAATCAGTGGAAAGCCAAAACAAACAAACAAGCAAGCAAAGCCATTGGTGATTCCCACGCCTTGTGACCCTGAGTGCTGAAGTGTTTCCCAAAGTGGGCTGCATTAGCACATGACTACACTTGGTCTTGGGTTATGGGCAATCGTCCAAAAGTTTTTCATTGCCAGAGAAACATTGAGTAATTTTTTTTCTTTTTCTGAAAGGGGGGTTATATGCTAAATAAAGTTGGGAATTTTTCTTCCAGAGTTTGAGACTGTAAATCTTTCAAGAGCCTCTGCTTCATCTTTCTCCCAGTAAGAAACCCAGTGCCTAATCCATAGCACCACCACCACCACCACCCACAAAAATGCCCTGTCACTGAGTCAACTGTAGCAAAAGTGACCTTGTAGAGGACTTGCTCCCGTAGGTTTCCAAGTCTGCACATGTTCACAGTCATCTGTTTCCAGCACATCCTACTGCTAACCCACTACACCAACAGGACGCCTGACAGTACCACAAAAGCAAACATAATCATAATACTGATCCTAAAATTTACTGTCATCCAGTCAAAAATGGTGCCGGGGTGGCATAACGGATTATGTATTGGGCCACTAACAGCAAGATTATCATTTCAAAACCACAGCCACTCCTCAGGAGAAAGACTTGGCTTTCTTATCTTGTAAAGATTTACAGCCTCAGAAGCCCATAGGAGCAGTTCTATGGGTTTATATTTGTTTATACAGTGTCCTGAGAAAAATGATGGGGAGGAACCAGAGGGTTTGCTTGCTCGATTATTATATTGTCACATGTTCACGATAAAGTGAAAAGAAAACAAACAAACAGCACTCGAGTTTTCAGAGACATTCTGTTTGGAGTTATAAACATGGTTTACCTAAAAATGATTCAAGTGGAAGGAAGGAAGAAAAATTTGCTCTCGGGGAGAGGTAATGAATGCAAAGAGAATGACAAAAAATGAATGCTAACAGGTTGACAGAAAGAATGTAGGGGAAACTGCAGGAAACAGCAAGAAAGGCATGAAAACGAAGGGGAGAGGGGGGTCCCCTGCGACACTAACATGCCAGAGCAGCTGCAGAGGGATTGTCAGATTACCCTGCGAAGGGCCATGGCCTCTGGTGCCGCATGGATTTCAGAGAGCTACAGTACAAATGAGAGAAGTGGAGCAGGAGTGAAAGGTAAAGCGAAAATAGATACTGTGTAAAAGCACAAAGGAGGGAAAAAAAGAATCTGAAGTAGAACCACAACATTGTTGAGAAACATCCAGACTTCCGTTCATTTAGCAATTACTTCAGAACTCTGGGTCAGGTACTCTGAGAAGTGTTGGATATTCAGTGATGGACAAAGACAGAGCTTACATTGTAATGAGGGCAACAGGAAATGAATAAACTCAAAAGATACATTTAAAGGGTGATAAAGGCCCCAGAGTGGTGATGCACTGGGCTGGTAATGGCAAGGTCAGCAGTTTGAACCCACCAGCTGCCCCACAGGAGACAGACAAGGCTTTCTAGTCCCAGAACTACAGACTCGGAAACCCACAGAGACAGTTTATAGGACGGGAAACCCTGTCCTATAGGGTTTCCCTCAGTTGGAATGAACAGGATGGCACTGGGATTGGTATTTGGGATTTTTATTCTCCTGTCTGGCTAAAGGTCAGAAGTAAAGGTTTAGTTATTGGATCAGTCAAAGTCGATTAAGTAGAGACTCATGTTTTTGTTTTCTAAAGGACATCCAAAATACAGTAAATTTAGGCCAACATGAAATATGTCAATGCTTGTTATTTGCTCTGTAGTTTGGTCTTGGCTTTGTTGTGTCGTGTTTTATGGCGAACCATGGGCTTTTCTTTCAATAGTGCCCCTTGTCTTCTTTCTGGAATGAGCCACCTTCCTAATGCACTGTCTATGATTACCTATTTCTAGCTCCCTTCGATTTATCTGCAAATTTCTCCCAACGGGCTTTCTCAAGTTATTCAGCCTACGCAGTACAATGAGACAGCATCCCTGGAACATAATCTAGGTGAATGCATTTAAAGAGGAAAAAAAAATATTTTGATACTAAAACCAGAGCAGGAGGCCCTGGATGGTACAAATGGTTAAGTCCAAAAGGTAGCGATTCTAACCCATCCTGTATCTTCTGGAGAAAAAAGCCTGGCGGTGCCCGAGAGTACACCGCGTTGAACACCTGGTGGAGCATTCCTACTCTGCCCGCAGTCAGAATAGACTGTCTGCCAAGGGACAATAACAAAACATATATGTCACACACACCATAGTATGTAAATCGATGGTGGAATTGAGCAGGGAAATGGAGGTACTTTTTGCTAATATTTGTTGCAAAATACATTATTTGTGTGGGCCAAATGGACTGATTGGATGAGTTTGCCTTGAAAAGGCTTTAAATAAAAATGCACCATGCTTTATTAATGTTGTTTTTATATATTTGGTTTTGTTTGTAGAAATATACTTGTGACCCAGTTGCTGAACAAGGCATCCACCCTCCCCTGCCCCTTGACATGTATCTAAACCAAATATACAACACCTTGTCATCCAATTGATTGACTCATCACAACCCTGTACAGGGTTTATGAGAATGTAAATCTTTACCTGAGTACAGAGCCTTGTCTTCCTCCCTTTGAGCCATGGATAGCTTTGGACTGCCCACTTTGCTGGACACTAAAAATGTCAATGGAATTTAAGGAGGACTTACAGGTATTACATGAGCTGGCAGGGAATTGTGTGAACCGTGCCCACTGTAAGAGCTTAGAGGTAGGGTATGAGCCTGTGGCAACTATGGAGAATAGACTGCACACCAAATTTTTTTTAAAAGAGGACAACTTTGGGCTGGTCAAAGAAAACACTTCTGGAGCCTCTACTGGCCGACAGGCTCCTGTTTGGGGTTCGTTTTCCTGTTTGCCTCTGTAAAGATGCACACAACTTGGAAACAGTACAGGGCAATTCTCTGCTGTGCCAGAGGACACCAGGCGTCGCGATCCACTTGACAGTAGTGGGTTTTCCAAAGACATTTAAAGTTTATACAAGATGAATCTTTGGTAAAATTGAGGAAGGTTAAGTGGTGATTCTAGACATTTCAACATTGTTATTCCTGTTATTTGAAATAGATGAGATCCTCCCCCCCCCACCCCCAATGATGACTGACAAATATAAACAGATGAAATCATTTTGGATATATATATATTATATATTATTTTATATATTATATATTATAATATTATTATATATTATATTATTATATATATTATAATATATATATATATAAACTCATTGCTAGCAAGCCAATTCTAACTAATAGAGACCATATAGTGCAGCGTCAAACTGCCCCTGTGGGCTTTCAAGGCTATCAATCTTTGTGGGAGCAGAAAGCATCATATTTTACCCTCAGAGCAACAGGTGGTTTCCGTTTGCAGCCCCGTTTAGAAATGTATTCTATTGGTAGAAATGACAATGAGTTCCCCAATGTCTGACAATGTTTTTAATTTTCCTTACTTGTGTCAGTACATTAGTTTAACAGTGTGAAGAAGAGGAATAGTTTAGATACAGAATATTAAAGGATTTCATGAACATTAATATACCAAGCTAACCCTTGGCACTGTGGGCTAGACTGGGCTGCTAACAGAAACTTCAGAGGTTCAAATCTACCATCCACTCCATAAGAGAAAGATGAGACTGTGCTCTAGTAAGGATTTCAGCCTGCGAAACCCTATATAGGGTAGCTATGAAACGGAGCCAACTGGATGATAGTGGGGTTTTGAAAATAAACCACTTTTTAAAGCAATGACATTATTAAGTTAAAGGTATCATATTTTAAATGCCATCTTGCATTGGGCACATATGTAAAACCATTAAATTCATTAAGGTTTTGTTTTAAACATGCTGGTGTGGTGTGGATGGATGTTTTCAGAACAGATACTGTGCCATCGGACCATTTCCAGGTTTACTGATATTAGTGTCAATCCCTTCATTGTGACAGCAGGTTTCCCTTTCTTCCCAGGGTTTCCCCATGGTTCTCCTTTCCTGCCTTCCAAGCTCTGCTTTTGGGAAAATGTCGCCCTTTTAATCCCTTATGGTTTCTTCTTTTGAAGAATACATTTTTCAGGAATGCTATTGTTCATTTTATAGGTCTGTCTATTGTTTAGCAGAAAAGGGATCCCTGGTGGGGGAGCTCATTTCAGGTTTGAAGGCATTGTCTTTTATCTACGATTTAAAAATTAAATTAAAAACTGCACTTTTTTAATGATTTGGAATGTCTTCCAACATTTTCTCCCCGTACCCAGGCCCTTCTATTGGGATCCTGATCAGCTCGGCCACTTTCATGTTCGTCTAGTCTCAGGCTAGTGGAGACTTGAGGTTCACTGACCCTTTGTCCTTGAGTCTTTGATTTTCACTTTTCTTTGCTCCATAGGGGAAACCAATGGTTACATTGCAGATGGCTGCTTACAAAGCTTTTAAGACCCCAGCTGTTACTCTCCCTTGTGTTCTGTAGGATATTGCCTTCAGGAACTATAGCATGCCAATTGACGTATGTGTCTCCCAGCCCTATATGCTTGACCCTGCCTGCGTATTTACTCAGGACCTTAAGGTGTTTGGGTAAGGCTAAGAGGTTTACAAATGGGCCTGGTCTCTCAGAAGTGAAAGCAGAGGCAGGGAGTCAAGAAAAGTAAACACAGTGCACTGAGCTATCACATGCTGTCAGAAACAAAGATGCACATAAAGTGCTTTGGGAACCGAGTCCTCTCTGTGGGGAACACTAAGAGAAGGAACCATCATCTCCAAGTTATCACCACGTGCCTAGAGTAATTGGTAGCACTTCCTAGATGACAGATCTAGTAAAAAGAAGGGCGGTCTCCCTTCCTTCCTGCAGTATCACTAGCTTGTTCCTTAAAAGTAATATGTAATCAGATTGTCCTGTCTCTAAAAAATTGTGATTTTTGCATAAAAAATACACATATCAGATAACAAAGTCAGCCTCAATTATGCATTTATTTTACTCAATTGGTATTAAAAATGGAAAGTTTTAATTACAACAAGAAACAGAACATTTTAAGTTTTCAGCTAAAGCCTTTCAGTGAAAGCTTTAGGACAAAACTAACCTCAAGATAATCAAGAAAACTCCAAGTTAGTATTAACTAGAACTGCCATACATGTAGAATTATGGAACCATACAGGGAGAAGTTTAAGGAACCTAAGGGAAAGCTAAGGGTGGGGGAGGTAAAAGAGGTAGCAGAAAACAGAAACTGTGTAGAGTGAATTACCCATTTAAGATATGAAAACCTTGCAAAGTCAAAAAAAATCTGTCATCTCCTTGTATGTTATTGATTTATCCCCGCCCCCTTCTACAACCAGATACTGTTTTTTCTATGAAGAAAGATCATGTTACTTAGGAATTCATGTTTCTGTTAATTCTTTTTGTCTTAATTTCTTTGTGTCCACATCCCTGATTACAAATAAATTGATAGCTCTAAAGGAATGTAGTAAAGCCTACCTTTTTATTGACTTTTAAATACCATCTCATGGGTATTTGAGAACTAAAATGATTTTATTATTTGAAAAGAGTAAGGTAAATGAGTAAGCGGCTAATTGAGGCTCAACATCCCCAAAGAAACTGTTTCTACCTACTTGGGCCTCAATTGTGAAAAAATGGTGAGAATAGGAAAGGAGACAACCAAAGTGCACATTAGAGGTTGAGACTTCCGGTGTCTGACTCTTGAATCTGGCTGGCCAGAGGGGCAGCCCATGTGCATGGAAGCTAGTTAGCGGACGCCAGAGAACTTCACCTCCACTTGTCATGAAAAGCCCAACTCTGCATCCAAATCTGACCCACTGCTCTCTGCTACTTTAGGAAGAACGCGAGAGCACCACTCTCACTTCTATTCAGGGCTCAGTCTCCTGAGAAATGGGAAGGTAATGAGAAATCAGGGCACACCTAACAAAGTAAACTGGTTAAAACTACCTTTTTTCTTAGGTACCTTATTTCTTAGTCATTTCTTAGGGCCACCATGGGACTGTGAATCTCTGATGGGCAGAATAAATGAAGCGGTTTCAAACTAGTGCATTTATTCATGTTTCAGGTTACATCACTTTAGAAAAAAGACAATATTGATACCACACGTTTAGTTAACCTGTTAACAGTAACATTTCAAAATAATAGCACTAAACCATTTAACCTAATATAGCAATTACCCCCAACATAGAAATTCAAATTCTAGAACAGTTTACCAAAAAAAATTACATAGCTTATAATTTTGAGGTTTCTTTATAACCAAAAAGTCACACCCTTTGTTATCAGGTTGATCTGACTCCATAGCAAGGCAGAGTAGAACTGCCCCACGGGATTTCCAAGGCTTTCAAATGTGATGGAGGCGGACTGCCAAATCTTTCTCCCAAGGAGTGGCTGAAGGATGTGAACCTTTAACATTTCAGTTAACAGCCTACCACTTTAATCACTGCCCTACCAGGCTTTCTCTTACTACACAATCAGAAACATCTTAAACTATCTTAGCAAATTAACACGGTAACAGGCCACCAGTTAGTATTTTGTGTAGTTTTTAGAGTTTCGCCGATATTGTAAAATGTAGTTAACATATTGACTCTTCTTATACTGCTGTACATTCTTTATCTTACTGGATACATTATTTGTTGTTTTTGTATATTTATGTTGACTTAAAGTGAACAAAATTGTCCCCTCACCCTCTTATCCCTCAGTTAAATTTTAATAAGCAAAGTAGAAAGAAAAAGACAGAAGATCATATTAGTCTCTAGGGAGAAAATTTTATCATTTCAGTGTGGGTATACACAAGGCAGCTGTTGACGCCCACACCTGATGCTACAAAATGATCTGAGACTACTGACAAGTTATTTTCTAAAGTCAAGTAGCTCCAGTGGATTTCTGGATTTGCTCCTTTAAGATGAGAATACTCTGCCTTTGCTCGGGGGGCAGCATGGCAATCTGATCTGCAGTCAGTTGAAGAACCTGCATGATCAAAGCTGCTTTTTCTTGATCCTGTGGAGTTACTTGACTCTGCCCAGGGCTAAAACTGCTGGGTTGGCCTCCACCTTGTTTGCCTCCTCCTTGCATGCCTGCCCCCTGCATGCCTGCTCCCTGCATGCCTGCCCCCTGCATGCCTGCTCCCTGCATGCCTGCCCCCTGCATGCCTGCTCCCTGCATGCCTGCTCCCTGCATGCCTGCTCCCTGCATGCCTCCTTGCATTCCTGCTCCCTGCATGCCTCCACCTTGCATGCCTGCTCCCTGCATGCCTCCACCTTGCATGCCTGCTCCCTGCATGCCTCCACCTTGCATGCCTGCTCCCTGCATGCCTCCTTGCATTCCTGCTCCCTGCATTCCTGCTCCCTGCATGCCTGCCCCCTGCATGCCTGCTCCCTGCATGCCTGCTCCCTGCAAGCCTCCTCCTTGCATTCCTGCTCCCTGCATGCCTCCTCCTTGCATTCCTGCTCCAGGATTTCCTACCCCTGGAATGTTTGGGACCTGTCTAGGGCCCTGAGGCACACCTGCCCCCATATTAATGGGACCAGGCCCGGGCAGTCCACTGGTCATTGGGCCTCTAGGACTGGGGCCAGGGCCCCGTATCTCCATTCCTCTTGCATCCATTCCTCTCGTTTCCATTGTGCAGGTCTCCATTCCTCTTCTCTCCATGACTCGTGCTTCTAGGACCTCGGTTTCCATGACTCGAGTCTCCATCCCTCGAGAGTCTCTGCCACCTCTGCCATCCATGGGGAGTCCCCTTTGATCTATCATGGGTCCTCTGGGCTCTCCAATTAGCATTCTGGGGTCTGCTATTGGCCCGCCACGCATCTCATGTGAGGAAGGGGCCCGGCTGTCATGACCACCGGCATGGTGCATGGGAGGACCCTGATGGGCTGGGCCCAGGTAACCTCTAGGCTCGACTTCTCCGGTGACTGAAAGCAAAGTCCCTCCACGCGGGTCATTTGGAGCATCTCCTAAAAGTCCTCTAGGTGGTATGCCACCTGCAGCCATGGGTCCACGAGGTATTGGAGCTCTGGGATCTGTCATTTGCACTTGTCCCCGCTCTAAAGGCACTGGGCCAACTCCTGGCATTCCAACTTGAGGCTGCATCCCTCCTCCAGGAGGTAAGGAGCCAGGACCAGGGCCAGGAATAGGCGCTGGGATTGGGCCTGGGGCTGGCAGGCCGCTCTGGATAGGAGTCTGCATCAGAGGAGGTATGTCTTTCACAGGCCTTCTGGCCAAATGCTGGGGCGGAGCGGCTGGAGGAGTCTGCTGGTTCAGCAGCACATTAGGCCCTGGGCAGAGGCCTGGTCCAGGGCCAGGGCCAGGCCCAGCACCAGGGCCAGGCCCAGCAGCAGCGACAGATTGCGATTTGCCAGGGATAAGAGGTGTGACGTGGATCTTACGATGCAGAATTTTCAGCGCAATCTCAGGATCCATAATTCTCATCACGACTTGGGCCTGCAACAGTGCATAAGCCAGTTGCGGGTTCTGCAGAAGCATGTTTCGAGCTTCCTGGTGACTGTTTTGTACGCAGAGCTTCATCTGCTTCATCAACTCAAACATCTGCTCCGGAGGGAGGCTGGCGACGGCTCTAGTGATGGACTCTGGGGCATCTTCCGGATCGATAGGGTCCCCGTAGGGTGAGTCAACGATGGGCGCGGCAGGCCCTAGACTCTTCAGCTCCTCCTTGTTTTTCTCACTGGCAGCATTGTCCACCCGCAGCGCTCTCCCGCTGAACTCCCGCCCGTTAAGGTTCCGCATGGCACTAAGCGCCGTCTCCTGGTCCTGATACTCGCAGAAGCCATAACCCTTGGGTTTCCCCGTCTCTCGGTCGTACACCAGCCGGAAACTGACCACAGAACCAACCTCAGAGAAAATGTCCTTCAGCTGCTCCTCCGTGGCCTCGTACGGAATGTTCCCCACGAACACGGAACGCAGCGATCGATCCATGGCGGGGTCTCTCACCGCCAGACTCGACATGATTCACGCTACGCCTTCAGAGAGCGGATGCCTCTCCGGGTCGTGCTCCTGCGAGTCACTTCCGGCAAACGACGGAAACCGCACTCGAACTCCGTGCGGAAACGTCTCGCGGGATTAAGGCGTTCCGTCGGTCGGCGGAAGCTGCGCGTCGGCGTTCCAGCGAATGTCTTCCCGCCGCCGGGCCTGGCTGCTGGCCGGAACGCGGCCTTCCATCCCCAACTCTAACTGGGTGTCGTTTCCCAGGAGCCCCGCTTCTTGGTGTTTGTTGACCACAGTGAAGATGGACGCAGAGCTTGCTCTGGGGTAACCGGGAGAGACCGTCCTCCGTGACGTCAGGGCGTTTTCCCGTCCGTTCGACCGGCAGCCGTTTCTCCTTGTTGCAGGGTATCCCGTCACATTTAAGAATCAAACTCCACACTTACACTTTGAAAGCAGTCGTTGCAAAGCACATTTGAGATTTGCGCCTTCAATTTCGGAATCGTTTCTCGGAGGGGGGGAGGGGCATAACTGCTCAGTAACGGGCTGATCCCGTTTGTTGGCTCTTCCCTCCCCCATCCGGGAGTCTTCATATTCTGTATTTCAAAATATCCGTGGGAAAGCGCCATTATCTTTATTTATTTATTTATTTTTTCGGTTTTTTAATTTAATTTAATTTAATTTTTTTTATTTAACATTTTATTAGGGGCCCATGCAACTGTTATCCCAATCCATACACACATCAATTGTGTAAAGCGCATCTGTACATTCATTTCTCAAAACATTTTCTCTCCATTTAAACCCCCGACATTAGGTCCTCATTTTTCCCCACCCTCCCTGCTCCCCCCTCCCGCATGAGCCCTTGATAGTTTATAAATGGGTATTTTGTCATATCTTGCCCTGTCCAACGTCTCCCTTCACCCACTTTTCGGTTGTCTGTCCCCCAGGGAGGAGGTCACACACAGTTCCATGTAATCGGTTCCCTCTTCCCTACCCATTCTCCCTTTACCCTCCCTGTTTTGCCACTCACACCACTGGTCCTGTAGGGCTCATCCGTCCTGGATTCCCTGTATTTTCAGTTCCTATCTGTACCAGTGTACCTCCTCTGGTCTAGCCAGTCTTGCAAGATAGAATTCGAGTCATGGTGGTGGGAGCGGGGAGGAAACATTTAGGAACTAGAGGAAAGTTGTATTTCTCATCATTGTTACATCGCACCCTGACTGGCTCATCTCCTCCCCGAGACCCCTCTGCAAGGGGATCTCCATTGGCCTACTAATGCGCCATTATCTTTAAACACCATTTTCCCCACCAACTTTTTTTAAGCTCGTGTGTGTTTGTGTGTGTGTGAATTGCATTGTATGGCTGCAAAATAATATATTTAACCATTCTCTTATAGATAGGTATTTCGAATTTAGATTGGTTCTAATGAACTGTGAGACAACGAGTTCACCACCTCTCCCATGAAAGGAGAACAACTGCCTAATTTTGTAAAGGAATGCTGGTGTTAGGTGTGTCGGCTAACCCAAAGGTCTAGGGTTTTAATAAACCAGCACCGGAGGCTTGTGTCAAGATTTTCAGTCTTGAGAACCTATGGGTGTCTGACCTTTCCAGTAGGATGCCCATGAGTCACAACTTGTAGGGTTAGGGGTTAGTTTTGTAGACAGGAATTTAAATATAATTGAATGTGGAGTTTTATCCCCATTTTCTAGATGAGAACACTGACCTTGGAAAAGGTTAAACTGAAAACTTGGAGAGAATTAAGAAAATGGGCCAAGGTCATGAAGGCAAGAGGCTGGCATCACTCCTGAGCTGTGCTGTCCCATATAGAGACTACTAACCATATGAGCATATTGGTTATTTGAAATGTGACTACTGTGAGCGAGGAATTAACGTTTTGCATTCTATGTATTTAATGTAAACACTTAGTCTCCCTTCAGTTGGCTATTGGGAAACTTTTAACCATGTTTGGAGTTGACGCCACTGAAAAGGTCCAGGATGGCCCTCGCTGTTAGCCAAATACAGAGACCAGGTGGCTTTGAGTTTATTTCTAAAAGAGAAGGAAGGAAGCATGGGGTTGAAACCTCCCAAAATTGCTTCAGAGATTTAGTGAGAAGAACACACATTATATACCATGTGGCAAGTTGAGGAAACATCTAGCCAGCTGCATTGCTTCAGCAAAAGAGCGCGGTTCACAAAAATGGGAGGCATCCTGTCACTCCCTCATGGGCTCAGGCTCTGTTGCTTATCTAAATGGCCTTGCTTGCCCAAAAAAGGTTTTGTTCCTCTGAGATTGATGAATTAGAACATTCTTAAGTTTAAAATAGAATTTTATTGCAACTAGGGACTTGGGAGAGTGGATCTCAAACCACATTTCCAGCATTGGTTAACAGCAGGTTAACGCTATTAATCCCTGTATCTGAGCGAGTGTGAATACTTTAGCTTTGAGAAATTATATCTAAGTATAAAACAAGGATTTCCAAAGAACATTTGGCATTGTAATAGAGGTGTGCTACCCATGTAAAAGAAGCCCTGGTGGCGTAATCATAATGAATCGGGCTTCTAATCTCAAATGGTTAACAGTTCAAAACTGTCAGCTGATGTGTGGGAGTTGGACAGCTAACTACAAGGTCAGCAGTTCAAAACTGCTAGCTTTTCCAAGGGAGAAAGATAAGACTCTCAACTCCAATAAAGATTTACAATCTCAAAAACCCAGGGGGGTGAGTGAGTTTAATTTTGAATTTTTTAAATCATATGCAAGATTTTGAAGACTAAATACAAAAAATGTAAAAATAATCTCACTAGTAATACTATATTGTGTATTTGTTAAAATAATATATCATATTGTGTTAAGTGATATACACATGTAATAGTAAAATTACTCTTCATTTGGCTTTTTAAATATGGATACTAGACAGTTTTTAATTACCTATGTAGGTTGCATTTTTTGTTTCTGCAAAGTGTTTGACTCCTTGGCTATGAAGTATTTTATTCTTCGTGCCAACCAAAAAGAAAATAGGTTTCTAAAACAGGACTGGATATAGCTCTCCTTCCAAGACCCAGGGCAATGTACATCACCAGTGTTGCAACTGCTCTGATGTGTCCAGGGGTTCCTGGTCTCTGGAAAGGCGGAATGCCCTCGTGGACCATGAAAGGGCAAGCAGATGGAGTTTATTTAGTAAGGAAAGAAAAGCACATAAAGCAGCAGGTGGGGACTTGAGTGTGTTGCTGCTGAATGATCTGTGTTGAGGGATTTTTATCAGCTGTGGGGTACTTGGTACTGTCTGTATCTCCAGATTACTAATGGACCAATCCGGGGACTAGTTTTATGTCTCAGGTCCAATCAGAAACCGGGTCTTGCTCTCCTAAGGCTGGGTCTTGCCTGGGCTTGGACAGGGAAGCACACATGCATAGGTACATGAGTCTTAGATATGATGTCCTTGATGTTTAGAATCAGCCTAGGGGTCTGATGCCTGCAGGTATAAGATGAACTTGTCCCAGGCTGTTGAGAGCACCCTTCCAGGTATCCTGCCACCACTCCCAAAGCTTACCCTCCTCAGGGCTTTTCTCCTCCTCTCTTCTCCTCTTCCCCTCCCTCTCCCCTCCCCATCCCCTCTCTGTTACAAGGTCACCTACAATGCCTCGCTCTTCCTTCGGAGCTACAGAATGTCAAACTGCTAATGATGTGGGGACAGTTTTGTTGTTTTGTTTGTTTTAGGGTGTGTGGGAATGTTTGCGTGTGTTTACTGCAGAGGAGAGGGAGGAAAGGGAAGAGAGAAGACGGAATGTTCTGTCAATGAAGAGTCCATATATAACTTTTCAAGAGAAGCTGTTGCTTTTACACAAAGACTGTCAAAGACAATTTAGACATGGGGTGTGTGATTGATGTGTATTAAACCTATGAATCACAAGAATGGTAATGTATCAGAATAGTTGATCGAAGGTTGCATACCTTAGTCTGACAGTGAGAGGGGATGTTTGGTTTTGGTTTTAACTGCTGGGGCTGATAGTCACTAAGTAAAAAGTTCTAACATTGTTCCTTCTGTGAGAGTCATTTGGAATCCAAGATTGGTTCAGTCAGATTGCTGGGCCTCATTCTCTGTTGCCCCAATTTTAGATTTAGGGGGTGTGAAGTGGGGCAAGGAAATTTGCCTTTCTAGCAAGTTTTTAGGTGGTGCTAATCCATCAGGACCTGGAACTACTCTTTGATAAGCACTGATACAAACTTCAAGTGTTTTTCCTTCGTTTTCCTCAAACTAAACTAATTTTCATAGCCTCCATTCTTTCTTTGGTTGTGAGTGCATTCTTGTAAGCTGATGCAGTGTGGCTAGGACAAGCTGATCTGCTGACGATACTAGCATCAGGAGTGTCCGCATCATGGGGAAATTACTGACAAGTCAGAGTTGATCTCTACACTAAACCTGAATGTGACCTTCCTGGTGGCTATGGTGCTAGAGACCTTTGTTTTAACAAGTTCTCAGGTAATTTTGATGCCTGCTAAAAGATGCACAGCCACTAGTCTAAAGGATGATGGGCAATAAGAGTTACATGTCAAGTAGGTAGGTGGATAAGATAGGTGTGTAAGAGCAAAACCGGGACTCCAGAAGGACCGGGCGGCACACTTGGGGAACTTGAAAGAGGGAAAATCTATTAGCTAGTGACCCATAGGAACTAGTGTTCCAGAAGGCCTGGGCTCTGAATGGCCTGTGGATGTAGCTTTTATACTTTATCTGCACGAGGAGTGTCACAGAAGCAGAATAGGCAGGGGTTCCTAGTGCAGACATATTTGTTAGTAAAGAAGGGAGCAGGGTCGGGGGATGGGTACATTCCTAGAATGAGTAAGTACAGGAGGTGAGGCAGTGATTTGTGTGTCTTTTCCAATGGTTAAAATTCCCCCAGGATTTTCTTTACAGATGGAGGCAGAAAGATATAAACAGATACTTGGTGATCCTTACCACTGTATTTTCTGCATGCAAGATAAAGTTTAGCATGGGAAGGTTCTCCTTATTAGTTGCATGAATCATAGTAAGTGACTTCAAATCTCACTTACATATAAATCCCTCATTCTACATAAAAGGAAACCTGCAGTGTTAACTAATATACCTAAAATCAGAGAAGAGACCTCCTGCCTGAAACCTTGTTATCTCAGGGGTAGTTCTTCCAGGTTACTATAGGATGAGATAGTTTATCCTGAAGTACAGAGAGTCCTTGGGTGTTGCAAACAGTTGACATGCTCAACTGCTAACTAACAAAGGTTAAAGGTTGGAGTCAAACCAGAAGCATCTCAGAAGAAGGGACCATTGAGCTACTTCTGAAAAGCAGCATTGCAAGCCTGATAGAGCACAGTTCTCTTCTGACACTCTGGACTCTCCCACGAACTGGACTTGACTGCATCTCAACCGATGAAATACATAGATATGAAAGAGAATAAGATCATTCTGGACCATCAAAGATGACTTCCTTATGGAGATGACATTTTAGATCTGGGTTACAATCTGGCCAGATGAAAAAAAGATGCCAAGGACCATCCAGAGCGAGGAGTAAACGCATGCATCAGAACCTGGTGCGTTTGGGGCCTGCAGAAGAAAGCAATAGTTTGTGAGAACTGTGTTAGAAAATTAGGTGTGGCAGAGATTACAAAAAGGTTTTGAACACCAGATTAATGAATGTAAACAATATACTAGTATCTCCCCTTTTTTCCTGAAACATTAACATAGAATAATAATGGCAGAGGCTTAAGATGATCAATCTTATCAATTCTTTGTAATATTGTACCTGGTCTTTCCTTTTTAATCCCTTACATTTTTAAAATCTGAATTAGGGCAGTTGTTGCCTGCATGTAATATACTCAGTGAACTGGTTTCAAGGAGCCCTAGTGGCACAGTGGGTTAAGTTTTGGGCCGCTGACTGCAAGGCCTTGATCAAACCTGCCAATTACTCTGTGCAGGAAAGATGCGACGGTCAGCGCTCATACGGATTTGCAGTCTCAGAGAACCGTGGGACTAATTTTACTCGGTCCTAAAGGGTCCACTATGAATTGAAATCACTTGATGACAGTGAGTTGACCCCTGCCATCTTCTTAACCACTCTGTGCTTCCATTTATACATCTTTTAAATGAGAAAAAAATCATACTTGTATGTTAGGATCATTTTGTGGAATACACAATATATTTTATCATTTTATGAGAAATGATTCATCTACATTTTCATAGAGAATTTATAATAGTAGTAGATGTTGTAGATAAAAAGAAGCATTTTTATTGAAGAGAGAACCTAATTTTAATCTAATGCACCTGGAGGCACTTATCTCAGGAAGCAAAATGGCGGGATGTAAATAATTTGTCCCTAGGAAGAATGTGTCAACACATAAACAATTTGTTCCTGAGAAGAATGTGTAGAACAGAACTTCCTGGCACCACTGGTCTAGGGAGTTAAACTCACTCTCCCTTTGCATTTGAAGCTAAAGTGGAACCAATCATCAACCCCATACCTTTCCTTTGTTCCCTATGAATAAAAACTTCTAACTCACAGAGACAGTGGAGCCCTTTGTACTTTTACTTAGCACTGCCCAAATCCAGCTGTACTGTTCTCAATAAAACCCCTTTCATGTCCTTCCCAATGGAGTATGAGGTTTTCTTCTTTGACAAAACTAATGACCCATTGTCAGATGATGTGATTTAAACAATTGTACACAGACAACTTTAAATAATGATGCCGCTTTAACTTCTGGTAGGATTGGGGTTCAACACCAGTGTTCTTTAGAGCACTTTAATGAGAATGTATTCCTCCTCTTGGTACTCACTAGGTTCTTCTACTAAGTAACACAATACATCCTTACATATTTAGTCAGCTGAAATTATACCTGTATCTACTAGCAGGTCCTTTGGGGGTGGGGGGTGGGATGGTAAGAGGTGTATCCAATACTGCTCAGGGTTAGCACTCAGGACAGCTGTGTGAACATAATAGTTGTGCTCCTGATGCCATTCTGACTGCATTTTGAATGATAGATACAGCCATTGAGTCAAAACAAAAAGATGTTATTAATTGGACAACATTCCGAGCTCAAGTAAGTTTGTTCCAGCCTGTCACCTGAGAAAACACGAAGGAAGGAATTATCTTCGTGAACTGGAACCTGAATAAAGACATCCTGTTCAGGATGATAAATTCATTAATGTTTTTGTTTGTTTGGTTTTTCTTTCTTTGATCAGAAGAATCCAGCAACTAACCAATGAAACCTTTTAACTCAGGGTATGATCCCTCTTCTGTTGCCCTGTGGAATAATCCTATCTGAGGGAACTTGAAAGAGTTCCTAGGGAAAATGGAGGTAAAGGATGAAAATATGCACTATCAATATAAATTCCAAGGGAAGACATTTTTTAAAGCTGTCATAGTGGTCATTTAGTCAACCTGTAAGAACTATGGGTCCTAAGAATTTACTCACATCAGTACAATCTTTTTACTTCACTAACCAAAGAAAATGAGTGCCCTTTAGGGATTTTTAAAGGATGTGTTCTACTTTAATTTTTCAGTCAGAATTGTGCACGCTAAACCAACTGAGACCTCTACAATTTGGGCTATTGTTATTGCTCTTAGTGATTGGCCCACTTCAGTTAGTGCACAGACAAGATTGTCCCTCTCAAATTGGCAGGGATGGTCTTCCTCTTAAACATTGTCATGTACCTCTCTAAATGATATATCCAATTGTAGATTACTGCTTTATTTGAGGGCATTGTCTCCATAAACTTTTGGTAAAGCTTCAGTGATTTCACCATTCTTTCCCTTAAGTTTTACCATAAATTTGACATTTGTTTTCACTTCAATTTTAGCAGAATTCATTTTATTTGGACAGGGATACTTTCCAAACCGATGTCTTATCTTTCTTAATGCCTAATGTGCCAAACTAATACCTGTTAAGCCATGCTATAAAAAGGTAGTATAAGTTTTATTTTCATAAAAAAAGAAAATTTAAATCACATATTTTTCCCCAAAATATGCGTTTTCCATGAACTATTTGAAGACTTCTCCTATTTTCATTAAGTTAAAGGAACGTTCACTTGTAGATACATACTGTATAAACCTATGAAATAACAGCAAAAACAAACTGTGTGACAGAATATATTTTAGGTTCGTTATCACAGCTGAATGATCTTTGAAGAAAATTCCTGCAGGTGCCAGTTTAAATTTGCCACAAAGTGATAAGAATCCATAGGGAGTTAGAAATTACATTTAAAAAACAAAGCATTAAAATCCATTGTTTATAGGAATGTATAGATAATATTTTGTTGGGTAAAAGAACAGAAACAAAGTCCAGTCACAGTAATCACATGGAGTGATGGCATTTAAAAAAAAATCATTTTAGTGGGGCTCATACAACTCTTATCACAATCCATACATACATCAATTGTATAAAGCACATTTGTACATTCATTACCCTCATCATTCTCAAAACATTTGCTCTCCACGTAAGCCCCTGGCATCAGATCCTCATTTTCCCCCATCCTTCCCCGCTCTTCCCTCCCTCGTTTACACTTGATAATTTATAAATTATTATTTTGTCATATCTTACACTGCCCGACGTCTCCCTTCACTCACTTTTCTGTTGTTCATCCCCCAGGAGGAGGTTATATGTAGATCCTTATAATCAGTTCCCCCTCTGTATCCCACCCTCCCACCATCCCTCCACCATCCAGCTGTCGCCTCTGTTACCACTGGTCCTGAAGGGATCTTCTGTCCTGGATTCCCTGTGTTTCCAGTTCCTATTTGTACCAGCGTACATCCTCTGGTCTACCCAGATTTGTAAGGTAGAATTGGGATCATGATAGTGGGGGGGTGGAGGGAGCATTTAGGAACTAGAGGAAGGTTGTATGTTTCATCATTGCTACACTGCACCCTGATTGGCTCCTCTCCTCCCTGTGACCCTTCTGTAAGGGGATGTCCAGTTGCCTACAAATGGGTCTTGGGTCCCCAATATGCACTCCCCCTCATTCACAATGATATGACTTTTTTGTTCTAATGATGCCTGATACCTGATCCCTTTGACACCTTGTGATCAACAGGCTGGTGTGCTTTTTCCATGTGGGCTTTGTTGCTTCTGAGCTAGATGGCTGCTTGTTTACCTTCAAGGCTTTAAGACCCCAAATGCTGTATCTTTTGATAGCCGGGCTCCATCAGCTTTGTTCACCACATTTGCTTATGCACCCATTTGTCTTCAGTGATCATATCAGGGAGGTAAGCACACAATTATATGATTTTTTGTTCTTTGATGCCTGATAACCGATTCCTTCAGCACCTCATAATCACACAGGCTGGTGTGCTTCTTCCATGTGGGCTTTGTTGCTTCTTAGCTAGATGACCGCTTGTTTACCCTCAAATATTTAAGACCTTAGAAGCTATACCTTTTGATAGCTGGTTTTCATCAACTTTCTTCACCACATTTGCCTATGCACCCATTTTGTCTTCAGCAATCGCGTGGGGAAGGTGACCATCATGGATGCCAGTTTAATAGAACAAAGTATTCTTGCATTGAGGGAGTACTTGAGTGGAGGCCCAATGTCTATCTGCTACCTTAATACTAAAACTATAAATATATTCTCATAGATCTATTTCCCGATCCTCATATATAAATATATTTACATACATACAGGCCTTTATTTAGACCTCTATAAATGCTGAGTGTTGGCATTTTAATGATATTCTGTTGTGTTTCAGAATCCTAATGCAGGTGTCTTCTGAAAAAGAAGGAATTGTAATGCCTTTAGGTGACCCATTCCACTTCTCCCCCTCCCCCTGCCTCCCCGCCCCACCCCCACCCCTGCCCTTGGCCTACCTCCTTCTTTGCTCTTCTGTGTTAAAGTACTAGATCTCCCTAGTGTATCTGTAGAATCTGGGTACTTCTTAAAAGTTTGCCCCAAATAATGATGCCCATCGCTCTGTGCCCATCGCCCTCCAAGTGATACCCATTTAAAGTTTGAGATACTGTTGCAACTGCTCTGATGTGTCCAGGGGCTTTTGGTTTTCAGAACCAAAGAATGGACTCATGGACCACAAAACAGCAAGCTGAAAGCCAAGCATGTTCGGAAAAGAAAAAAAAGTACCTGATGAAGCAGTGAGCTGCTGCTGAGTGAATTGTGTCTAGGGGTTTTTATCAGGTGTAGAGTACTTGGCCTATCTGCATCTCTGGGTTTTTGTTAGGTGCAGTCTTACAACTGAATGGGTCCCAAGGAGCAGCTGTGTAACTGAAAGGGATAATTTAAGAGATATCAGACAAGGCATGCAAAGGCTCACCTTTTCCATTGCGTCTGGAACCAGAGAGAGGGGCTTATACAAACATCAGACATGCAAGCTATGTCATACACATATGTAACAGGGAGGACATGTACTAGAGGCATACACATAATAGGAAGGGGAGGTACTAGAGGCATACATGTGACAGGAAGGCACATACACAATACGGCTGGCATGTTCTAGAATTTTGATGGCGGCTTAACCTTGGCCATCCCTGAGCCCTCTCCATGGGAACAATCGGTGATCAGTATCAGAAGGGATTTGGCTGCAGTTAGGGTGGGGCGGACAATAGGGTTTGGTTGCTCTCCACTGCAGACAACCTGCAGGCAGATAACCTTCAACTGTACAGTAGGTAACCTTGTGCTTGCTTGAAGGACGCATCAGAAGAGTAGCACTATTTGGGGAGGAGATTGTAGGCCTGATTGTTAGTTAGGAGAATATGACTGGGACTCATCTCCAACTAACAAATGTGAAGGTCTCCCTCCCCCAGAGTCTGCCTCTTAGACTCTTCATTATGAGCATAGAGAGTTTGCCCACATGCATTCTCTTCCTGGTTCCCAGTTTCCCACAGGTTAGGAACAGAACGATCCCAGGACTGGTCTTATTTCTCAAGTCTGTAATAATCTGGGTTATAGTCTCTCCTGGGCTGGGCTTTACCTGGACATGGATAAGGAAATATCCGTGCGAAGGTCAACAAAGAGCCTTGGCTTTGATGTCTTTGGAGTTTAGAATCAGCCTAGGGGTCTGATGCTTACAGGCTTACAATGAGATTGTCCTAGGCTTTTGAGGGCACCCTTCCATATATCCTGCCACTCCTAATGCTTTCTGCCACCAGGTCTCTTTCCCTTTGGGCTCTCTAGCTCCTGTCTCTCAATACTATTTTTAGCTTCTTAAAATAGCATTTGATTTTAATAATTTAGGCTTTTTATATGTGTAAAATATAATCTTATCTTTTTGTGGTACATTAAAAGTTAAAGTCTGAGCTCATGATTTTCAAATAGCTCCCATGTACAGTGAGGAGGTTGCACTTTACTTGCTGAAAGTGAGGAGGACTTCAACACTTGCTGATGAGCATCAAAGGTTGCAGCTTTCAGTGTGGATTACAATTCAATACAAAGAACCCCAAATCCTCCCCACCGGACTAACAGGTACCATTGTCGCAGCAAAACATGACTTGGGAATGGTCAGGTGGCACTCTTGGAAGACTTGAAAGAGGGACAATTTATTAGCCGGCAACCAGAGGAATTAGGGTTCTAGAAGAGCTGCGCCTGAGCGTTGGCTGGACGTAGCTTTTCTATTTTATCTGCATGAGTAAGGTCACAGAAGTGGAATTGTGCTGTGTAAATCTGCGCTAGACTTACTTGAAAAGCAAGGATGCTACTTTGAGGACGAGGATGCACAGTACCCATGCCATGGTATTTTCAATTGCTTCATATGTAGGCGAAAGTTGGGCATTGAATAAGGAGCTCAAAGAAGAATATATGTTTTGAACTATGGTGCTGGTGAAGAATATTGGAAGTACCATGTACCGCTGGCCTGATTTTAGCTGCTGACACTGGGCTTCTCCATCATGTCTTCCTGTAGATGTAGTCAATTTGATTTCTGTGCATTACATCTGGGAAACCCGATGTATAGATGCTTTTTGTGTTGTTGAAGAAAGGTATTCGCTATGAACAAGTTGTTGGTCTCACAAAGTTCTGTCATGCAATTTCCGGCTTCATTTTTGTCACCAAGACCCTATTTTTCAACTCTTGCTCCTCCCCCTTGTTTCCAACTTTTGCATTACAATTGCCAATCATTATCAAAGCATCTTATTGCATATTGGATCCATTTCTAACTGGATCAGTTGTAATTTGTGACCCTCGTTCCCTTCCAGACTCTTCATTTAGTCTGCTAGATTCCAAGCTCAAGACGCTGGGTCTTTTTACAAGTGCTAGCGAGTCACTATAGCCTGCTTTCTACTAGAAAAAAATTGCATCAGGAATTTTTTGCACATCTGCCAGGCAAACATGTACATTTAGATGGCGAAACTCCACATGACCGAGGTTAACTAAAAATAACATTTTAAAAATGGAAGACCTGGTGGGAGTTCTGGATTCAGGAGAAAGCCAAACTAAGTTAATTCAAAGTCAACAATACTCCAAGTCATTTCCTTTTTCTAAAACTAAAATATTTGTTCTCACAGTGATTAATTTCATAGAAATTTCAATGCACCAATTTACAGATCCCAAACCAAACCAAACCCACTGCCGTGCAGGCAATGCTGACTCCTAGCGCCTGGCCCTGGCCTTCGGACGACGTGTTCCCTGGAGTGGAAAGCACAGTCCTGATCCTGAGATTTGCAGATATGAAAACACTAAAATATAAAACAACAAAGCCGTGTTTAGCCACTAATCAACTGTCTTCAGAAAGCTCACACTGTACTGCATCCTTTGCTTGAAGATGAAGGACCATTTTAAAATCTCAAACTTTCACTCTTTTCTGAGAAACTATTGACAAATCTGGTTTTGGTATTGTAATGCTACGGCAATAAATAATCACAGTGCTTCCATTTATTCTCATCGTCCTCACTGCAGGCTGGCGCTTCTGTCAGAAGAGCCGCGCAGACTGCCGCACACAGCAGTACAATGAGACACATTCTTCTCACTGACTCCAGGGGCTGGCAGGTTTTCTCCTGCTTCTGGGGAGCCACACAAGGCTCTGCAGGGGAACCGGCCAGTGTGAGTGACCTATTCCTCCGGAGCACCGCCTTTTGTTAGTCCTGAAAATGGACTCTTGTGTTCTAGCCCACTGCACCAGAGGAGTTCTAGAAAGTAGCTGGTACCTGCAGGGAGAACAAAGAAAATGAAAAAGTTTCCCTGCCACTTTAGTGGCCTGAAGGTCATTGCCAAGGCCCTAGGCTTGCGCAGTGATTGTCGCTGTTCATTCTCACCAGAGTAACTTCCACATGGAGCAAGAAACTCACAGACGGGTCCCAAGGAAGGGGCAAGTCGGCCAGGGTACAGTTTAGCACCCACAAAACATACAACATTCCTCAAGTTCTTTAATGATTCCTCCCCCCCACTCCCCCGCTATCCTGACCCCAGTTCTGCCTTACAAATGTGGCTAGACCAGACCATGTACAGAGAAGAGCTCTCGACACACAGAAACCACCCAGGAGCAATAATTGGCGTATCAATACAATGAGGGTCAGGGGAGGATGGGGGGGAGAAAAGAGGAACCAATCCCAATGATCCACATATAACAGCTCCCCCCACCAACACTAACAACAGAAACATGGGTGAAGAGAGACAACAGAGCGTAAGGTATGAAAATAATAATTTATAATTTATCAAGGCTTTATGTAGGTGGGAGGGGTGGGGAATGAGCTGATACCAAGGGCTCGAGTAGAAAGAAAATGTTTTGAAAAGGATGATGGCAACATAAGTACAAATATGCTTGACACAATGGATGTATGGATTGTTATAAGAGCTGTAAGAGGCCCCAATAAAATGATTAAATAAAGAAAGAAAAATTCTATTGAGAGCAGTATCTGCACGGGAGGAGGTGGGGTTTGGGGTATCCATGTAGGGTTTTCCAGTAAGCATGGTAAGCATGGGCTTACTTGTGCTTGCTTACTGATCTTTAGTGTAGTTTCACGTGTTTTCACTGTATCCAAGAGTCTGCCTCTAGATATGACTGACATCTTTTTCTCTTCGCAGTCCACAGCACCTTGCTAGAGAATCAAAGTCTCTTTTCACATATACAGTCTTTGACAGGACCGAGTACACAGTAAGCAGAGTGCTTCTACTTAACTTGCTCATGGGGAAATCTGCCCTGGAGGTTAGGGAAATGGATGCATCCGTGTAGTGGGAAAGAAAAGTACCTTCCAGGTCAGCTAAACCTGGTTTTCACTATTCAACAAAATTCATTAAGCACCTATTTTGTAAGTGGTTTTTGAATATGTAAGGACCCAGTTGGCACAATGGTTAAGCACTCAGATGTACAGCTGACTGCAAAGTTTCACTGTTCCCAGTGAACACACCAGCAGCTCCTCCTGAGAAAAGACCTGGTGATCTCCTCATGTACAGATCATCAGTAGCGCAGGATACCGTTCTACTCAGTTATCGAGGAGTATTCTGAGTAGAACTTGACGCAGTGGTCCATAACAACCCTGAGCACGTGTCTGTGGAAGTGAGGCACTGAGTTGATGATAAAAACAGAAAACCAAGCCTACTGCCTTCTGAAGTAGATTATGACTCATAGTGATGTATACTGTTTCATAGGGCTTCCAGGTTGTAAATCTCTGCAGAAGGGGAATACTTGATCTTTCTCCTGCAGAGCAGCTAGTGGCTTCGAACTACGCTCTCAGCTAAGCATTTATCTCTGTGCAACCCGAGCTCCTTGAGTTCACAAAATGGGAGTTTAACTAGGAACTGAAATGTGACCCTCCTACTCTTACCAGACTTTTTTTTAAACTTTCTTTTCTTTTTAAATCGTTTTATTAGGGGCTCATACAACTCTTATCACAATCCATACATACATCAATTGTGTAAAGCACATTTGCACATTCATTGCCCTTATCATTCTCAAAACATTTCCTCTCCACTTAAGCCCCCGGCATTAGGTCCTCATTTTCCCCCTCCCTCCCCACGCCCCCCTCCCTCATGAACCCTTGATAGTTTATAAATTATTATTTTGTCATATCTTGCCCTGTCTGACCTCTCCCTTCATGCACTTTTCTGTTGTCCGTCCCCCAGGGAGGAGGTCACATATAGTGCCTTGTAATTGGTTCCCTCTTTCCTACCCACTCTCCCTCTACCCTCCCAGGATCGCCACTCACACCACTGGTCCTGAAGGGATCATCCTCCCTGGATTCCCTGTGTTTCCAGATCCTATCTGTACCAGTGTGCATCCTCTGGTCTATCCTCTGGTCTAGCCAGACTTGCAAGGTAGAATTTGGATCATGATAGTGGGGGTGGGGTGAGGTGGGGGAAGCATTTAGGAACTAGAGGAAAGTTGTATTTTTCATCATTGTTACATCGCACCCTGTCTGGCTCATCTCCTCCCCGAGACCCCTTGCAAGGGGATCTCCAGTGGCCTACAAATGGGCTTTGGGTCTCCACTCTGCACTGCCCCCATCACTCACTATGGTCTTACCAGAACTTTTTACTAGAACTTGTATTGGAATGTCTCCTGAACTTTTACTGAAGATATATAGTGCTCACATTCCAGTGTGTGCCGGAAGAACAGCTGTGCCTGTGCAGTTTCTGCGCTGTCCAACAGGAGAGAGAAGCAGGAGAGCAGCAGTTTCCCAAGGCATGTTTTATTTGTCTGGTTTCCTGAGAGGCTCAGAGAACAGAAAATATAACTGCTGTTTACTCACTCACTCTTTTTCGGAAGCTGTAGATGAGAAGTCGTTTTCTTAAAAGTATTACCAGAAAAAAAAGACTGCTGTGTTTCTGTACTGTGCCAAGTTCTATGTGCCTACCGACAGCGCTGGAAGACCGAGTCAAGTATCCAATGAACGGTGCTAAGATCCGGAACTAGAAAATCAAACAGGAAGGATGTCCTTGAGAAAGCAAAGAGAAGAAGAAAGGATTCAAGCCTCAAGTTGAAATATTGAAGGATTCTAGGCGTGATAATTTGAATAATCCACACGAGGCCTCAGAAGATGAGAGGCCTACACAGAGATCCACGGTCTCAAAAAGGATTGGTCAGTGTTCAACCATTGTTTTTTTTTTTTGCGAAAAACAAAGATAAAAACAAGAAAACCCCGAAAAAAATAAAGTTCTAGAAATGGAAGGAATGGCAGTGGAGATAGTTTAACAAAAGAGTGAGCGATGGAAGAGTTCACTCACCTACTTGCAGACATTGGGAAGACATCTCTCAGGCCAACTGGCTGGAAGAGATCCATATGTGCATCTACCACAATGAAAGGAGATCCAATGTCGTGCAGAATTTCTTGAACAATATCATTAATATCATGTGAAAGTAAAATTATGCTAAAGGTAAATGCAAGCTGCTTATTAAGAGGCTCATTACAGGTAGCTTCCAGCAATTCAAGCTGAATTCAGAACAGAACATAGAATGATTTCTCATGGACCCTGGTTGAAAGCAGAAATTAGTGGAAAGGTATTTACCTGAATTCTTTTGACTGTGTACTGACAGTCTACTATGTAGTTCATAGCAGATCATGGATAATATTGGAAAGAATTGTTGGGAACTGCTCTGTAAACTTTCACACAAATCACAACTAAAAGTTTTAAAAAGTCAGGAGAAATGTACATCAGGGTTGTATCTTTTAGCCATAATTATTCACCTTGAGAAAATAATACGAGAAATTGTTTTATATAAGGCTGGAGAAAGCGTCAGGAATGACGAAGAGTCGTAACCTGCAATACACAGATGACACAACCTTGCTTGCTGAAAATGAAGACGGCTAGAAACACTTCCCGATGATCAAGAACTCCACCCGTCAATGTGGGTGACAACGCCACCAAAATCAACACGAAGCCTGACAACTGGACCAATGAACATTTTCACACTAAATAGAGAAAAGATTGACGTCATCAAGGATCTCATTTTATTTGGATGTGCCATCCCATGGAAGCCGAAGTCAAGAAATCAAGCAATGTATTGCGCCTGGGACATCTGCTGGTGAAGACCTCTCTAAAGCATCACAAGGCGCAGGTGCCACTTTGAGGGCTGAGGTGTGCCTGACCACAGTATTATTCAATCACCTCATATACGTGTGAAAGCTAGTCAATGCATAAAGATGACTGAAGAAGAATTGATACTATTGAGTTGTGATATAGGCAAAAAAGGGTAAATAGACCATGATGTGTCAGAACGAACAAATCTGCCTTGAAGAAGTACAGCTGGAATGGTCCTTGAAATGAGGAGGGTGAAACTTAGTCTCATGAACTTTGGACATCTCATCAGGTGGGACCTGTCCTTAGAATAGGTGATCCTGCGGAGGATCAGCAAAAAAATTAAAAAATTAAAAATTGGGAAGACCCTCGATGACATAGATGGACATAGTCATTGCAATGGGTGGCGCAAACATAGCAATTATTGCAAGGATGGGGCAGGGCTGGGAAGGGTTTCATTGTGCTACATAGAAACGGACTCTACAGTACCTAACAACAGCATGTGGGAAAATGGTGGATCAGCGGGAGACTTGCTGTCTTCAATGCAATTGACTTAGTCCAATTCCTAAGCAATGTACTTCATGGCAGTCACCACCTGTCCTTAGAAAGGTTTCCATAGAACTATGATGCTGAACAGGTTTCTGTAGGTCAAGACTAATAAATCAGGTTTTGGGGGGGCTCCTACAACTCTATAAATTTTTTTTTAAAAAAATCATTTTATTGGGGGCTTGTACAACTCTTATCACAATCCATCCATTCATGTGTCAAGCACTTTTGTACATTTGTTGCCATCATCATTCTCAAAACATCTGCTTTCTGCTTGAGCCCTTGGTATCAGCTCCTCATTTTTCCCCTCCCACCCCAACCTCCCATGAACACTTGATCATTTATAAATTATTATTACTTTGCCATATCTTGCACCGTCCGGCGTCTCCCTTCACCCACTTTTCTGTTGTCCGGGGTTATATGTAGATCCTTGTAATTGGTTCCCACTTTCTGCCCCTCCTTTCCTCCACCCTCTCAGTACCGCCACTCTTACCACTGGTCCTGAAGGGTTCATCTATCCTGGATTCCCTGTGTTTCCCGTTCCTATCTGTACCAGTGTACATCCTCTGATCTAGCCGGATTTGTAAGGTAAAATTGGGATCATGATAGTGGGGGGAAGAAGCATTAAAGAACTAGTGGAAAGTTGTATGTTTCATTGTTGCTACACTGCACCCTGACTGGCTCATCTACTCCTCACGACCCTTCTGTAAGGGATGTCCAGTTGCCTACAGATGGACTTTGGGTCTCCATTCTGCACTACCCATCATTCACAATGATAAGATTTTTTTTTCCTTGATGCCTTCTACCTGATCCCTTCAACACCTCATGATCACACAGGCTGGTGCGCTTCTTCCATGTGGGCTTTGTGGCTTCTCAGCTAGATGGTCGCTTGTATTTAGACTTCTATATAATACATGCCTGTATTTAGACCTCTATAAATACCTTTTGCCTCCTAGTTCTTTCTTCTATTTCCTTTTACATTCCTCTTGTCCCACTATCATGCTCAGCCTTCATTTGGGTTTCACTGATTCCTCTACATTACATTACCCTTGATCAAACCCTCCCAAGCCTCTTACACCCTCCTTGCCATCGATTTTGGAGCACTTGTTGTTCCCTTGTCCCTGGGCTTGTTAACACCACTTCCTTTCCCCCCACCTCCCCCTCTCTCATGTTCCCCTGGAACCATCAGTCTCGTTGTTTTCTCCTCCAGATTGTTTATCCAGCATGTCTTATCTAGATAGACCTGCAGAGGTAATAATATGCACAAAAATAAGACCGAGAAGCACAAAGCAACAAAAGAAAACCAAACAACCACCACAACACAAAACCACTGACCAAAAAAAAAAAAAAAAAAGAAAAGCCTATAAATAGCTCAAGGTCTGTTTGTTGACCTTTATGAGTGTTTTCTGGTCAAGTCTGATGGGGTGCCACCCCTGCCCCCAAAGTCTATTTTTGGTACTCCCTCGGGACATCCTTGTTCTACTCCCCTTGCTGCTCTGTTGCATGCTCTTAGTGTTTTATCTTGGTGTGGTGGGGTCAGCTCGGGCACAATTCCCACACTGTGTCTCCAGTGTTGTCCCCTATATGGCTATGGCTCAGTGAGGGATGTTGTGGCTCGTAGTGGGGTCGGTCATATGGACCTCTCTGTGCATTGACTGCTCTGAGCAGGGATATTGTCCTCAAGGCTTGGTGGACCAGGATGTGCTCCACTCTCTCTTCCTCCCCCTTCATTTGCTCTCAGAGCTCTTATAACAATCCATACATCAATTGTATCAATCACTTTTGTACATATGTTACCATCATCATTTCCAAAACATTTTCTTTCTACTTGAGCCCTTGGTAGCAGCTCCTCTTTTTTCCCTTTCAGGTCCTGTAGTTTGCACTCAAAGGATGCATATACTTCTTATTGTAGGAACGAATTGTGTGCTCCCACCCAAAATAAAAATAACTGAAAGGAGGTTCTCTTTGTCTTTGTTTTCTCTCTATGGCATTTCTGATTGCTTACCTCAAAGCACTAACTTTTAGTTTTTCTCTTGTGGTCTACCTTCTTTGGCAGTCACACCAGCACCTTTTCCTGTATGTGGGAGGTAGCCTTGAGCAATTGTGGGTGGCTGACTGAGCAACTGAATAAGAGAGATTGTTGGAAAACTTCAATGGGGTGAGACAGTTGTGGCTAGAGATAGAAATAAACATGTTAATGGAGTAAATCCTGATTAGCAATGATATTAATAAGCGTGAGAGTAATGGAGTATTGCTATTTTCTTTTTTTCTCTCCGAATAGTCTTCCCATCTACAGCTACTTTTTAAATGCCTATTTTTGATGCTCATTTACAATATTTCTTGGGAACTTAAGGGTTTAATGAACACAGGCATCATTATGTAATACAATATGAATTTTAAAATGTGTATCCTAAAATATTCATTATTTATCCTTAAGTTTAAACCTAAAATAGAGCCAAAGGAATCCAACTGATGTACTACTGTTCACTGTTATCGACGACTGGTACAGTAACAAGGACCTTGTGCATAAGCGTTCATTAAGCCGTCAGGATCACCCTGTGAGGGGATTTTTGTGGACAATGAAGTCTTGACATAGATAATTGTCTTCCCCCCGCCCTTTTGCTCTGGGTGATTCCAGGCCATTTAACTAGGGGAAACCGTCTTGAAAGTTTGAACTTAGTTTTCTGCACTTAGAATAAATGTTTGATTCCCCAAAGGGGAAAATTCTGTTAAATCTCACCAGCCGCCAAATTTCCTAACTTTTCCTGCCTTGTCAACTGCCTGTCAGTTGTGTGAAGGAATGCAGCGTAAAACTGACAGGAAGAAATTCTAAAATCTATAACCACATGACAGAATATTGAAAAATCCTCACAAAAGCTTATTTTGCCATTCCTTATCTAGCACTGACACCAGCTGCCGGTGATCCAGGATTTAGGTAACAGATACAAAACAAATACCGGCAGCTCCAGAGTTAGGGACTTCCAATGTAACGGCAACTCCTGCTGCTCCTTACGTGATACAAATTTGCCTGACCTTGGAGAGAATTGAACCCACCCTTTACTATTCCCATCCCGTTGAGTCTGACGCAGAGTGACCCTAGATTGAAAACAAAATTTTCATCATAAGCACCTTCCCTTGCTGCATGAGCAGCCTTTGAATCACTGCATAGACTTCCTTCCTTTTCGTGTGCCAACGGCTACATAAGAATGATACCCCCTGTTTATACTCACCTATACATTCTTAAAGACACAGGACAGGGTTTCTTTTGCAACATGGAGACAGCCTGTATTCTGTTTTTTCCCTGCATAGTTATTGTTCTGAACTATTTTCAAGTCTCTTGTGGTTGCTTATGTAAACCAAGTGACTAGGAGCTACCTTATTTCACACAGGGAAAAGTAGAATAGAGATGGCCATTCATTTCAGCTGTTTCAGGGCAAAACTGTCACGCCAAAGAAGTGCATTTCTGTTGAGTAAAACTTATGAGATTCTTTAGGAAAGTGAAGCACTTCAATCGGTGGATTTGATATTTGGATATCCGAAGGCGTTCTTTATCAGTTCTGTTGTTAGATGCCATCAAGTCAGTTCTGACTTACAGCGACCCTCGGTGCTGCAGAACTGCGCCTCCGTCCCACCCACCAGAGTCACAGTATGCCACCAGCAGACAGACTCTGCCTGATGGCACAGCTTTAGACCGTGGCTATTGGTCCAAGGACGTTGGTGGCAGTATGGGTGAGGTGATGGGTAGGAATTGGGCTGCTCACGTAAATGTCAACTATTCAAAATCATCAGCCATTTGGAGGGAGAAAGATGAGGCTTTGAGCGCCTGTCAAGATTTACAGTCTTAGAAACCCTGTATAGGTTCCCTTTGAGGAAGAATCAACTCAACAGGAGTGGGCTAGTTAATTTTTTTGGTCTAGTTAATAGAAAGAATTCAATTGAGGTTGAATTTACATTAAGACTCAAAATGGATTTAGGACTACCACAATAAACAGGTGGGGGGTGGAGGGGGGTGCCTTTGGGTCAGTTCTGAAGCATAGCAACTCTATAGATAACAGCGCTGTCCCGTTCTCACTTTGTTTGTATGTTTGAGCTCGCTGTTGCAATCACTGTGTCAATGCATCTTGCCAAGGGCCTCCCCCTTTGTTGCTGCTCCTCAGCATGTTGTCTTTGTCCAGGGACTGATCTCTCTTGATAACATGCCCAAAGTACATAGGACCAAGTCTCAACATCCTTGCCTCTCAGGAGCATTCTGGTTGTACTTTTTCCAAGATGGGTTTATTGGTTCTTTGGGAAGCCCATGATACTCTTCAGTAGTTTTCACCAGCACAGTAATTCAAACACATCGACTCTTCCTTATTCAATGTCCAACTTTCATATGCATGTATGGGAATGGGAAATACCGTGGCTTGGGTCAGGAACACCTTAGTCTTCAAAGTAAATACCTTACTTTTCAGCACTTACAAGAGTTCTTGCACAGCAGATTTACTGAGTGCAATGTTTCATTCCATCTCTTGACTGCTGCTTCCGTGGGCATTGACTGTGGATCCTAGAATGACAAAACTTTGACAACTTCACTCTTTCTCCATTTATCATGATGCTACCATTGAGTCGCCTGTGAGGATTTGGGTCTTCTTGACATCCCGAAGTTGCAATCCATACCGAAGGCTGCGATCCTTGATCTTTACCAGCAAGTGCTCCAAATCCTCCCCCATTTCAGCCAGCGAGGTTGTGTCGTCTGCATTCTGTAGGCTCTTAATAAGCCTTCCTTCAATCCTCAAGCTGCATTCTTCTTCATATAACCCAATTTCTCTGATTACTTTTTTAGCATAAAGATTGAATATGTATTGTGATAGGATACAACCCTGATTCACAGCTTGCCTGATTTTAAACCATATAGTATGCTCTTGTTCTGTTTTCATAATTGCCTCTTGATTCATGTCCAAGTTCCTCAGCAGCACAAGTGTTCTGGAGTTCCCATGTTTCTCGAGGCTATCTATAGTTTTGTTATGATCCACACATTCTAATTCCTTTGCGTAGTCAAGAAAACAAAAGTAAATAGATATTTACTTTTACTGGTATTCTCTGCTTTCAGCCATGATCCTTCTGGCATCAGTAATGATATCCCTTGTTCCAAATCCTCTTCTGAATCCACCTGCACCTCTGGATGCTCCCTGTAACAATGTACTGCTGCAACCATTGTAGAACGATATCCAGTTAAATTGTACTTGCATGTGATGTTCCTGATATTATTCGATATTTTAAACATTTTCTTGGATCATCTTACTTTAGAATGGGTAAAAATATGGATCCCTTTGAGTCAGTTGTCCAAGTAGCTCTCTTTCAAATTTTCTGGTGTAGACCGTGAGCATTTCCACTGCTTCTTCAGCTTATTTTAACATTTCTATCAGTATTCCATTAATGCCTGAAGCTTTGTTTTTTGGGTAATGCTTTCAATGAAGCTTGGAATCCTTCCTTCAGTATTACTGGTTTTTGCTTATTTGCTACCTCCTGAAATGGTGGAATGTCAACTGATTGTTTTTGGTAAAGTGACTCTGTGTATTCTTTCCACCTTCTTTTGATGCTTCCTTCAACAATTAATATTTTGCTGAAAGAATCTTCAAATATTACAACTCAGAGCTTGGATGTTCTCTTGAGTCTTTCGGTTTAAGATATGCTGAATATGTTCTTCCTTTTTGGTTTTTAAGTCTAGATCTATGCATATGCCATTATGATATTTTACTTTATTTTCTTGAGCTGCCCTTTGCAATTTTCTGTTCAGCACTTTGGCATCATAATTTCTTACTTTTGCTTTAGCTACTCCACAAATAAAAAGAAGCGTCTCTTCTGACATCCACTTTGCTCTTTTCTTACTTTCCTATATTTTAATGACCGTTTGCTTGCTTTATGAATGATGTTCTTGGTGTCCTCAACTTATTTCAACCCAATAGAACAACAAAGAACTGCTTTTTAAGACTGTGAACCTTAAAAAAAATTTTATTGGGGGCTTTTACAGCTCTTATAACAATTCATATATCAATTGTATCAGGCAAATTTGTACATATTTGCAATCATGAGTTTCTAAACATTTACTTTCTGTTGGAGCCCTTGGTATCAGCTCCTCTTTTTTCTCTCCCTCCCCCAAGACTGTAAGTCTTCATAGGAGCAAGATGCCCCATATTTTTGATGTGGCTTTGAACCTCTGATCTTGTGGTTAGCAGCCTGGTACTTAATTCACTGTGCCACCTTCTTGTTATGGCTAAGTGCCATTGAGTCTGTTCCAACGCACAGCGACCTTATGTACAACAGAGGGAATACTGCCTGGGCCTTCATCTTCCTCACAGTTGTTCTTATGTTTGAACCAATTGTTGCAGCCTCTGTGTCAATCTGTCTTGCCGAAGACCTCTCTCTTCTTTATTGCCCCTCTAGTTTGCCAAGCAAAATTACCTTCTTGGGATAGCATAATAGAGAGGTGTGGTTTTTTTCACAGTATATCTTTCAAAAAAAAGTCACTGTTAAATGTTCTTTACACTGTGATCCATTATCACAAAGGCATTTCATTAGCTGTACAAATTAAATTTAGTCTTAATTAATCAGTTACTTAAGAACAACAAAATAAATACCAAGAAACAATTTTCAATCATGTTTATGTGTCAGAATTTGCTGAAATACAGTTATCTAGGTTCCCTCTCAAAAGGTGGATAAAAAAATTCCAGAAAGAAATGCATAGAGGAGCTGGAGCTGCCGGTGGGGAACATGATGGATTCAGAGCTCGGCAGGAAGTGGGACTGGTGCTTGGCCGATGCGGTTGTGAAGATAGGTACTGGTTTTGGATTGGGAATTATTTTCTCCTTTACCTTTTTTAAAAGAAGGATGTGGCCACTAGCCTTTGGTTCTGGCATGGAATTGGGGATGGCCTACTCCAACTGTCAGCACGATTGCCAAGCTCCATATCTTCTTCATGGAAAATTTGTCAAAGAGCAATGACCTGAGACCATCCCAGTGGGAAGAAAAAGAAATAGTGTTTATTCCTCAGGAATATTGAAGTGCCCTGGAGTCAGCTGACATTCTTCTGACTAATGTGATCAGTAATGCTTTATACTCCAGCACACGGTTTATGCATTTGAAACCAAGTCTGTTTCTTGTTTTGTATTTTCTCTCTGGAAGTTGCAAGGAGGTGGTCTTACAATCTTAAAATAAATAAACAAATAGGACACCCCCCCCAAATAAATGCATAGATAAATATATTTATATATAACGATAGGGATATAGATCTATGTACATATATTGTATGTTAAATATTAAGGTAGCAGTTGGACATTGGGCCTCTACTCAAGTACTTCCTCAATGCAAGAACACTTTGTTCTAATAATCCAGAATTCTGTGATGCTCACCATCCTGACAGGATCGCTGAAGACAAACTGGGTGCATACGCTAATGGGGTGAAGAAAGCTTATGGTGCCAAGTTATTAAAATATATAACATCTGGGGTCTTAAAGGCCTGAAGATAATAAGCAGCCATCTAGCTGGGAAGCAACCAAGCCCACATGGAAGCACACCAGCCTGTGTGATCATGAGGTGTTGACAGGATCAGATACCAGGCATTAGAAGACGCCCAAAAACCAATCATATCAATGTGAACGAGAGGAGGAGTGGAGTGGCAACCCAAAGCCCATCTGTAGACCATTGGACATCCCCTCACGGAGCGGTCACAAGGAAGAGACAAGCCAGCCAGGGTGCACTATAGCACCGACAAAACATACAACATCCCTCTAGTTCTTTAATGCCACCCCCAATCATGACCCCAGTTCTGCCTTACAAATGCAGTTAGACCAGAGCACATACACTGGTACAGATAAGAGCTCTTGATACAGAGAATCCAGGAAAGATAAACCCCTCAGGAATGTTAATGGGAGTATCGATACCATGAGGGTAGGAGGAGGGTGGGGGGGAGAAAAGAGGAACTGATCCTAATGATCCACATATAACAGCCCCCCCCCACAACACTGAGGATGACTAGCAACAGAAACATGGGTGAAGGGACACAGCAGATGGTATAAGATATGAAAAATAATAATTTATAATTTATCAAGGATTCATGAAGATGGGAGGGTGGGGGAGGGAGGGAAAAAATGAGCTGCTACCAAGAGCTCAAGTAGAAAAGAAATGTTTTGCCAAATGATGATGGCAACATATGTGCAAATGTGCTTGACACGATGTATTATGGATTATTATAAGAGCTGGAAGAGCCCCCGATAAAATGATTTTAAAACAAGAAGAAGAAAGAGATATATAGAATCTTCTCTGTATGAAACCATCAAGGAGTTTGATACTACTCTTTAAGAAACACGACCTATGAACATGATTAATATTATTTTACTCATGCAGAGGCCTTTGAAATATCCCCAAATGTAACTTCTTGAAGTAGAAGGCAAATAGTCTGACCAAGTAAACAATGACTAGAAAAAAACATCAATTTAAATTAGCAATTAATTTCATCATTATTGCTACTGTAATGGTATCTTCTATCCTTTTGACTTCCTCTTACCTAAATAAGCCCACTTGGTACACCTAGCCTTGCATTTGAGGAGATGTTATATAAGAGGTTGGGGGTGGAGTGTTAGAACGGAAAGATATCTGAGACACCCTTCACTTTTCTTAGAAACATATTTACAGGTGTACTACCTTTTATCAATTTCATTAAAAATGCACATACTACTGTGTGGCCTTTCATTTCCCTGGTCTTTTTAAGCTTGTCATGAAAAAGTGTGGGCCATAGGACCCCCACATCCACTGGGATGGCTAGGGCTCCAAATCTTGTCATCTCTTCTCACATCTTCTATCCTATCAGTGATGAGTCTTTGACTTGGGGGTGTCGAGTACGTGTCATCCGAGTTGTCCTGTATGCTCTGTACCACACTGGCCTCACCATACCACCTGCCCTCGTGGAATGCAACAGAGCGGCTGCCTCACTGCTTCTAGCCTTCTGCCACCTGCTGATGCCACTGCCACTTGCTTCTTGCCTATTCCTCTCTTTCACCCCGAGGGGGAATAAGAGATGATTCCCCTTGTGAACAAAATTTCCAATTTTGTTTAGGCTATCACTGAAAAACCCTGTTCTCTAGTTTACAGTTCTTCTGCATGGTTTCTGGTAAATGTCCCGGGGGACCTTTGAATGGCTTCATCTTGGCTTACAGTCAAAGCGAACATTCTCCACAGTTTTCAAATTCATGTGCCCAGAACAAGTCTAGGTAATTGGACATTGTGTACCTCAAGGTCTCTGTGGTTTCTAGTTTTTCTGGGACATAGCCAACAGAACAAAATATTTTCTACCTTTCCTCTTAGGAGGAAAAGGGTGTCACCTGGTAACAGGTTTTCACATCACTTACCCTGATATCCCAGCATCTCAGAGTGAGCATAGAGGTTAGCCTTTCAGGCTCTCTTACTACAATGGGATACATATATTGAAACAAGTACTACATGTGCTTCCATCTAATTGGCATCATTCATTGGGTTGCCAGGGTAACAAGGACTAAGCAAATGATCAGAATAAGTATGGATATAGCTGTTGAGTTGTTAATACTAAAATTTATTCATTATTCAGCAAACTGTTCTCTTTGTATACCTAGTTATATTGCTTTTCTTCCTACAAAGGACAAGTGATTCTTCTGAACTTCATAGAAAGCATATTTAATAAGATGGCAGAACGGATTTATTCTAGTTAAACTACCTTTATACTGAATCTATTTCCCTGTTGATGTGTATTGAAAAATTAGAGATCTGTTTTTGGATCTTCATCAAATATAATTTACTATTAACATCACATGTACATACATTCAATGTGAATAACAGGATATTTACCTTTTGATAGGAGCATGAATAGGTAAAAAGCAACAAGTTACTGCTGCATTTCCCTGGTCATTTTTCTTACTCCAATAGGCTAAGGACTCAAAAGGGAAGAAAAATAACAGACCCTGCAGATTATTCCAAAAAATACTAGCATTGTAAAAGAGGGGGAATGCGTAGTGGAGACCCAAAGCTCATCTGTAGGCAACTGGAAATCCCTTTACAGAAGGGTCTCGGGGAGGAGACAAGCCAGTCAGGGTGCAGGGTAGCAACGGTGAAACATACAACTTTCCTCTAGTTCTTAAATGCTTCCTCCCCCCACTATCATGATCCCAATTCTACCTTACAAATCTGACTAGACCAGAGGATGTGCATTGGTACAGATAGGAACTGTAAACACAGGGAATCCAGGACAGATGATCCCTTCAGGACCAGTGGTGAGAGTGGTGATACCAGCAGGTTGGAGGGAGAGTGGGGTGGAAAGGGGGAACCTATTATAAGGATCTACATATACCCTCTTCCCTGAGGGATGGACAACAGAAAAGTGGGTGAAGGGAGACGTCGAACAGTGTAAGATATGACAAAATAATAATAACTTATAAATTATCAAGAATTCTTGAGGGAGGGGGGAGCAGGGAAGGAGGGGGAAAATGAGGAGCTGATATTAAGGGCTCAAGTAGAAGGCAAATGTTTTGAGAAATATGATGGCCACAAATGTTAATGGATGGATGGATGTATCGTGATAATTGTATGAACCCCCAATAAAATGATTTTTAAAAACCCAGTTTCTTTTTCAGTGTTCTACTGTATGAAGGTTCAAAGTTTTGTTTGGCTGTTCAAATCCTGTTCCTTCACATGCTGCAATGCAAAGGAATTGACTAAACTTTAGCTTTCAGTAGGCTAAGGCATGGCCAATTACAGAAATGAACAAAAGTAGTCATTTAATATGGAAATGATCCATTGGCAAACCTCGACACAAAGAATGAATGCGTTCCGTGGATTTTAGAGTTTGATATTGGAGCACTATAGCAGCAATCCAGATATTATTTGTGATCAGTATATGGAAAGTTTCATCATGTGATCCAGATAGACTTCTTTGGAGTTTATTTGTTGAAGGTGAAAGTGCAAAACTATTTGCTAATGAATTTTGAGTAAGTGGTCTAGGACTCCAATTGTCCTCTGAAACACCAGATTGTAAGTAGTAGGAGCCTGGGTGCCATTGGGCTGCTAGCCCCAGAGTCTGCAGTTCAAAACCACCAGCTGTTCCTTGAGATAAAGATGGACCTTTTTACTTCCATAAAGAGTTAAAGTTAGGAAACCCACAGGGGCTATTCTACACAGTACACTAGGGGCACTGTGAGCGGGCATCCACTCAATGGCAGTGAAGTGAGTAAGCATACAGGCACATATTTTTAAAAACCACATTAAATAAAATGATTCTTGAATCTATGTTGATAAAAGTAAACGGGGAGAGAAGAGACAAATCTGTTGTACAGGAAATTTTGCATAATAAATATAGATCTTGCCCTCTCAAGGATGAGATTAAATCCCCTCCTTAGAGTGTAAATAGCGGGGAGCGTGTTGGCTGATCACTGGTATAATTCTTACCTTCCATCAGGAAGACTTAAGTTCCATTTCCGGCCAGTGTACCTCAAGTACAGAAACTGGTCATCTGTCAGGGGAGGTGTGTGATGCTAAACAGATTTTAGAAGAACTTCTATATTGAGGAAGACCAGGAAAAAATGTGTGGCGATCTTCTGATAAAAAAATCAAAGAGAGAAAATCCAATGGATCTTTTTGTGCATGGGGCTCATGGTGTGGTCATGATTAGGGGTCAACTCCCCATCAGCGACAACAGCATCGAAGCTGAATTTAGAATCTTACTTCTAATAAATAAAGGGGAAATCTTTAATGAATAAAAATCTTCTAATGAATGAAGGAGAAACTTGGTAGACATCAATCAAGTGATCAGTTGGAATATCATAAAAAAATTAGTGACCACTGACAACCTGAGATGAAGAATGTCACTTCTGAACTAGAAGTTTCAAATATCCATAATCCAAATCTAACCATGAGACACTTTCAGATAAACACAAAGTGAGTGATGCATTCAAGTATTTTTCAGTTGTCCCTGTTTGAAACCCCAACCCTAAATACCAAGCACAGTTGCTTGACTGGATTTTCACTGTTAGCATCATGTAATTTGACAGGTTATGTTTTCTCCAGGGGCCTCCTTTGCTATTTATAATAATGTTGTTTAGCTGTAAGCATGCATTTTTGCTCTGTCTTCTTCAGGGCAGGATTATACTTTAAAGTTGTCATGTCTATGCAAGTCATAACATACAATTATTCATGAAACAGTTTTCAGAGATGACTCTGCCCTCAGAATTCCCTTTTGGAAATCTTTCGTGTGCTTTTTTGTTACAATCCTTAACTGTGAACAATTTACCCTTTAGTTGAAACTTGGGCTGTGGAGATAGAGAGTATATAAAAAATAATCCCTTGCCTCAATGAATGTATTAAATAATTATATTTTTGAATTATGTTAATTCCTATTGACTGATTTTTAAGTGTGTGTATAGCTTGCAATAATTTCATAATCCGGACTAATTGGGCTAATTTTGCATCCTGGTACCCCAGGATGTAATAGAGAGGCAGAGTTCTGTAGGTGTCAATCTAGCCAGCCTCTAATGCTTTGAACCTGGGATTGGTTAGACACCAGTTTTCCTCCAGCCAATTGCCCTCATTAGTATAGAAACTTTTATTACTTGAAGGAAGCTCCAAAATTCCTGCATGAAGGCTATCCTACACCTTAACTTAAGAGTTGAAAATAGTAATTCTGTGGGTTAGTTGTGGTTCCTGAGGTTTATGTACCCTAGTAGAGTCATTGGTCTAGAGGCGAATGACTGACTAAATCGATGTCCTTGCATTTTGAAAATTAGATGTTGCATGTGAGTTGTTAAATTTCATGTCTTGGCATGTACATATGTAAATATATTTAAGATTAAGGGGGGAACAGACCTAGGTGCAATAGTTATTGGTTTGGTAGTGGGGCGGCAGGTGGACATTGGG
>NW_022103968.1:42574099-42607212 GCF_000313985.2 Echinops telfairi
GAATGATGAGGGCAACAAATGTATAGATGTGCTTTACACAATTGATCTATGTATTGTGATAAATTGTATGAGCCCCAATAAATTGATTAATTAAAAAAGAAAAAAAAAATTTCATGTCTTGGGCCCTAAAATAGGCTTTATTAATTTGCATGCATTGACACAGTGGCCCAGCTTGAACTTGTTTCATCTGAAGCCCACGTGTCTCAAAGATAGATGCTTCTCTCCAAGTTGCCATATGTGGCAAAAATGAAAGCTTGTCTTCTCTGAAATTTGAAAGTCTTGCTTTGATGAACAGTGGACTTTTGTCGTATTTCAAAAATATTAAATGGCAGTTTAAAATTTAAACCACAAAGAATGTAAATTAAGTGCATATGTACAGTAATCTGTCTTCCTTAGTTATATTGCACATGTCACAAGGGAAATGTTTCACATAATCTACGAGTATTATTCATAGATCATTCAGAAGAACATGACTTTAAGATTTCCTCTCAACTCCAGGTATGAGTGTTAAGTATTTAATTCTGTTTTTCTGTTTGTTCGTGTACCAAATGAAACATTCCTTGTAATGCCTCAGATTATTTTAAAAATAAACCTCACCTGGTAGGGCTTGATCAAGGGCAATGTAACCGAGAGAAATTACTGAAACCCAAATGAAGACTGAGCATCATAGTGGGACAAGAGTAAAGTAAAAGTATATCGAGGAAAGAATTAGGAGACAAAGGGAATTTATAGAGGTCTAAATACAGGCATGTACACATGTAAATATATTTATATATGATGATGGGGAAATAGATCTATGTACATATGTGTTAGACAGGGTTCTCTAGAGAAACAAAACTAGAATGCGAATGTATAGATAGATAGATAGATAGATAGATAGATAGATAACATAAGAAATAAACAGTTAATTAAATTATAAAGCAGTACAAATGGCTCAGTGCAACTCACTCCGGTGAGACAGTCCTTCAAGTCTTGAGGGCCGCCAGGTAGTTCTCTGTAGAGCAATTCAGGCTATCCGGGCACAGGCAGCAAACAGCAAGGCAGGTCACCAGCAGTCAGCCAGATGACAGGGTCTGACTGTCCCCAGTGCAAGAGATGTAAATTCCAATGGTGTGGCAAAGCAGTTCTTGAAGGAACCTCAAATTACAGTGGCACAGTCCATGGGTTAGGTGTCCCACGGGTAGTGTAGCTTACAAATTTAGGCAAGAACAAGCAAGGCAGCTGTATTCTGGTCCAATGATCAAAGAGCTAGAGACAAAATAGGTGAGGCTCACCGAGTCATTTATCTCTCCGCCTTTCAATTAATCCCACATGTGTTTATTGGCCAGGTTGGCACAATAAACTAACTACCTCAACATATATTTATAGGTTTAGTATTAAGGTAGCAGATGGACATTGGGCCTCTACTCAAGTACTCCCTCAATGCAACAACACTTGCATCTATTAAACTGGCATTCTATGATGCTCACCTTCCCGACAAGATTGCTGAAGACAAGCGGGTGTTTAAGGTAATATGGCAAAGAAAGCTGATGGCACCTGGCTACCAAAAGATATAATGTCTAGGGTCTTAAAGGATTGAAGATAAACAAGTGGCCATCTAGCTGAGAACAGCAAAGCCCACATGGAAGAAGCACAGCAGCCTGTGTGATCACAAGGTGTTGATGGGATCAGACATCAGGCATCAAAGAACAAATAAAATCATATCATTGTGAATGAGGGGGAGTGTGGAGTGGAAACCCAAAGCCCATCTGTAGGCAACTGGACATCCCCTTAAAGAAGGGTCACGAGAAGGAGACAAGCCAGTCAGGATGCAGTATAGCAACAATGAAACATACAACTTTCCTCGAGTTCTTTAATGCTCCCCACACACACACACTACTATCAAGATCCCAATTCTATCTTACAAATCTGGCTAGACCAGAGGTTGTACACTGGTGCAGATAAGAGCTGGAAACACAGGGAATCCACGGCAGATCAATCCCTCAGGGCCAATAATGAGAGTAGTGGGCATGGAGGCATGAAGAGGGCATGAAGGTGGGGCAGGAAGGGGAAACTGATCACAAGGATCTGCATGTAACCACCTCCCTGGGGGATGTACAATAGAAAGTGGGTGAAGGGAGATATCAGAATTTGTAAGACATGACAAAATAATAATAATTTATAAATTATCAAGGGTTCATGAGGTTGGGGAAGCAGGGAGGGAGGGGAAAAATGAGGCGCTGATACCAAGGACTCCAGTAGAAAGCAAATGTTTTGAGAATGATGATGGCAATAAGTGTACAAATGTGCTTGACACAATGGATGGATGGATGGATCATGATAAGAGTTGTATGAGCACCCAATAAAAAGATTTTAAAAGAAAAAAATAAACCTCATAAGTTTTGACTTTAAGAACTTCATATTTAAAAATACTTTGTAAATTAAAAAAAAACATTGCAATTGTTTGATGCTATTGAGTTGGTTTCAGTTCATAGAACACCTTCTGTACAACAGAGCACAAGATTGCCCTATACTCAGCCATCCTCATTACTGAGCCCATTGCCCCTACTTTACCAAGGATGATGTCTTTCTACAGGGACTGACTGGTCTCTCCTGCCAATATGACCAAATTAGTCCCACCATCGTGTCTAAGGCACATTCCAGCTGTACTTCTTCTGAGACAGATGTGTTCTTTCCGCTGGCAGTCCACAGTGCAGCCAATATTCCATGCCAGTTCCATCACTCAAAGTCATCAGCTTCTTCAGTCTTCCTGGTCATTGCTCAGCTTCCCATAGCTTGGGTTAGGCATGCCTAGATCTTAGGTGGCATTCTTGCCTTAAACACTTTAACAAGGTCTTTGACGGCAGATTTGCCCCCATGTAATGCATGATTTGATTTCTTGACTGCTGCTTCCTTGGGCATTGTTTGTGGATCAACATAAAATGAAATCCTTGACAACGTTCATCGATTCTGGATTCATCATCATGTTTATTACTGGTTTGGTTGTTAAGATTTTTGTTTCCTTTGTGCTGAAGTATAACTTATAGCTAATGATGTCTTCTTTGATCTTCATTAGTATTTCAAATATTCTTTGCTGTTGGCAAGTGTGGTAGTTACATAATCAATTGTCAATTTGAGAAGATTAAGGGTGAAGGGGTGGAGTTCAGCCTGTCAATCAAGTGGCAGCTTGATGACCTCATTTGGATGCACTAAGGAGATAAATAGCTCGCTTGCAGTGGGGCACACGCTGACTCTCTGGAAGACATTGCAGCTGGCAAGACACATGGAACTACACTAGTGCCCTGAGCTAGAGGCGCCACGTGGAGACCCCTGCCAGTGCTGAGATGCTTACAATGCCACTGGATCCACAAGAATTCCCACCCCACAGGCCTGTGCTCTTCCTGCATTTGGCGTCATTGCATGTGTTTCATGAGTCTGAAGAGGACTTTATAGATTGGTATCAGACATATGGGCTAATATCAGACTTATTATGGACTTGATCTAGACTGGGCTGGGATGTTTTCTTAATATACAATTACTCTTTATATAAAGCTCTTTCTTATACATATATGAGTGTCTATGAATTTGTTTCTCTAGTCTACCCAGACAAGCACAGCAAGTGAGGTTGTTTCTTCTGCACCTTGCAGGTTTTTAATGAGTCTTCCTCCAATCTCGATGCCCTGTTCTTCTTCATATAGATCAATTTATCAGATTGTTTGCTTTGCATACAGGTTTAAAAAGTATAGTGAAAGAATACAACCCTGGCACACACCTTTTCTGAGTTCAAACAATGCACACTATCTCTGTTCTATTGAAATAATGGATTCTTCTTTTATGTATAGGTGTATTATGCATTAACACAATCAAGTGTTCTGGAATTCCTAATTTTTAAAAAATGTTATCCAAATGTACACAGGTGAATGTCTTTCCATAGACAGTAAAATGCACATAAATATCGTTCTAGTACCTATGCTTCAAGCAGACTTCATTGATACAGCAATGATTTCCTTGTTTCATATCCTCTTCTGAATCTGGCTCAAATGTTTGGCAGTTCGCTGTTGATGTACTGCTGAAACTGAGGTTTGTTTTTTTTAAAATTATTTTTACCAGATTGTTATTCTTGTGCTATTAATGATATTGCATGGTAATCTCTGCATTCTGTTAAGGTTGGCCAGTGGGTCTCTTCCAGGTGATTGGCTACATAGCTGCCTCAGTTTTCATGGCAGAGATAAGTGATCACTTCCAGCTTTGTGTCCATGTGCTGAACATTTCAGTTGATACTCTTCACTTCCTCTTGTGTCTCTTGGATTTAACATTGATGCTTCCTTGTGGAAATGGAAGGAAAAAGAGTTGTCAGAATTCTACAAGTCACTGCAAAAGATGAAAGGATTTCAACATCTAAAATAAAATTAAATGCATCGTACCTTAGAATTGTGTAGGAACCTTTTCCCTTCCTTTTGAGCTTACAAGTCTTAGAAACGCGGTCCCCCCCCTTCCTAAAACCAATTTCTGATCTGCTCTATATACAGGAATAAACCAACAACCCAGCTCCTTAGCATCTTTTCAGGAAGGAAGTCGGCAGCCTGGGAAAAGGACTCCATGAAGAGGCATCGACACTGTAACAAGTAGTTGATTGCAGTGAGGCGGATGTGGGGGGGTCCATCTGCCAGTTGTGCAAGGAAGCCTCATAGGAAACGCTGCTGGAGAGCTGATGGTGACTCGTGAGTGATTCTGTGGGTGTCGGAGGTTGTAGTCTTCACCAACGTGGAAAGCCTCATCTTCCTCCCGAGGAGCAACTGGTGGGTTTCAAGTATTGACCTTTTAGTTTGCAGCCCAGCATGTAATCCACCACATCAGCAGTCCTGCTTTACATTTCGCATCCTTGGCTCTATTGGATATACTCGCTGTAATTCTCGTCATCGATGCTTGCCTAGAGTAGGACGGAAGAAATGCCAAGGTAAATTCAGTTTATGTTATGGTTATTCCAGCATTTCACTAGGGTTCATTATCTCTAGTGGCAGAATGGAAAGTTCGGCTGGACCTATTGAAACAAATTATGTTATCAGCGAATGAAAAGTGAAATGATCAATCCTTGGCAATGTAAACATTGCCTCTTTTTATCGAAGCCCTTATGGTGAAAATCCAGGCAGTGGGTTTGGTTACTTGGGAAGGCTTAGACAGGATGGCATTCAGTTTCCATAGGACTGAAGTTGAAATTCCTGCATCTGTGGAACAATGTGCCCTGAAGCAAGGGCACAGACCTCCCAACTTAGAACAATAATAGTGTCAGTCCTGGCGCCTCTGGCTCTGAATTGCTTTGTACTAGCTTAATGGGTTTTATGGTTTAATATGTTACAAAGGCCTTGGTCTTCAAAAGTAGTGAAGTACAAACATGAATGACAATTGGGAAGTTTATTTTTACTGATGACTGAGAAGAAAGGGACTACAAATAACGTATTTTAGACATTGACCTTGCAAAGAGTTACTTTGCTATGTGAAGTAGGGAGGGAAAAAAGAAGGCCTTTATTATTATTTTTTTTTTTTGGCTTGCTTCAAGAATTAAAGTGCTAAGTGTACTTTATTGAAATGAAGCATTGCAATAAATTAGACTGGTGGTGTTTCATGCCCCACATTTTAAAAATTTCAGTTGAACTCCATTAAACACAGATACATACATATTTCTGAAACCAAGTTGGTAGTGTTCTTTAACTTCTGGTTATGAGTTATATGACGTTTTAAATAATTAATTAATCACTATTTGGAATGTATGACTTTGTACAAAAATTAAATAGAGTAAGCTTTCTTGCTCATGATTACCCTATAGAACGAGGTAAAACTGTCTCTGTGGGTGTCCTCGATTGTAACTCTTTATGGGAGTAGAAAGCCTCATCTTTCTCCCTTAAAGCAGCTGGTGGTTTCAAACTGCTGACCTCAATGTGAGTTAGGTAAGCATTCTCACTGGAAGGTCAGTGGTTCCAACCCACTAGCTGCTCCATGGGAGAAAGATGTGTCTAATCTCCTGCTGTAAAGATTTATAGACTCTGTATATGGAGTCACTCTGATTTGGATTGGACTTGATAGTAGTGGCTTTTGATTTCTTCATTAAGCCTTTTGAACCTTGGTGGTACAGTGGGTAAATCATTGAACAGCTAATTTCCAGGTTGACAGTTCAAACCCACCAATCACTGTGGGAGAGAGATGAGGCTGTCTGTTCTCTTATATACAGTCTCAGAAGCTCTGAGGGTCACTTTTACTCTGTCCAGTACTGTTCCTGGTGGTGGTGTGGTTACACGTTGGGCTGCGATCCTCATGGTGCACAGTTCGAAACCAGTAGCAGCTCCTCAGGAGAAAGACTGGTCTTCTACTCTGGTAAACAGTTCCGGTCTCAGAAATCCACAGCGGGGTCACCATGAGTCAGCATTGACACAACGGCAGCAAGTTTGTTTTTTTGGATCTACTGTCCTTGTGCTCCAGAATGGAATACATCCCAGTGGATTCAATCTTTGGTTGGGATTTGCTGAAAACAGAAACAGTAAACTGGGAAATGTATAAGATCTCATCTTAGTAGAAATTACAGGAATGGCTATTATTTGTAAGATGTGTACATGCATCACTCCTGAAGCCATTATAAATTAAAGTAAGCTTAGGTTAGATGCGCGCTGAAGGAAAGTCCTACTAGATGGGTAGGAGTTTAAGGAAGCTGTGCTGAGGATGCAGGTGTGCTATTCTACATGGTTTCCCATTGGTGTCCCTGGCAGATGGACCCAGACACTGAGATTCACTATGATCTAAGGCTTTTTCTTGCCTCCTTCCTTTCCTTTTCTTTTTTACTTTACAAGAGAGTTGAAAAACGAGTGAGTGATCGCTTTATCTCCCTCAAGTGTTGTCAAGAGTTAGAGTCTAAGCATCAAAGGGGTCCTTTTTGTTGAGAATGATTTGATAAAAGGATTCCAATAACAGGCTTAGTAGAGGTTTTAGGCTTACAGGAATAGGGGACTGTAAACAAATCAATACAGAACTCAGTCTCAAGTGGACAGATATGCTGGTGTAATGGGTGAGCTGCCAGTAGCCATGATACAAATTATTTTGATCCCGTGGTTACCATTTATATTATAAGTAGCTCAGGACTTTATTTAATACTTACATAATGCTTTTATTCTCTGCATTTCTAAGTTTTAAATTCTTGTTTTAAAGATCCTTCTATGATACCTGCATTTGATAATATAAAATTATAAAGTTATTTGTAGGCAAAAACAAAACAAAACATAAAAACCACCAGCTTTTACGTAGTGTTATTTTGTATTTCATTCCAGGCATTCTAATAAGCAAAATGTTTCTGTGGCAGATCCCTGCAGTCGCTAAAATGTGCCGTAGAAGTTGTTTTATTATTGTTTTCTTGTTATATAAAATCTTGCTAATGGCCTTTTAAAATAAACCTGGAAATGGTCTCTATTTACTTGCAGTGAATAACAGCCTATAACTGGTAAGTCATCAAGGTTGAGTTGATGTCATTTCTTGTCCTTGCAGAAAGATCGAGAAGAACATTTTAAATGTATTAAAGTGTCTGGGTGGCATTGGCCTCCCGTGCATAGAGGGAAGTGCTTCGAATGCGGTAAGAACGTGAAGCCTCCTCCCATTAGGATCATACTGCCGCTTTGTACACTGGGGGTGTTTAGGTACATCTTTTCCTTCTTTAATCTAGACCTTAAAGGCCTGGGATGTAAGGTGTTGTTTCGTTTTGTTTTATTTATATTCCAGTGATTATGCAATATCTAGCACACGAGGCTCCGAAAGTACTTGTGAAACAAGTGGCTGTATTTAGAAAGAACACTCACACACTACCGTTGAGTGGATTCCAACTCACAGCAGCCATCTAGGACAGAGTGGAACAGCCACTGCAGGCTCTCTGGCAGAGGAAAACCTCCTCGTTTTCTGACAGAGCTCCCCCAGAAGTAGCAACTGCATCATTGTAGTGCGGGGTCCATGCAGGTCTGAAGGAGGGCTGAGCAACGCAGAGCAAAAGGACATGAAAACTTTTGGTCCGTTCTTAGTTGAAATAGAATGATAATACAATGGATGATTCTAACCAACACCTTTTGGGCTTCTGCTTTTCAAAAGAAAACAAGGGACAGCAGGCAAAGATAACATGATCTGCAGTAATCAAGGAGTCATCAAAGAACACTGGCTTATTCTACAGCAGAGTATTTCTGTAGCAGCTATCACCTTGCCTCTTCTCTTCCCAAACATTCGATCCTCATTCAGAAGGAAGAAGTGTTTTCTCGCATAACAGGCTCTGGGGCTACTTGTCTTGTTGGTGAATTACAGCCATCACCACATAGGCGTTCATTCAAATGAAGGAGGACCCATTTGCAATGTGTTCCATGTTGAGGGGGGAAGGAATTGGTTCTCCAGCAAAGTACTGGCGGTCACTTCCTTTGGTGGGGCATTTCTGAAGCCGCAGAATGACCACTTGGGAATTCTCAGGAATAGGAAAATAGCTAGTTGGCAAGTGAGCTCCTAAAGGCAGCCTGCAAGAGCGAGAGGGAGAAACACGGCCCAAAGCAATCGCTGATCTGCAGATAAAAGCGGACCTTATGTATCATTATATCGGTTTGGTTTCTTGGAAAGTGCTTCCTAAGGTCAGGGTGAAGTGGAAGCTCCTTATCCAGAGTTTATTTTTAAGTCCTTGGGTTATGACTTAAGTCAGACACTGTCATCAGAGCCTCAGGCACATTTTTATTTATGGATAATCCATTAAGGCTGTATTAACAAGGAGGAAATGGTAATTTTCTACCCCGATTCGTTCCGTCTTTGGGGGAGGAAATTGATTTTCCCCATCATTATGCGTGAAAGTCCACAGTGCTTGCCTCTCCTGGGTTCCCAGAAGATGACCCACAGCTGAGGAAGGCCCTGCTCTGAAGAAGCACTTGTAAAGGAAATGGTGTTTTCTCCTCCAAGTCTGCACTCTGTTTATCTACGTCAAGCCGTCTGGTGGCACAATGGTGAAGCATTTGACGACTCCCCAAAAGGTCGGTGGTTCGAGCCAGCATTCAGTTGGAGAAAGGTGGGGCAGCCTGTTTCTGTAAAGATGGCAGCCTTGGAAACCCCATGAGGGAAATTCTGCTCCGTGCTGGAGAGTCACCCTGAGTGGAATTGACCCTGTGGCAATAGGATGGGTTATCTCTGAAGCAAAGTAGCCCTCATCATTCTGTTTCTATTCAGTGAAATGCTCATGCTGCTGACAGAATGTCATTTGACTTTGGCCTTTCATTAAAGGTAAACACATTTTCCTCGTGTATTTTCTCATGAAAGATTTTAAATATACTGCAGAGTTGAAAGAAATGTGGAGCGAACACTTAAATAACAATTGTTGGTTTTCATTGGAAGGTGTTATACAATTGGTTCCAACTCACAGTGAGCCTGTACCTAAGAAAACCAAACCCTGTTTGGGCCTCGCACTAAATCTTCACTCCAACCTAAGAACAATCAGTTCTTACAGCATGGCCCTGCTTGGTACTCACCCTCATGAAAGGATCACGGAAGGTCAGGGTGCTACAGCAAAGTGTGGTGAAGAAGGCAGATGGTGCCAGGCTACTCTTATTACTTGTTAAACTTTCTCATGCAAGAATGGAAGTGGATAAAGGCAGATCAGGAATGGGAGAAAGATCTCCTGTACCTCTAAGCACTCAGCCCTGCAGGAACAATCTCAGCTCTATTTTCCCCTTGGTCTTTAACTGGCTGTGTTATCTTTGCAAGTCAAGTACCCTCTCTGAGCAACCATTTCTTGGACTCAGAAGTGAAAAACTTTGGCTAAAATAATTTCCAACTTGTTTTTCATAGTTAACATTTGATTGTGATATAAATCTATGTTTCACTGTACTTGCTGAGTAATGAGTATTGAAACTGATTATACACCTTTTGTTGCTTTGTCGTCTAAATTGGCTTAGAACTAAATTTGGGACTCACCTTTAGGGGTTGAGAGGGACCGCAGCTAAGTCACCTTCCCAGGTGAGTGGCCACACTGAGAAAGGTCTGAGCCTGGTCAAATGTCTGAAATTCTTGAATTTCAAGAATTCAAGACCACCATTTGAAATTCTTACTTGACATGAAACCAAACTAAACTCCATGCCCCAGAGTCCGTGCTGACCCATGGCGACCCTGCAGGGCAGAGTAGAACTTTCCTTGTGATAACTCTTTATGGAAGTAGAAAGCCCCGTCTTCCGCAGTCCTGTAGTATTAAATTAAAAATGGCGCGGAGGGAGGTGGGGGACCAGCCCCACCCACTGCTTGAACTCACTGGTTCAGTAATACTACTTCTGGGTTCCGTAATGCACAATTGTACGGTTGAGATATATAAGCATTATATTAAAGTCATCAAGAGCATGAGAGATAATACAATAATACAGTCAGACATATTACATGGTAACATTGCTCATCTCTGCCCCGCTTGGTGGTCCTCATGGGGGGAACCCGGCTGCCAGAGCAGGAGCCGCCTTCCTCGCAGGAGCTGCCCTCTTGTCCATCGCCCTCATCCGAGCCGCCCTCACGGGAAGCAGCCCTCCTTCCTCAGCCCCCTCTGCCAGCCACCCTCTCGAGAACCAGGGAGCCTCCTTATTTATTGCTAACCACGCATCATATTACTTTATGGGGATACATCACAGCATTATGTGCCACAGAGAAGGGCAGTACAATTCATCCTTGAACGGGTTTGATCATTCTGGTGTCTCATACAATAAAGCAGGCAATAACTATCCTGGGAGGCATGCAAGCCCCCTGATAGCAGATAACAACCTACGTCATAGAGAGGGGTTGTAACATAGGTAATACAAGCAATAGGAGGGGGATGACCTAGGGGTGAATGTGCAATAGTAAGAGGAGGGAATAGGGGGGCATGTGTGGCAAGATAGTAGCCTAAGCTTAGTCATCTTAGAGTGTTCCCGGGCTTGCCTATGGGCACTGCTTCAAGGGAACAATAACAGAAAGGAATGGGCCCTATTTGGGGTGAGTCAGACTATGCAGTCTAGCCGCTCTAGATGGCTGATGATGTTAGGGAGAATAAACTCTGACCCACTTTCGCTGCCTAGTGAACAATTATTCTCAAGCTAAGTCTGGCATATATTTTGGGGAGACAACTTAAGAGAAATCCTTCTGTTCCCCACACAGTCCCCTTGACCCCCCCCCCCCACTTCACAGAGATATTTCACATTGAGTCCTACAAAATATGCAGACAATGCTAGGTCTTAAAATGGGTGTTTCTCTTTTAAATTAATATTTGGCTTTATTTCTACTGTTTTACACACATTTTTCCATGATTTATGTTCTTCTTTTTTCTCTCTCATTCCTCTGTCAGTGTTTTGTGAGATACCACAATTCCATTTAGTAAACAGCAAAGAATGGATAAATAAACACAATTATCCTGTGAAGATTTGTACCCCCCCAAACTCCTAGTCATACTTCTCTCCTCACCTCAGAGTTGACAGCATTCACTGTCTCTGTGGTGCACTTTGGTACTGGTTTTTGTATCTCTGTGCGGCACTCTCTAATTTTGCCATGTGGACATCTTTACCTCCTAGGTTATGATAAGCCTTTGAGCATTCCTGTTCCTACCAGGATCCACTTTTATGGCAATTGTTCCTACTACCCACCCAGGAAATAATTGTTGAGTGAATTCAATTGGAAATGGAATTGGATTTTATTGGAACTTGTAGCTGAAGAAATGAAGAGGGGAGACTTTAGCCAAGAGAAGGGGTGTTTGAGACAGCTCCTGAGAAAGGGCACAGGGGATGGTCTTCAGTCCTCGCTCGAAGGCCATTCTTTAAAATACAGTCATGTAGTGGTGCTCAAACTCTTTATTCCCAGAACCCTTTCACTTACTCCCGAACTTCAAGCTGATTCTGACTGTTCACGGGCACACAACACCACTGTACAACTGAGACTAAAACTCCTAGACTTCCCAAGGCTGTTAGCTTTACGGAAGCACCTGCCGCACCTTTCTCCTATGGAGCAGCTGGGGACATTGTACCATGCACTGTGTCATTAGCATTGAGCCAGCAGGCCACTAGGGACTCCTTAATACTCTTAAACTATCATGGACCGCACATAGCTTATGTGTCTGTTGGCTCTTGTGTTGCTATTTACCACGCTAGAAATTAAAACTGGGGATATTTCAAAATACTCCTTTATTTATTCAACTTGAAAACAGAAAAAAAAACCCTTATTGTGTGTTAACATATTTTTATGGAAAGTACTTTCCCCCCAAAATATACTTTTGTGAAAAATGGTGTTATTTTATGTTTTGCAAATATCTTTCATGTCTAGCTTGATAGAAGACAGCTGCAATCTCATATGCGCTTGCTCATCTGTTGTGATAGCACACATCATGCAGTGTCTCTAAAACTGCTTTATGTTCCTGCTCTGAAATCTAAACGTTTAGAATACCCTGTCTTCACATTCCCTAACCTGCGAGGTCCAATGGTTTGATCTGTGGCTATAAAGTCATTGAAGGAATTGGACTATAGAGTTGTCTAAGAACCTTTTGTTTCCTTTACTGGTATCCCATACACGATGGTTTGATCACTTGCTGCCATCGAGTCAATTCTGGCTCACAGTGACTGTAGGACGGAACAGAACTGCCCTGGTGGGTTTCTGAGACTGTGGCTCTTAACAGTCAAGTAAGAGCTGACACCCTCAGTCACCTAATGGTGAGGCCAGGGCTCTTTCTTTGCAATGCTAAATTTCTTAACTCTGGTGATTCATTAGTTGCATTATTTTAAATGTGTTGTTAGAAAACAGTGAGATGTATCTCTGAATGGAACTTTTGGTGAGGAAAAAAATTACTGAAATAATTACTGGAATAAATTATGGATTCATTCCAATTGTGAAGTTTTGTACATGTTGCACATATTTTACTAGCAATAATTTGAAAATGTGTACCATGCTTTCAGTTCATTACTGTCAGAGGCTCTGCATTAGCAAGTTTTGGAGTGCCAGAGTTCAGATTAATTATTCAGAGTAGGGTTATTGACAGGTTTTTATTGTAAGCTATATTTAATTTTTTAGTCGAGGGAGGCTCATTAAAGGAAAAAGGCATTTGTACTTCCATTTCTTGCCTCTAACCCCAAAGCTCTGAGTGCTACCTCTAGCTAATCCTTAGAAGGCCTATATTAAATGGGTACTTGGAACAAATTGTTATCTAAGAATGAAGGATAGCAACTAGAGGCAGGAAGAAATACTTATAGAGCTTTAACAGGCTTTCAAAGATTGGTATGTGTGCTTAATAAACTTGCCTCCCTGAAAGTTACAGCTAGGTAGATTTTTAGGAAACAGTGACACTCCGGAGCACTGGTGGTATGGTGATCTCGCCAGATAACCAGCTTGCCCAGCTCTATAGGGACTTGCTGAGTGGTCTTCCCAAACCATCTTGGATCGAGGCTGCTGCTGAGAAAGTAACTGGGGCACAGAATGTGGATCTTCCTTTGAGAGCCTTGGTTAGTGCCAGAGCCAAACTGTGGTGGAGCCTCCACCTCTGACTTCCTTGAGAGAATGCCTTCATTTTCTGAGCAGCAACTTCTATGATGGGGTCTATTTTAGGAAGGGGCTTTCTAGCAGGAATGTGGAAGATGAAATGGGGAGACTCCTGAAATTCAAAAACCAACCTGATGATGCTATTGGTGTTTCGTAAGATAATAATCCTGGGGTATAAAGTAGAAGGAAGCTACTTGTGCTGGCAGTAGCAAGGAGAGAGCAGGCTGGAGAGATTATTCGAAGTAGAACCCAGACGCTTTGAGGACCAACTGAATCCTGGGCACCGGGATGGGGAGAACATCTGAGGCATCCTCAAGCTGCTGAGCCTGGGCTCTGATGGACCTTCCTGTCTGGCGGTGCCGTGAGTGATGCATTGTGTTGGGTCATGTTGAATTTGAGATCCGAGTGGCATGCAGGAAGAACTGAATGGACATGATGATGGAAGTATGGAAGTAGAGAAAATAAATCAAGGTGGAGAGCCTTAATATGGGTTTATATGGCTGGACCTGGAGTTTAGGGGAAATTTGGAAAACATCAGTCCTTTAAGTGGTAGAGGAAGCTCTGAGACTGGGTAATCTCCCGGAGCAAAAGTGCATAATGAGAGACCTGAGGATTGGTGCTGACCAGCAAAGCCAGCCGCTGTTCCCAGCGACAGGTAGTTCTTTCTCCGGGGCAACTATTGCACACAGATTAGGGGTTTTGCTTTTTTTTTTAGCATGATGTCTACTTGGAGACAGATTTTAGGGACACAACAATAGCAGGGTCTGTCTTCGGTCCAGACAGATGGGCCCAGCTGCCTCCAGGGAGAGCGAGGCTGGGATGCAGGCAGCTCCCCTGAGTTGGGGCCCCAGGTTTGCCGCGCTCACCCTTTCAGCTGCCCTTTCAAACTCTTCAGGGAAGAAACCGAGTTTTGAGTGTCAGTTTGAGCCAAGGCTGGGCCTCTCCCCAAGGGGATGAAAGGAGCAGCTTGGAAATAATCACGTGAAAATCCCAAGGGGAGCCAGACACCAGGCAGCCGGCAGAAATCTGTTGCCTCAGCAACATCTTCCTCAACTAACCCTGGGTGGGGCATCTTTGGTGGTTAGACTGCTGCCAAGAATGACCTCTCTTTATCTCTCTCTCTCTCTCTCTCACACACACACACACACACACACACACACACACACACACACACACACACAACCTCCTTCTCTGTCTTTATCCCACTGTCTTTATTTACCCTCACACTTTTTCCCGCATATGTGTATTTTTACTTTCCCATTTTCCATTATATATTCAACTCCTGAAGTGCTCAAGAATTTCAGACCTTTCTTGTTATAAACATTAGACAGTATAGCAATTGGAGAGTTAAAAAGAAATGTGTTCTTATTTTTCCCATTAGCTTAAAAGCAATTTTAACAAATTATTTTCATTACTCATTTAAATAAGGATATAGTGCTTTTGTGGCTTCGGCTTGTTCTTTGTACCTTTCTTTTTTTACCTCTCGAGGATTTCTTCACTTCTGTATTTCTCTTGCATCGATAGATTTTTGTAATCAACCCAAACCCCCTCTCTCCCCAAAGAATAATGTGGTGATTGTTGCAATACTGCTCACATTTGTATCATATGAATACTAGTAAACAAACATTCCCGGAGACTCAATGCCCACTCGTAGTGACCCTAGCCCACGGAGTGCCCCAGGCTGTAGATCTAGGGAAGCAGGTACCCACATCTCTCTCCAGTGATGGGACTGGTGGTTTTGAAGAGCTGACCTTTCAGTCGGCAAGTGAGCACTTTAATGACCTTGCCACCAAGACTCCACACTAACACTCTATGATACTCTTACTCTTCACTCGTCATGACTTCTCATGTATTCCTCCCAACTGCTGTGAAGGAGATAATAGGATCATCCCATTTTTGATAATGGAATGCTGGGTAATGTCACATCCATGATCAAGAAGTTCCTAGGTGGAAGAGCTAGAACAGAAACCAGCTTATATTGTTTCCAGAATTCCAAATATTAACCCTGTACTATAATGGTGGGCGTGGAGAATGAACCTTGTGTTAACGAAGCAAACCTAGTTTCAAGTTAGAGAGCTGTCGCGGGAACAGCACCTGGTTGTAGAGCAAAAACTAAAGGAACGGGGGACCTAGGACTCCTTTTATAGTCTGACACCCTGTTTTACCCAAAGGATCTCACCACTGGAACTTTGCCACGCTGACATAAAAATAGCAACACAATTACTTTTATTTGTATTTTCATATACTCTTCTCGTTTGTAGAGTAGGAAAACGTCTCTCTATACAGAGGAAGACCAGATGTAGTTCTGTTCTTCTGTGGCTGGGTATTTTCAAGCTTTTAAAGCCGCTGCCTTCCGGGAGTTGCTGCATTGTCACTACTGCTGAGTACAGTAAATGTGAGGAAAAATACTGCGTCACATTATTCTTGGGTCTGCCATTGTCTCAGAAGTTGAACAGGCTTGGCAGCTAAATCAAGCACATCGACCCCGAGAGAACCCCATGAGAGATTAATTTTCAAAACAACTATCTTCAGGGGAGTTTTGTGAAAATGATTAGAAACAGGATGCAAACCTCAGTCCAGCTGAAAGATTTTGAAATTTTATTTCTAAAACGACCACATTGTGGAAAGAACCGTGGCCTGTTTTTGCTAGTCGCATCGTGTCTGATGATTTGGAATAGACTTGAAGGTGCACAACGACAGTCAACTTAACATGTCTTACTGTGACTGTATGTGAATTAAACACCTATTCGACGTCTTTCTGGAACCACTTTCCCTCTACTGAAGAAAATATATCTATTCATGTACCTGTCTACCTATTCACAAACACATGTATTTATACTTATGTGTGGCTTATTTGTGTTTCTTGTATAAATAAATATTATCATCAGTCTAAGCTTATTTGTAGTGTTTTAGTGTTACTGTGGTTTTTCACATATATGGGCAAGGGGAAGAAAGTAATAAATCCTATAATCATTTTTCCTGGCTTAAGGGAACACCAAGAATGGATGGTTTTGGATATGTATTATGCTTCGGGTTCACCAGGAGAATCGGACACTATTATTTATTTTCTTCATTCAGATCATGGCCCCATGAGGTTGACAACATTGTTCTCTCTGAGAAGACAGCCTCCCAACTCCAGCCCTGAAGGAAGGTCCTTGTCTCCTTTAACATCACGAGTCCAGCAGTCCGTGGAGTTTGCCACGTGTTTTAGCAGCAATCTCCTTCGGAGGTTCTCAGTCCAAGGGCCCCAGGTCCAAAAGATCTGCGACATTCCAGTTTCTTGCGGCTTGGTGGTGCTGATGATCCACTTTCTATGATTGTTTCTCTTTCATTTATATCTTGGGAGATAAAAGAGAATGCAGGCTGTGCCCTAGGGAAAGTCCCCTTCCATTTGATCAATGCTGAGACCTGAGTAAGGGTGTTGCATCCCACCCTAATCCCCTTAATAACTAATTGGCTGATCACATAAATTCATGTCATTAGGGACAATTTATATCATTATATAACTATTAAATTGCATCATTACATTCCTGTCAAACTACTGAGAATTATAGGCCAGTCAAGTCAACAAATATTTTGGTATGCAATTCAATCTATGACAACTGTCATGTATACATTTTGTTTTTCCAGCAAAATGGCTGTTCACTTTTGTAAAATTCTGAGTCTCCAAATATTTGCACTGCCCATCCAGTGTTATTCAAAGAAGACGGAACCTTAGCCCAACCCGGAAGACCATTATGATTTCAATGATAGGTGTCCATGCCTGAGTCTGTTTTGATTGATTCCATAAAACGTTCAACGCAGTTCACCAAGTCTCCTTGTCTGATGCTGTGTTCTTGATGCCTGTGGATACTTTGACTTCTTACAGAAGTCTACCTATGGAGAGAAGACAAAATGATAGTAATTGTTGAAGGGGATGCACCGGTCTGCATAATACTTAAATTGCTTACACGATTTGGTTCTTATTTTATTTTTGAAGGGCATTCTAAGGCAAAACTCAAAAAAGGCTGAGATGGTCGATGCTTCATCCTTCTAGGAAGCAATATAGTTAGCAAAGAGCACCCCATCAAAGATGTTTCTTTGAAATCCTTATTTCTTAGAAAATATTTTGCTTGTCTCAACTGGATGTTAGAGTAAAAACATAGATCATGAAAAAATGTTTAAATCCTTTTGAAGATCATAAACTTTTGTCCATGGTATTATCTAGGTAGTTGAAAATATGTTTGAAGTGCCTTTTTGCAGTTTTATAATTTATAAAGTATAAGTCTGCTATTCATGTAAGTAAGGGCACCTGTTCTCCAAAATAGCATCAAATTAGACCCAGCTGGAGTATCTATTACCCTTTGGAATATTTTCATGGGTATGCCTTGCGATTTCAGATTACCGTTGATCCAATAACTCACTTATTGATGTAGGAAGAGAAATGATATATGTCCTTCAAGTCCACTCCTGACTTTCACTTTTGCCCACACTGCATAGACTAGTGCATGTCTCTTGTGATTTCCAGTAGGTTTACAAGTAGTCTGCCTCCCATTAGATGGGAAGTGGGGCAAGCTATGAATTTGAGAGGAAGAGATTATGAAACATGAATACACTACTAAATCATTGACATTTCAGAAATGGGTACTGAGAGAGGAAGTGCCGCTTGTAATGTCTGGTGTCTAGAAGATTCTGCTTAATGTTTTTTTTAAATTTCAGCTCTTTGTGATGTAAGGTACCAGTTCTATCTGCTACACTTTATAGAGTTGATCAGAATACATAGCATCAGTTGTGACCTCCTAATACATCTTCTCCAAACATCTTTCCCTAGATTTCCCTGGAAGATTCATTTGTAATTCTTGTTATATTAAACTGTTCCTCAGGGGACAGATGCCAATATCTAGCATTTAATCAGGTTTATGTGACTTTCATAAGCTTTGTAGCACTATACATGGTGAGCTTATGAAATTTGATCCTAAAATATATTAAAATTATGTTTCTGTTTAATAACCATTTGTTTTTAATCTCTGAATATTAGCCATAATTTTGTACATGTGCCCTTCCCCAAATGACTTATACTACAATGACATATTTATCAATGTCATTAGAACATTTTATGCATCTAGGAAGAAAACGATATATCAAATAGGCATAAGAGGCACAAAAATAAATAGAATAACCATTTAATTTTATAACAATTTCACATTTATTGACTAACATACACTTGGTTGTGAAATATCCTGTCCATGCTGGACAACATTTATTGGTGCTTTCTTATGTTCTGCCCAGTCGTGGGTTAGCTTCTGGGTAGATTGTGAGGATGTACTTACTGCCCTTAGGAGTTTTGCTTGTTTGTTTGTTCGTTCACAGAGAAGACAGTCTAAACACTACAAATGCAATGTGTCCAGAGCTTGGAGAAGACTCTGCATATTTGAGTGGAAGCCAAGTAACCCAATAATTAGGCCTCACCAATGAACCCAGATTCGCTAACATCTTGCCTTCTACTCAGAGCTTTGAGTCAGACTCCCTGCCCTCTGGACACATCGCATATCCATCCATCCTGGACTGAATCAGTCCTGGTTGCATTGTCGGGTAAGCCTTGGACTGCTAACCACAAGGTTGACAGTTCAAACTCAGAGCTGCTTCATGGAGATTACCTGCTACTCTAAAGACGTACATCCTTGGAAAACCTATACAGGGTCACTTTAAGCCACACTGACTCAAGGGTATTGTTTTTGGTTGTTTTCAAAACTGAATCAGAATTTACTGGGATCTTCTTGAACTATAGACTCTGATTCAGTATATCTGGGTTAGAAAGGCAAATTCTCAGCAAGGGCATGAACCGGGATGTACTAGACTGAAGATGTGTTTATAATCTAAGCCATTTCTGCACAGCTGAGTAGATCTACATCTGTTTAATGACATTCCTCAGTGGCAACAGAGGTGCCCAGGAATGCTCAGCAGGGTTTCTGGAGCCTCTGGTTCATGAGGACCTAAGGGTCTGAATGAGAGTTTGGAGGGCTTCAGCAGGGCTCTGTTTTGGGGGGTGAAGGCAGCCCACATGGGTATTGTAGGCAGTGAGCGTCCCTGCAGATGAGTAGCACTGGGGCCTGAGGAGGGGACCTCGCAGTAGTGGTGGGGACTGGAGAAGCTGACTGGGCACCGTGGGCCAGGGGAGCTTCTGCATGGGGATGGGTGGGCCAGTAAGGTGGGAGGTGGAGGATATAGTGGTGCAGGGGAATCAGACAAGACCCCGCTGTGTGGGCAGTTGCCATCTGGGCCTCATCACCTTACTTTAGGGCTGAGGCTGGCACTGGAGGCCCACTACTAGTCTGCCCTCTTTGGTTCTGAGGACCTGCGCCCCCTTCCCCCCACTCCTTTTCTGGATGCTGTGCCCAATCAGCTCTGTAATCGCCCCAAAGTTTTTGCCTTAGCTCTGGATGGCAAGTGCAGGCCAACGCTGCTCCTCTTGGCTCCCCCAGGTGGTGAACTTCGGGTAGGTCTCAGGGGGGCTGAGGGCATTCACGCTGCCCCGCAGGGCTTGGCAGAGGCTGTCACTGGTCTGCTTCAAGGTTCACATCCACTGAACCAAAATAGTCATTTCTTACACAGTGCCGTTCAGAGTTTTGTTTTGTTTTTTTAAAAAACAGTGTCTGTTCATCAAACAACACCAGACCCACAGATGTTGAAAGACAAACATCTTTTTGCTGAGTCAAAAGAGTTAAACAAACAAATACATAAAATTGATAAAAAGCAAAGCTAGCCTGTCGGGAGCAGGGTTGCCCACTTGCCTGTTTGCCATTTATTCCTGACTTCTGTTGTCACATAAGGCACGGCAGAGCACAGGTTGAAATCTAATGTTCTATCCCTGGCTCCTTTCCTAACATGGTGTTTTTATTCAAGCTATACATTTCTGCCTAACATGGTAGAAGTGTTTCCTAATTGACAGTTTTCCTTCCGTTTGAAAAATGTTGATTATAATAATTACTGTTACGGTAGGTAGAAAGCTCTGCCTTCTACGCAGCCTAATTTGGTTTGGCTATCTATCCTGTGGCAATAAACATCATCAGTAATGGGTAGAAGAAACACCTTCAAAATTAGAACCAGGCCTTGGGTCATAAGAAACTGTATTCAGATGCAAATCATTGACTATTTGAAAGAACAGGCCGTTTTTTGTTCTTTTAATGGTCCTGCATCTTTGTAGTAAGTTATTCAGTTTAACTATGTGCTAAAACACCAGCAACAAGAACTATAAATATCTCTACCCCACTGGCCATGAATTTGTTTGGAGACAAATGGCTCACCTTTCTTCTGTGGAGAAGATGGGAGGTTCGAGCTGCCAACCTGGCAATTAGCAGCCCATGTGCGTCACCTCCTGGCTCCTTTAGCGCATGCTGCACTCTCCAACAGATTCCTGTATAGGTGCATCCGAGAAAGGATTTTAAACGATCAATAGGATACTTGAAACTGGAGTTGCTCAAAACCCCAATGTTGATGATTGACTCGCTCTCACTTTTCTTAATCCTTTGTGGTTTTAATTAGATTTTTTTTAAGTTAAAAATAATCCAACCACTGGGACATTCTCCTGCCATCACGTTCTTAAGTGACAGATTGGCTGTGGCTTCGTTTTTTGTTTTATTTTGTTTTGTTTTTTGTTTTTTTGGGGGGGGATGATTATTGTTATGCTTACTGTTGTTAATGAATGAAAATGCCCAGCTGAGCATTCTGAGAATTTGAAAGTGACCAACCACGTAAATGAGATTCCACATGGCTTCCTGCTGTCCAATCTACTTGAATGAGCTTTGTGGAAAGTGTGTTTTGGTAGTTGGTCTGTGAACCCAAGGGCACAGCAGATGATGTGAAAAATGAGTCTGAGAACAGAGTGAAGGAAGGCTTTTCGATGTGTTCAGAAAGAAGTGCTTCTTGCCTATTTGCCAGTTCGTGTAGAGATGTGGGAGGTAGAGAGTCCTACTACCTTTTGGGGAACACATTTTCCGTGTTCATTGGGTGGAATTTGTTACTATTTGCATCCCTAAACCTTAAAACAAATTCATTTCTTTCAGTGTGTGAGATATTTCCCCTCTGAGAAGTTAGAGATAGTTCAAAGACATGCTCACAATTAGGATTCCACGCCTTAATTCTTTTGAGGATGTCAAAGGGATATAGCATTTGCATAGAACTCAAAAAATATTACATTGTGAATTATATATTTCTCAAAAGAGAGTGCTACACAGGAACTGGGCAGGGGAATTTCCCGAGTTAGTGATAGTAACGAAGCCGGCGCATGATCATGCTATTGACTATCAGGTGGATCAAATCACTAAGAAATTCGGGGATGCCTAGGGCTCTCTGTGTACCCAGACCCTTGCTAAGTTCTAGGCTCCTTGTTTGAGCACGAGGGAAGTGTTATTGCCTAATATTAAGTGTTTAGGCTCAAGCTTTCTTTGGGGTTATCTACCTAAGAGGCACAGATGTATTATAAAGAATCCAATCTTTAATTGATTTCCCTCTGAAAGTAAAATTCTTAACTGAATACTTATAATCAATCAAACTTAAACCCCACATCTAAAATATGATGGATAAAAGTACAAAACGATAGCAGATAACAGTGAGTGGCTATCATTAAAGTCAATGATGATATCATTGACTATTATTTTTGAACCCTGGAAAATATCCCTCAATATTGCTGATGCCTTTGGTTATTCATCTACACCAGCCGCTTCCTGGCCTACCCAGAAGGATAGAGTGAATTATTTTCTTGAAGTTTCTCCTCAATTATAAACCACCCTTTCTTATCTTTGACTAAGCCTTTCAAAACCATTCATTTGTACCACCAAAGGTAAAACTCTAAGGTGTTCTACTACATCATGACTTCAAGGAGTTTAATCTTCCCCTTAGTGTAGGCAGAAGTACCTTGATGTCCGCGTCATCCTTAAAAGTTAGTGTGGTGCAGTGGAAGAAGGAGAGTTTAAAGTTCTTGTCCCAAATGTGGTTTTTAGAAGCTGGGTTCTCTGGGGTAAACTACGTGGAATACTTTAGAGATTAGTGATGTGTCTAGGCCACAGTAGTGTGTCTGGGCATTGTAAGGAAGGTGCTTGATGATCTATTTGCACCATTATGTTTGGAAAACACCTATCACTTGCAAAGCCTTCGGCTAAGCTTTCTTGATCCGCTGGCAAGGTGCCACCTGAGTCAGATTATTGGCTTTTCTCTTCATGGCATATACCTTTCCCTCCAAACAAAAATAGGACAAATCCAAGTTTTGTTTCAAATCAAGCAATTAGATTTTTTTATTGCTCTTTGTTAGGTTTACAGAAAAAAAAATCGAGAAAAAATAGTACAAACCCCTTTCTCCCTTCTTTCCACAGGCTCTCCTATAATGAAGGAGATTAATTGTATCATACATTTATCATAGGCGATGAATTACTTTTTTTTCTTTTTTTTTTTAATTACTATTAACACAGCATGATTAACTAAAGTTTCTCTGTGTTCATCGGGGTTTGCTCTGTGGGGTTTGACTCAAGCATCCTGTTCTGTCCCCACCAGCACAATATCATGCAGCAGAGCGTCACTGCCCTAGACTGTATCTCCCCAGCCCTCGCATTCTCCCTGAACTCAGAGACATCACTGATTTGTATTGTCATTGTAATGTTGCTTCCCCGGCTTCCCCCCCCCCCCCAAAGCATAGAGTTAGAATCATATAGACTTAGCCGGAGTCATGGTTTATCAAGAAGGTCGCTTCATTGCATGAAAAGGTACCCTGGTGGCAAATGTTTCTATGCTAGCCTGTTAACTGGCAGAACAGCAGCGGCTGAAGGATGTAGCAACTGCTTCCACAAGGATTAGATCCTTGGAACCCCCGCCAGTTCTGCTCCCTGTTATACAGACTCTGTGAGTCAATCAAGTCAATGCCATAGGGTTGAGTGTGGTCATGGTCTGAATTTCTAAAAAAGAACTCACAGCAGACCTTTATTCTCTTTGGCAGTGAGTGTTGCCCACGCACGTATGGTATGGTGAGCAAAGGTTTCCCCTGGAGGGCAGAAGGCATGAGGGAGCCTGTGGCTTAGAGACTGTGGGGCCACGGGCCCAGCATCGAGCTCCTTGACATCTTCATGTCTGACCTGTGAGACCAGGCTGGGAAAGCAGATAGGGTAGAGATCTGTTTCGAGTTTTAGGATAGGAAAACATTAAAAGGTAGAAAACTTGTAGTTTTATATATGTATTTTGGTGGCGGTTTTGCGTATGGTGTGAAGCACATTAAATGGTGAACAGAAACCGTGAGTTGTGAGGTGGAAGTATTGAGCACGTGTTAAGATGATAGAAGACAGATAATCACTGCCTAATATTTGAGAGATACGATGCTGCATTTTAGGCTTATGTCAGGAAACAGATTGATTTCTACATTCATTCTACCACAGGTTTTTGTTTTTTTAATACATATGCTTTAATGCACTATTGTTCCTGCAAAAACAGCTCCAAAATTGAATTCAGGATTTGCATAATTTCACAGAGGATAATATAAAAAGATAGTTGCTGTGTTCATGAAATGCAGACTTGTGCTGCTTCGGGGTGAAAATTCAGACTTCCAAAGTTTTACAAAATGCTTAGTTAGTTAAAGCTGGAGGCAGAAATTTTCAGTTGTTTATGTAGTTAGGGAACTTTCTATATCAGTTTTTTTTTTCTTCCTAAGATAGGTTTTTGTTTTGTCTTGTTTATTTAAGTGTTGAAAAACCAAAAATATCACCTTGAGGGGTAAAGTGGCATGGCATTTTCAATCATCCCCTATGCATTGGAAAATTGAACGATGAATAACAGAGAACAGAGAAGAATTAATATATTTGAAGTATTTTATTAGTAAAGAATATGGAAGTAACTATGGTCTGCCCCAGATTGAGCAAGTCTCTCTGGGAAGAAGTCCCGCTAGGGTGCCCCTTAGAAGTGAGGTTGGTGAGAATTCATTTCATTTATTATGTTACTTTGCACATGTGATCAGGAGGGAGTCATCCCTGGAGAAGGGTGTCTTCTGGGCGAAGTAGAGGCCAGTGATGGAGAGGAAGGCTGTCAACGAGATGGTTTGACACAGTTGCTGCAACAATGGCTCAAACATAACAGAGACTGAGAGGGTGGTGCAGGACCAGACAGCCTTCTGTGCTTTTCTACAGATGGTTGCGATGGGTTGGAGCCAAGTGGCCAGCACCTCTCAACAACCCCAAACAGGAGTTGCCTTGCTTGTGTTTTTCAGTTTTGCATATTCTTGTAGCTTCGGGTAAATCACTTCAGTTTTTTTTATGCAGAGTTCTAAAGCACCCTGGTGGTGCGGATGGGGACAAGGCTGGTTGCTAACTGAAAGGTTGACAGTTTGAACCACCCAGCTGCTTCTTGGGAGGAAGAGGTGCTAGTCCGCATCCCTGAAGATGATACCCTGTAAACCCTAGGAAAGTCCTAGTCAGCCCTGTAGGGTATCTCTGAATCAGAATGGACTTCATAGTAGTGGATAATACTATAATAATGAGATAAATAATATAATATGCAAAGAAAATATACTATAAACTATATAAATAAACTATCCATAATAGTGATTATGTTGTATATTTTAAAATATTGCCAGAGTAGACAAACTTTGTAAAAACAGCACACAGATATAAATAACATCTGAAATGGCAAAACAGATGGTGTTTTTTTTCCCCATGTTGTGAGTATTTAAATTTTGGACAAAATGTTGATCGCACAAAAATGTAGACCTTTCATTCTTTCATTCCCCAGGTACTGTTTTTGAGAATTAATCAAATTTGTTAGAAAAAAATCCTCTGGCCTCACAATTTTTTATTAATCTCATCAGATAACTCAGAAAGGACATAAATTCGTTTACAATCTAAAAAGGAGTCAGGAGAGAAGAGAAGATTTCTTGAGATTGCACTTTGAAATACAAAATGGTCTTGTTGAAGTGAGTTAGCTCAAGTGATAAAGTGCTTTTAATAATTAAACTATGATCAAAAACAAGTCCTGAAAATTATGTTAGAAAATCTGTGGTTCAGATGGACTCCGTGGGCTATATAGACAAATGTGATGGACATTTCAGAGATAAAATTTTAGAATGAAGTAGAAGATACTAAGAGAATGCCGGTACTGTAAGACTTTTTTAACAAAGGCAAGTTTGTTCTGGATAATTTAGAGATTAGATCAATGTTTTTCTTTTTTTCTGGAATGAGAAGAGTAAGGGCAAAACATATGTGCTGGGGTGATTGTACAAAATGCCTGTTTCTTGGTCTTGTGTATAAGACATTGTGGTAGTTACATAATTTCATCTCAACTTGAAGTTCTATAAAAGTGTTGAACTGGAGTGTAGCATGTCAATCAGGTCACAGCCTAGGGATTCCCCCTTGTGGCCCTGGCTTTCTCATAAGGGCGGGTTCTAGGATCTTCTCTCTCTGCCTTCACCTTCCTGCTGGCTGACCCTGTTGCCACCCAACCACTGGAGATGTGTCCACTGCCATTGGATCCACATGACTCTGCACCCACTGGCCCGTGATCTTCTTCCATTCTGCATCATTGCAGGTGGCTGTGTGAGTCTGAAGAGGGGCTTATGGACTAGTATCAGACTTATGGACTTGAGTTGGACTGGGCTGGGATAATTTCACAATATATAACTACTTCTTAAAATCATTTCTTATGAGTGTCACTGGATTTGTTTCTCTGGTCAAGCCAGCCTAACACAGACACTGAATCAGAACCCCAGAAAGGGGGCCGTGAACTGTGCATATGAAGGGTGCCCTAGATGATTCTTGTTTTTATTGACACTTTCGAATCACTGCATTACAAATCTCAGTTGACAGCCACAGTACATATATGAAATAAAGAAATGATTACCGGGAAGATGCTACCCTGTAGAAATTAAGCTAAAATGAAATGTTGAAGCCCACCCGAAGTGGTTACATAAAAATGTACTTTTTTTCCTTCAATCAGTTACAATTACTAGTTAATAGTTTTAATAGCTTTAATCCTGTATTGAGAGGAATCTGATTTATTATTGATCCCCTTTGAAAGAGGATTTCACATACAAAATAGATTTCAGACATCCTGTCCTATTGCTTTGATCTAGACCTTTGAAAAAAAAGTCAAGGCATTAGGCCATATTAAACCTCTTTGGAAATGGATTTATTTTTCAGTGCCCCCTTTTTCCCCTTTAGATCTTTTGGATGAATTTTCTACAGCAAAATAAAATAAAATATGGCAAGCTTCATTTGTCAGGTGTTTGATAGTTATTCACAGAGAAAGTTAAAATCCTGTAGTGCCATCACCCCACCACACACACAAGTAAACATCCGATTTGTACAACCCTTTCATCCTGCAGTCTACCGGCATTCAGCTGGGTCCAGGGGCAGGCTGAGACACTGGAGCTACGTCTGGGTGACTTGCTGTTGCTTGGCTGGGTTGGCAGGCAGGGGGGAGGGGTGGTGGTAGGGACTGGGCGGCAAGGTAGCAGTTGGGGTTGGGTGAAAGGACAGGGGGACTCCAACTGTGGTCCCCAGTGATCAGGGCTACAGTGATGTGAGGTGGTTTATGGGACTAATTGCCAGGAGGGCACCTGCACTCTTAACATAGACTATAGCCCGCAATTGCACACTAGTGGTGCTGTGGAATAAGCGCTGAGCTGCTACTGGAAAGAAGAGCAATTCAAACGCACCAACTTCTCTGTTCCAGAATGATGAGGCGTCTGTCCCTGTAAACGTTTATAGTCTGGGAACCTAAAAGAGCAGTTCTACTCCATCCTATAGGATAGCTATGAGTCAGATTCAACTTGATGGCCGTGGGTTTGGGCTACTTTCTCCACAGTTACTTTTTGTCCTGTTGGGAGGTCTGTGAAGTTGTCTGCCATGCTTTGTCTCACGTTAGCCTCCCCGCTGGCTGGGCTGGTTGGCAGGGACCCTCTACTCCATTTCTTCTCCTTAGCTTTTTGTCAGTCCAGTTCTTCCTTCAATCAGTGCTCCATCTAGTTATTTGCCCTTTCACTTGATGCTTAGGTGTCTAGGACTGCCAACTATGCATTTCACTTTGCTTCTTGGATCTTTGCTTAAAATATTTCCCTTTTGTCTTAAAACATCAACCTTCCAGGTGGGCTTAAAACAAACAAACAAATTAGTTCCCAAACCCCAAAACCTGACACAGTTATATGATTTGCTGTGTGCTGTAGGAAATATGACTAGGCAGATGAAGTCTATCAAATTGGTTGCCTAGCTTGTTTGAAGACTCCCTTCTCCATAGTTCCCAAGAAACCCTTGCATGAGAAGCGAGAGTCATGCTGTACAGCAGGGAAGGGGCACAACTGTGTGATCTGGTCACAGTGCAGAGAGAGGGATGTGAGGAGCCGGCCACGACACCAGCCACCACTTGGAACAACCCCCAGCGATGTGGCGTTGGAGGCTTCCAGTGGACGCACATCCAGTCTTTGAGAGCTCAGCTGTATGTTCTCGTTCTCCTTCTACCAAGCGAGGCTGTAAGAGACGAGCATTTCCTCAAAACATTATGCTTCCTGTCATTTCTATAACTGTTTCTCTTTTTCTCCCTTCCCCTCCCCTTCAAATGAATATGGTGTGCGTGGAAAACATTTTCAGAATGTGTTCGTTATTCTTTGGACCTTGGCAGATAAATGCCACTCTAAAGTACCTGCATGAACAAGAGCACGGAGGTGGCTGATATGTTTTCCCTTCACTGAACACTTCTCAGTTTCTCTTCCCTCTTTCCTTCTAATTCCACCTCTAATTCTTGTTAACCTTTCCAAGTCATTATTGCTATTATTTCAGTGGGTGGTCTGAATCTGCGTCTCTAAAAGTGGGAGCATGCACAGCCCCTTCTGCTGGTTCAGATAACACCCTCCGTATGTGATGCGAGGCTGGGGTTTCAGAGCAGAATCAAGCACAGGGGGCAGGTGCATGATGAATGGAAGAGCACACTGTGATCTCATGAAAGGTTGGCCCTCGGGCCATCCCAGACATAGAACCCACGACCTGGATTTCCACTTGTCCATCTGTAGGAATAGTTTTAGTTTTCCCTGACAATCACAATACATGCATACATGTGATTCTAACAGTTGCCTCAGAGTTGCAAGAAGCTCTGTTTCCCCTAACAGAACTTGACCTTTTGAAGAAGAAGGAGGAGGAGGAGGAAGAGGAGGAGGAGGAAAGGAAGGAAGGAAGGAGGAAATGAGACAAAATTAGAGTTCGATGGCAGTGTGGGTTAGATGTTGGGTTGCTTAGCCTAAGGTTGGCAATTCAAACCCACCCTTGCTCTGCAGGAGAAAATTGAGACTGTTTACTTCTGTACAGATTGATAGTCTAAGAAACTCTATATAGGATTGCTATGAGTCAGAATCAAACTGATGGTAGTGGATTTAGATTTTCTTTTATATCTTGCTTTGTTTAGTTGTTGTTCCTTTTAATTTGTTTCTAATAAGTCCTCACTGTCTTATAAGACACAAATACTAATATGACATATCCCCAATACTAAGAGACATAGGATATTAACAGGAATTAAAACAGTAGTTTGGGAGAGTCGGGGGAGTGGAAAAACCTCAATCCCCTGAGATCTTGCTTAAATTATGGAAAGATGAAACATAAGTAATGTTTTCTGAGTTAAATAATGAATTTGATCCATACATACTGGATGAAAAAAATACCCACAGAGTACAAATGACATCAAATATGCTTACACAGGCATGTGAATATATGTGCTCGTACACATGTTTAGCTGTATTTATTTTCTACTGAGGGGTAGGTTTTCATTAAGTTTTGTTTGCCTTGTTTCTTCTGTATCTTAAGATACATTGTTTTTTTCTTGAAGAGGGAATGTATTACCTTTGTTTCTTCGGTTTAACAAGATTTTTCCTTTAAAAACTATATACAGTGTGCACAGATACCAAAATAACTGGTTGTTTTTATGAAAACCCATCACCAATATAGGCTAGAGATTACTTACCATTAGAAAAATAGTAATTTTAAAAGTTTGCCTTGAAATTAAGTGAGTAAGTGGCGTTTTTGGTTAAAGCTTACTTTTCTCATGTATAGGATGACAAAGAAAAGCTAGGAAAGGAATTTAGCTGATTATCTTTGCTTTCCACTAATACCCTTTTGCTCTGGGGTTCACACAATATGTGCTGTTAATTGGGGAAAATATAGTGTGCCAGTTAGTACAAATTCAGCCTTCAATACAATAGGCCATACCAGATTAGTTCTTCATTTCAGACGAGCTCGATGTTGCTTTCCTCAAATGGAATCGCTGTCATAAACGGCAAGTCAAGCTTGGCATGGAAAGACTAGTTGCTGCTTCGTTTTCCCCTACAGCCCTGCTTTAGCTTCCTTCTTCTCTCCTATTTACTATGAATAACCCCATAGTCGACTTCCTTCAATATTTTATCTCAGTTTTATAAATTAAAATATATTGGTGCAATACCAGGTAAGTTGGTTCTTTAAAAGACCCTTTGATTAAAATTTTCATAAAATTAATATATAATTTAACTCGTGAAATTCAGATTTTCACAGAAGCGTGTAACTTTGATGAATGAGAATGCCGGAACTAATTCAGGACCCTCGGAGGTTTGGGTTTCTGTAAAGCATCAGGGAAAGAAAATTTGTGATTGAACTTTTCTCTTTCTGCTTTTAAAAATCTACATGTTCCAGGTTCATGAAAGTTGAGTGTTAAAATAGCTGAGGGACCAAACCCAGGCCAAATCCCATCTCTCTCTTTCTCTCTTAAATCATTTATTGGGTGTCATACAACTCTTTCTTTTTTAAATCATTTTATTAGGGGATCATACAGCTCTTATCACAATCCATTCATACTTGCTGTCTGTCACTTCTTGGAGCCTTGTATTCCACTAAAGCCCTCATTGCAGCTGGGATGTCCGCTAGTTCATTTTGGTGCTGTAATCTGTGTGTTTCTTTCATCTTCTTCCTGCATTGTGCAATATTTTGCACCTAGTGTCTTTCAATATTGAACTCAAGGCTTGACTTTTCCTTCAGTTCTTTCAGCTGAGCTATGTTGAGGATGCTGTCGTTCGTTTATGGTTTTCTAACTCCAGGTCTTTATAGATTCCACTAGAGTACTTTGTTTACTCAAGCTGCCCTTTGAAATTTTCTGTTCAGTTCTTTTAATTTATCATTTCTTCCACATGTTTTAGCTACTCTCTGTTTAAGTACACGTTTCAGAGTCTCTTCTGACATCGACATGGATCTGTTTATTATTCACTGTATTGTGAATGACCGTTGACTTTCTTGGTGACGCTCCGAGTGTCATCCCACAGCTTGTCAAATCTGGTGGATTAGAGTTCAATGTGTCAAATCTGTTCTTGAAATTCATGTGGGATATATTGCAGGTCATTTATTGGATTTCATGGACTTATATTAATTTTCTTCAGCTTCAGTGTTGAGTAATCTAACATTTCTTCTCAAACATGTAAACCATTTGATTCATGTATATTCCACCTGATGAGGTCCATGTTGACAATAAGTCTCTGTGGTTGGAAAAAAGTATATGCAATAAGGTCATAATTGGTCTTACAAAAGTCTATCATTCAAAGATAAACAAGCGGCCATCTAACTCAGAAGCAACAAAGCCCACATGGGAAAACCACACCAGCCTGTGCGGTCACGAAGTGTCGAAGGGCTTAGGTATCAGCCATCATAAGAACAAAAAATCATATCACTGTGAATGAGGGGGGGAGTGTGGATTGTGGACCCAAAGTCCTTTTGTAGGCCACTGGACAACCCCTTACAGAAGGGTTTTGGAGAGGAGACGAGCCAGTCAGGGTGCGATGTAGCAACGATGAAAAATACAACTTTCCTCTAGTTCCTAAATGCTTCCTCCCCCTCACCCCACTATCATGATCCCAATTCTACCTTATAAATCTGGCTAGACCAGGGGATGTACACTGGTAAAGATAAGACCTGGAAACACAGGGAATCCAGGATGCACGGTCCCTTCAGGACCAGTGGTGAGAGTGGCGATACTGGGAGGGTGGGTTGGAAAGGGGGTTATCCATTATGTTATTACAATAATCTACTTTCTTATTTGATATATACATGTACTAATTTACGGTTTTAGAGCATCCTTCCCAACCCCCCCACCCCGACCCATGGTTCAATTGCCTCTAAGATGAGTTATGCAATCACAATCCATTCTAGTGCTCCCTACCCGCTCCCACCGCCATTAGTTGCTCCTGAAATCCCTTTTCCCTCCCTATCATCTGCCCTCCTGCCCTGTCTTCCCTCTGTCCCCTTGTTTCAGTTTTCCTCATGATGCATCCACTGCTCCTGTGCTTCACAGCCGGGAGAAACAACAGAAAGCAATAAAAAACAAAATCACGCTAACGTGGTAGGGATAAAACATAATAGTATACAGACAAAAATATAAATGATGCGTAAGGAGGAACAGACCCCAACAACATTCAAAAAGCCAGGGAAGAAATTTCTGTCATAAAATCAGGAAGAGATACTTGCACCCAGAACAAAACCAGGTCATGTTTATGGGTGATCAGCTGGCCAAATACCAAATTCAGTTCAGCGTAATCAAGATTACATTGGTCTCTGCCTGATCGTAAGGCTATTGGAAACTCTTACCCGTGGCTAGAACCGATCTGCTAGTGGCTCAGTCTGACTGGGTACTGTGGAGAATAGGTTTGGGGCTCTCACGGCCCCCAGTGCCCCCCTTAAATTGGGTGCTCATAATTTTTGCTCTGATGCTTTTCTCCTCACCCCGTTCAAATTTTGTGATTGTCATCGTTGGATCACACAAAGCTGGCGTGCTTCTTACATGTGGACTTACCTGACCCCTCGCTCACATGGCTGCTTGTTGATTACAAACCATTAAGACCCCGACCCTATTCTGATTGATAGCCGGGCACCGTAAGTTGGAACTAGAATTTCATGTGAACCTAAAACCCTTTCCTGGACTTATGCACCCCCCTACCAGCCCCCAACTTTTTTTTTTTTTGCCGGAACTTGGGAACCAATACATATGACATATCATTCCATAGTTCAATAATGTCAAACATAATTGTACAATTTCTTTCATAATCATACATGTTTTCCAAAACATACCGTGTTTCCCCGAAAATAAAACATTCCCATAAAAAAAGCCACAGCAGGATTTCTAAACATTTGCCCAAATAAGCCATCCCCGAAAACAAGACATGGTGATGGGCGTAGCTGTGAGCGCACGGGCGCGGAGCGGTCACAGAGACGGGCAGCCCTTCTCTCTGCCCCAGGGTGACAGCTGCTGTCTCAAAGGGGACCGGGGAGGTGGGGGCAGCCCCATCCATAAGGCCGGCTCCCCAGTCAGGTCCTGGTGGTTCTGTGCGTGCTGCAAGCTGAGGTGCAGAGGGACACACAGACAGCGAGAGTCAGTCTCCTCCGGGAAGTGAGGAGCAGGACGCCCTGCTTTAGGGCTTGTGTGTCCTCAGGGGAGGAAGGAAAGCTGTGGCGTCCTTTGACTCAGCACTGAGGGTCGTCCATGTTCCAGAGGAAGACGACTTCACCATCTTTGAATCAATGTAGATTGTGGCCCATACTCAATAAAAATAAGTCATCCCCTGAAAAGAAGCCATAGTGTGTCTGCTTGAGGGAAATATATATATATAT
>NW_022103968.1:42607982-42685387 GCF_000313985.2 Echinops telfairi
GGGGGCGTGATCTCCTTCCATGCTCATAACCCACTGAAGCAAATACTCTTATTAGTTCCTTACTCTTTACTTGTGGAAGACAACTGAAGAATTTGAAGTATTTGCTCAAGATTAAAGAAATAAGGGTGCTGTTGAGATTCAAATTATATCAAATAACAAAGTTCCAAATGAGAGACATGTGAGCAAATAGTAAAGAAATACCAAAAACCATCCAAAAAACCTTCTACCATGCAACGCACCGTGATTCTCTCTAGGTTTTCCCAGACTACACTTCTTTACACAAGCAGACAGTCGCATCTGCCTACATCAGTCAATATTTTGCCCAGAGAATCTTTAAATATTGCAACTTGAGGCAAGACTTTTTTCCCCCTGAATTTACCTATGAGCAACAATTGATGTTCTGTACCACCGTGGGCTTCTAGCCTTGTTTTAGCTGCTGATATTGGACATCTCCATCTTCCCATAGATGTAGTCCATTTGATTTCTCTGCATTCTGTATGGAGACGTCTGTGTGTATCGTCATCATTGATATTGCTGCAAAACAGGTACTTGTTATGAAGAAGTCACTGGTTTTGCAATGTTCTACCGTGCGATCTCCAGCTCCATTTGTGTCACCAAGACCAGATGTCCGTGCTGCTGTTCCTTCCTCTTTGTTTCCAACATTTGCATTTCAATCATTAATAATTACCAATGTTTCTTGATTGCTTGGTTTATCAGATTCAGACTGAAGATATTGGTAGAATTATTCAATGTCCTTATCACTCTTTTAATTAGTTGGTGCATCCGTTTGAATAGCAGTTGTATTGAGTGGATTGCCGTGTATTCAAATAGATGTTATCCTGTCTCAGACAGCATTATACCTCAAGGTAGCTCCTGAAATGACCTTTTTGAAGACGAATGCAAGAGGCAGGCCGTTCTTCTTGAGTGTGTCCTTGTCAACATAGTACACTGTATGTTTTTCTGATTCACAATGGCCAAAGACTAGTCCATTTCAGCTCACTAATGCCTAACATATCAAACTTTATGTGCTAAATTTAATTTGTAAAGACTTTGTGTTAGGGTTTATAGTGAGATAAAACCATATTGCTAATAATTATATCTATCTCTATATATTTATATAACACAAGACATAAACAGTTAAATTATAAAGCAGTTATATAGATAGATAGATTGATAGATAGATAACACAAGAAATAAACAGTTAAATTATAAAGCCGTACAAATGGCTCAGTACCATTTAAATGTGTAAGACAGTTGTGAGACACTGGCAATCCTTCAAATCTTGAGGGCTGCACAGTAGTCCTCTGTAGAGAGATTCAGGCTATCTCAGCACAGGCAGCAAACCGCAAGGCAGGTCACCAACAGTCAGTCCCCAGCTCAAGAGATGTAAATTCCAATTGTGTGGCAAAGCCCAGGTCTTAAAGGAACCTCAAATTATAGCAACACACTCCACAGGTTAGGTGTCCCACAGGTAGTGTAGCTTGCAAATTGAGGCACAGAACAAGCAAGGCAGCTGCACACTGGTCCAATGATCAAAGAGCGAGAGACAAGAAAGGCAAGGCTGGCCTAGCCATTTATCTCTCTGCCCTTCAAGTAATCCCACTTGTGTTCATAGGCCAGGCTGGCACAATAAACAAACTATCTCAATCCACCCCTTGCCAACCTGGCACCTGTACACAATTCTTTAGCCATATATAATTATGTAATTTCCAGACATTGATGAAATCACACTTATACTTATCATCAATCATCTATCATACATATAAATGAAAACACACTGAGTCCAATTGTATCTGATATATCATACCTGAACAAAAGAAAGATATGTAATAAGCACATAAAAAGAAAATACACTGACAATTACAAACCTCGCTTTTGCAATTGATCACGTGGTTGTAATCAATACTTTCTTCTACTACCCATTCTGTATTACCTTTGCCCTCAGCAAGCACCTCAGCTGGCCGTGGTTTTTTGCCTGGTGGGGTGACCCAGACCTTCATTCCTGAGGGGTCTGAGTCATTATAAGTCCTGTCAGGAATGGGTTGCTGTAATTTACCATTTACTTTAATCACAGGGCACGGTAGCACTAAGAGTTGGCCTATGGGATCTCCTGGATTCCAGACATATTCTTCTTACCTCCATTATGTAACACCAGCCCAATTTCTCCTTGGTAATCAGGATCAATCACACCACTCAGTACAGTGACACCCTTCCTGACCTGTTGATCCAAAGGCATGAGAAGCCCAAAGTGGCCAGGGGGCATTCTCCGCTGCCAGTTCAGTGGAATTTGTGCTGTTTCCACGTGGGAGAGTTCCTTCCTTTGGGACCAGGACCTCCAGGCCTAAGGAGCACAGGGTTCCTGGGACAGGAAGCAAAAATGCTGCAAGTGGATCACTGGGAGTAATAGTGAGTGTTGCCACTCCAGCTTCCACCCTTTGGTACCGGGACCCATACATTCTGGCTATTGGAGACACAGCACCATATATTGGCAGCTGGTTTAGAGTGTATACAGCTTCCTGGAGAACATTGCCCCAGCCCCGCAGGTTGTTGCCACCTAGTTGGTGCCGTAATTGTATCTTTAGAAGCCCGTTCCATCGTTCTATCAAGCCAGCAGCTTCAGGATGATGAGGCACATGATACGACCAGTGGATTCCATGGGAATGGGCTCATTGCCGCACTGCATTTGCTGTGAAGTGAGTTCCTTGATCTGAAGCAATGCTATGTGTGATGCCATGCCAGTGGATGAGGCATTCTGTAAGTCCCCGAATAGTATTTTTGGCAGAAGCATTGCGTACAGGGAAGGCAAATCCATACCCAGAGTAGGTGCCTATTCCAGTAAGAACTAAACGCTGTCCCCTCCATGATGGAAGTGATCCTATCTAATCAACCTGCCACCAAGTTGCTGGTTGATCTCTCCAAGGAATGGTCCCATATCTTGAACTAATGTTGGTTTCTGCTGTTGGCAAATGGGGCACTCAGCAGTGGCAGTGGCCAAGTCAGCCTTGGTGAGTGGAAGTCCATGTTGCTGTGCCCATGCATAACCTCCATCCCTGCCACTCTGTCCACTTTGTTCATGTGCCCATGTTTCAGGGTCCCACTTTTTCCCAATCAATTAATTAATTCCCTTCAATTAATCCCACATGTGTTTATCAGCCAGGTTGGCACAATAAACTAACTATCTCAAACTTGCAATTTTCCTAGACTCCTACTTCACACATTCCTTTTAAGTAGTGTGTTTTTGACATGCACGTTCTGCTGACACCTGTTCACCTTGGGGAACCCTGTTGGTATTTGAAATACCAGTGACAAAGCTTTCAGCATCACAACTATGCATAAGCCCCCACACAGTTGTGTTGCACAAATGGATGTCTATTGCCATTGTGTACGGTAAAGAACACTTGTGGTGCAGTGGTTAAGTGCTTAACTGTTAACCCAAAGGTTAACATTTGGAACTCATGAGACATTCTGCAGGAAAAAGATGTAGCAACCTGCTTCTCTGAAGATTTATGTCCTTGAGAACCCTTATTGCAATGTTTTGTTTTCAGGACAATTATACTCTGCCCAGGAATGTCACCATGAGCTAAAAGCAACTCACTGGTAATCGGTTTTAGAATAAGGTTAAACAAACCCTGCCAGGAGCTGCTCTATACCAAGGTAATTTTTCTTAATTAATAACAAAGTAATGAAGCTCTCCCAGCAGTTATTTAGCAAAAACAAAAATCATCCAGAACTTAAAGAAAATTATATACAGAAATATATAATTGTACAACATTTTGAAAAAAAGAATATTGAGAATAAAATGAGTACATTATGATCTTAATAAAATAAGACATTGAATTAAGTTTATGTTAGGTCATTAATGAGATTCTTAAAATCAACTATGCAAACCTAAATGCTTTAGAAAACGTTTATATTGGGTTTGTACATTCCCATTCTCAGATTAATTTTATGAGCTATGGAGGGACATCTTGAAATATGCATTTCGTCACTCTCTTTTACTAGTATAGTGTTTTAAAGTTTCCTCATGAAATTATTTCTTTAGAAAATCAATAGGAGACAGTTTTATAACACTGAGTTTTCTTGCCAACTATGATTTCTTGTAAATAATCACAAGATATAAATGAGTGCCCTTTTAAAATTCAAAGATTGGGCATTTATAACTGGTTTCCTTGATAGGCTTTTGTGTGAGTTATATAAACTTGCAATGAATACATATGAATGCATGAAAAATAATATATTAAAAAGCTACATTTCTAAAAATGTGGTTTGTATTAAGTTCAAAAATTATTTGAATGATTTTGGCATTTGATTTTCAAGCACCTAGAAATGATAAGGTGGACTAAGAATCCACCTACTCACACCATTTATGTTTGGTTACAATATAGTATAAGGGGGAAATGGAAGTGTCATCAGTTCATTTTTGTACATTACCCCAAATATTCTTAGAAGAAAACAACACAAATGGCATGTGTTTTCTGTGGGCAACATGAGTAGATTTGGCCTCATAGGTAAGGTAAATTGCTCCACATATTTCCTGGGCTGTAATCTCTGTGGAGCATCACCAAGGTGTCTCTTCCTGGGGTCACTGAACAGGTTTGAAGCTGAGCTGCAAACTTAAATGGAACCATGAACCATAACCAATTGTAAAACCCCTAAATGTTCACTGTAGTGAGACTGAAAGCCAAATACCAAAAAAAAAAAGAATTTTTTCTTAACTCAAACCCCAATTGAAGTTAATTATTTTTTTGGCTCTGATGTTTTCAGTTCAATGATTATTTTTATTTATTTTTAATCATCTGCTACCTTAATACTAAATCTATAAATGCATGCACATAGTTCTATTTCCCCATGGTCATCTATAGATATATTTACATCTGTACATGCCTGTATGTAGACCTCTATAAATGTGGAGGCCCACGTGACACCAAGCAGAAAGATAGTATTTAAAACAATCAAATAAGTATTAATCAAATGAATCTTGCAATTAGCTTATTTAATACTCTCCAGAGGGCAAAGAGCATATTGCAGTTTAATTTAAAGTTAATTTACAATTTATATACCGCTGTTCTAGACAGATAAAATAACAATTCAATTGGCAGTATAAGAGGATAATTTTTAGTGCATGCTATTTGAGAGGCACTATTGTCACTGCATATATACACCCTGGTGGCATAGTGAGTTAAGCATTGGGTTGTTAACCACAAGGTTGGCAGTTCAAATCCCACCAGCCACTCCAGGGGTGAGAGATGAGGCTTTCTGCAAACCCCCCCAAGGTCCTCCCCCCAACACACACACACAAAACTTAAAGCTCCAGAAACCCTAAGGAACAGTTCTCCTTTGCCCTGTATAATTCCCACGAGTGGAATTAAACCAGGTTGCTGTGGAGTGGCTAATGTGTTAGGCTGCTACTGCTGTATTTTCTCGTGCTCCAGGCAAGGACTAGGCACACCTGGCCTATCACATGCTAGATTGCTTACACGGTTTTGTATTGTGGCTGGAACTCTATGGCTGCCCTCATAAGGAATCTGGGCAGTGTAAAAGTTAAAGGCTTGACCAAATAATACTAACTTCCTAAAGCAAGGGAGACATTGAAGTAGTAAGTAAATGTTAGGATGGCTACACAGATAGTTCCATACTCTTGTTATGCTTCTTCACACACCTTGTAGTCTCAGATAGATGTTATTCTGGGAGACCTGTCTCTGAAGTCAGTGAATACTGTGGAATGGTGTAATATCTGGGTTAGGTCCTAATAAAATGATCTGGAAAAAGAAAAGACGTTAAGGGCTTGAGTGCTGACTGAAAGGTGAGTGGTTTGGACCCATTTATCACGACTCCATGGCAGAAAACTCCGGTCCTCAGCTCCCTTCGAGGCTCCGAAACCAAAGTCCATGGCAAAGAGTTGATGCTGACTCTTAATTACTGCCAAGAAAACCCTATGCTGTAAGATCTCTACTTTGTCATCTGGTATTCAATGTGTAGAGACTCAATTGAGGGCACTCAGCAACAATTTAGGAATAGACCCTTCCATCTCAAGTTGAAACCTCCATTTTTCTCCCCCGGTAGGAGTATGTAAAACTGCTTATATGGCACCCTTTTCTGCCTTGCACATCAGCTCATGCAGGTATACACCCAGAAGATACCAGTTCAAATGCAGCCAGACTCAAAATCCCAATTTAGACTGCACCTAGCCAGATCACTTGTACTAAATCCCCATATGAATCCACGTAATTTGCCCCTAAAGAGTCTACTTTTTCTAGTGTAGCACTGCTTATTTTCATTAACTTAAAATTTGTTATTGAGCCAACATTATATGATCTCACAATTGGCATGAACTAACTAGTCAAGTCCATGGACAGTTTTATCCAATGTGAACAAACGTGACTGAAGACATGCTCCTCCCCCTGCCCCAGCCAGAACATTTATCTGTGAGGCCTTCTCACCAATGAGCATTGATACTATTGCTGCAAAGTTTACTGTGGGTTGTAGTTGCCTCCTGGATTTAAATTCTGAATGGTTCTTCTCCTAAAGCCCTGGGATGCTATTCTTCATTGTGGTTTCCTGTCTCAGTACATCCTGGTTATTGTCTTTGATGTTTATAACTTAATATTATGTTGCCAAATGTCTTATGAGTTGTCTGTGGGAAGGAAACACTATTTTGGTCTTTGAACCCACTTGAGGATCTTGATAAGCAGAGGAGAGGTTGAGGGGGGCAGTGAACCGGTGTTGCTGTTTTCCATACTTGGTGACCTGGTTGAGTTAGCCCCAATGCCTGATTTCAAGTGTAGTATAATCGGCTCTTCCAAGTATAGAGGGGGAGAAAAACTTAATGTGCAATTAGGTTCTCCAATATAGATAGGCTTTTCCTGTTAATATTCACTGCTGTCGGTGCATTCAAGCTTCAAATTGAAAGAAAACTATTTATGGGCCAATTTTATGTGGACAGTAAATTATGCTTTGTTTTACCTCTGGTTTAGTGAAGTGTTGAGGAATTGTACACAACATTCCAGTAGGAGCTGCGTCTTGAGTATCAAATGCTTCATCTTTGCCACAACCCCCTTCTCCAAAGATGCATACATTAGAATTTCTAAGAGGGCTGAATCTCTCTGGAAGGTTTTACATTAGAGGGGAAAGTACAGTTGACAAACTGGAATACAATTTGAGTTCTTGTCTTTTTCCTTTTCTCATACTCTTCTGTCTCCAATTCTTTGTCAACAAAATGTAGCCAGATGTTGCCTGCATGCCCTACCTTCAGCAGCGTTTTGAGGATCATAAAATGTATGTCCCTAAATAAATATAAAAGATCTACAATGCAAACTCTTGGCTGATGATTAACGAGCATTTGAATGACTTTGTGCTGATATTGTGTATGGAAATTTTTCAAATGCTTTGCACTCATTTTTTCTTGTGACTAAGCATGAATTTTATTCTTCCCATTTTACAGATGAAGAAAATAGAGCTTCTGAGTTCTAATGGTATATCATTATAAATTTTTTTCAAAATATGCATTAGTTCCTTCATAGTATCTTACATATTCATCCTTGCTAGTTTTATTTGATTTTATCCATTTGTAACAAGTACTTTTTCAATACTAATAATTTTAGCTAGTCTATTCCAATTATATTTCTCAATAGAATTCTTTATATCAATCTATTGTATTCATTGCTTAACGTGTTTCCATATTTTCAAAAATGGTCTTGTATTCTTACCCTTAGGCTCTCCCAAATTCTATGTTCCCCATTTTGCATTTATAACGTTTATAAAAAAAATCTGACTGCCTCCGGTTTTGAAGGGAGAAGACAACTTATGTCTATTATTGAAGATAACCCTTTTGGTAGGAGTACACCCTTCTATAGCTCTAAAATACTAAGATTTAGAGTTTGTTGAACAGTTTTGTGTAAATAGCATGCAAAGAGTTCTTATACAAATTAGCTTGTCATTTTAAATATAAAATCATAATTCTAAATAATTTTTGGGCCCTGTTTTGGGGTTGAGTCTGTTCATAGATATGTCACACATTTCTCAAATTACTCTATGATGAAGCTGGTTTGGAAGATTGATTTTTCCCTCCTCAAGTCATTTTGATGACAGACATTTTTCTTGACTAAACACTGTATGCCTCAAGTAGCTGGTGGTTGGGGACTTTCTTCCTATAAATCTAGAAAGATCATAAACCTTTTTCTGAGTATTTACTTGCTGGGATTCCTACATTCCATTTATAAACCCGAGATAGCTTATTGTTCTTTCTCATTCAAGTGGAGTACATGTTTTCCTAGAGAATAAAACCACCCTTCATGTAGGAGACCTGGTAGGGCTTGATCAAGGTAACTGAGAGGAATTACTGAAACCCAAATGAAGGCTGAGCATAATAGTGGGACAAGAGGAAAGTAAAAGGAAATAGAGGAAAGAACTAATAGGCAAAGGGCATTTATAGAGGTCGAAATATAAGCATGTACATATGTAAATATATTTATATATGATGATGGGGAAATAGAACATATATAAGTATTAGGGTAGCAAATGGACATGGGGCCTCCACTCAAGTACTCCCTCAATGCAAGAACACTTTGTTCTATTAAACTGGCATTCCATCATGCTCACCTTCCCAACTTGATTGCTAAAGACAAAGCGGGTGCATAAGTAAATATGGTGTGAAGAAAGCTGATGGTGGCTGGCTATCAAAAGATATAGCGTCTGGGGTCTTAAAGGCTTGAAGATAAACAAGTGGTCATCTAGCTGAGAACCAGCAAAGCCCACATGGAAGAAGCACACCAGCCTGTGTGATCACAAGGTGTCAATGGGATCCTGTATCAGGCATTAAAGAACAAAAAAACATATCATTGTGAATGAAGGGGAGTGTGGAGTGGAGACCCAAAGTCCATCTGTAGGCAACTGGACATCCCCTTACAGAAGGGTTGCGGGAAGGAGACTAGCCAGTCAGGGTGCAGTATAGCACTGATGAAACATACAATTTTCTTCTAGTTTCCCCACTATCATGATTCCAATTCTACCTTACAAATCCGGCTAGACTAGACGATGTACACTAGTACAGATAAGACCTGGAAACACAGGGGATCCAGGAGAGATGAACCCCTCAGGACCAATAATGAGAGTAGAGATACCAGGAGAGGAAGGGGAAAGTGGGGTAGAAAGGGGGAACCGATCACAAGGATCTGCATATAACCACCTCCCTGGGGGATGGACAACAGAAAAGTGGGCAAAGGGAGACATCGAACAGTGTAAGACATGAAAAAGTAATAATATTTTATAAATTATCAAGGGTTCATGTGGGGGATAGATGGGCAGGGAGGGAAGGGAGAAAATGAGGAGCTGATAACAAGGGCTCAAATAGAAAGCAAATGTTTTAAGAATGATGATGGCAATAAATGTGCAAATGTGCGTGACACAATGGATGTATGTATGGATTGTGAGAGGCATGCTTGTCGTTTTTGGATTTGCCAAAATTTAAGGCATGCTTTGAAAGGCATGCTTGTCGTTTTTGGATTTGCCAAAATTTAAGATTCTGGAATTCTTTCACGGCATGTCACATATCATAAAGATATTGGAAATGGCTTCTCAAGAAGAGAATATCTTGTTGGATGGAGTATTATTTAAGATGTTCTTAATAATAACTGTTCTACGTAGAGAGTGATTCTCACTATAAACAAAACCAAAATTCTCCTCCTTTGATTTTTTTTAAATTATAGTTGTTGCTTTACAAAGAACTGAGAGTTAGCCATCTTGGTTGTTTCGGTCATCAGCTGTCTCAGTGTGTCGGTGTGTTGGCGTTTACTCACAGTCATACGTGAATGGTATAGACGTTCAGATTCATTGGTTACAAAGCCCTTCTGTTATGTTGTCATTTTAAGAGATGCTGTTTCTCCAAAGCCAAGAGTGAAATTATAGCAGGTGCAATTTCAGAGAGCTCTGCAATTATCCCAGATTACCCTGTGAATAAAATGTTGACAGCCTCACAAAAATAGTCTCACTATAGGGACATTTGAATGCAGAAAGGCGTTGCAAAATGTAGCATTGTAATAATGGTGCTTTGAATCCCCCAAATATCTTTGTATTGTTAGTGAAAATTGTCTTTTTCATGCTTCATAACTATACATTCAGTACATTTTTCTTTTATCCCCTATTAGAAAACGAGGGCTAGCTCTGGGGTCTTACATAGATAACAACTAAAAGTAGCGTCATTGTACCTGACTGGAGGGGAAAGCAAAGTAGGAGAAATACTTATGTCTCTGAGTGGCTATAAGCACCATTGCCTTCAAGGAAACGAGTAAAAAGAATTAGAAGTCCCTATTATTCCATCACGTAAGCATCCGAGAGTGCTAGCTGATAGGTGAACATTGATCACGGTGTCACTGTAACATTACAGAAAGTGTTTCCCATCCTCAGAAACCCTCTGTTCCCTTCCCAGTATACATTGGGATTTGTTCCATGCTGCTTGGAATGCAAGAAAAAACAGACACCAACCATCCACGAAACAAACAAAAACAAAAAGAAGAAACAGCAACAAAACCCCTAATTGGTAGATCAAGCTATAGGGACAGTTATTTTATAGGTAGCCTCAATAACCCCTTGTAGACATGTGATACATTTTGTGAAACCAAGTATTTAAGCATACATAGACACTCACTGCCATCCAGGTCTGAACAAGGATTGCTTAATTGTAAGCATTTGTAAGGGAAATATAAAAAGCAAATAGCTAGGTTTAATAAAAGGCAAATTTCCTCCCTTTATCTGAATGTGTAGAGGTTGTTTATTGAATACTTACTCTGTGCTAACTGCTGTTTTTTATTAATAGTCTTGTCTTTAATCCTCACCGAATCCTTATAAGGTAGGCAATCTTATTCATCAAATGTTCCGATGAGGAAGCTAAGGGTAGCTCTGACTTCTGCCCAAGCACCTTGCTCCGGCTTTCTTACACTTCACTTCTACCTGGGGGGAGGCTTCTCCAACTCTCTAAGGTGTCCTCCTCTTGCTTACAGATGTGTTTGGGCCTCTGCTCCGACCCCCGTCATTGTCAACGATATGTTTTATATGTTGCTTTTGGTCTTCTGGTGCCTGTTAACTGATTGCGTCGACACCTCATGATAGCACAGGTTGGTGTGCTTCTTCCACGTGGACTTGTTGTTTCCGAGCTAGGTGGCCGCTTGTTTACTTTGAAGCCTCTAAGACCCCAGACTCTATCTTTTGATAGCCGGGCACCATCAGCTTTCTTCAAAACAATTGCTTATGCACCATTTTGTCTACAGAGATCCTGTTGGGAGGGTGAGCATCACAGAATGCCAGGTTGCCAAACCAAAGTGTTCTTGTGTTGAGGGAGGGCTTAGGCAGAGGTCAAAGTCCGTCCACTTCCTTAGTGTTTTGACATAAATATATGTACCTAGGCAAATACCTTCATTTTTATGAATTACTATATTTACATAAGTACACAAGTAAACTTATACCTCTATCCCTAGGGATACCTCTATCCCTAGCCTTGCTTCCTAGATCTTTCCTCTGTTTCCATTTACCTTCCTCCTCCTGCCCTACCATCACACTCGCCCACCCTTCTTCTAGCTCTTAGTAATTCCTCTCAGCTAGATTGCTGTTGCTCCAACACCACCAGGCTCTCTACTTCTTCCTTGTTGTTGCTTTTAATTCTTTAGTTGTTCCCCTGTCTATGGCATTGTTTGCTTACTGCTCCTTTCCGCCCCCCTCCTCCTCCCCCCAAGTCCCTCTGGAACTATCGGTCCGGTTGCTTTCTCCTCTGGCTTGGTTCCCATGCCTATCTTATTTAGGTAGGCAAAACAACAAAAACAGAGACAAAACAAAATGAAAGTAAAAGATTGAATGAAAAGAGAGAGAGAGAAAAGGAAGAAAAAGCATACAAATTCCAGGTCTGTCCACTGATCTTTATGACTAGCTCCCCACCAGTCTTGGGGGTGTGGGGGGCTCAGAAACTACCCCTCCTAGCCTGAAGTCTATTTGGGGGGCTCCTCAGGGCTTTTGCTTTGCTCCTGTTGCTGATCTGTTATGTTCCCTTCTTGGTTCGCCCCCCTGTGGGGTGGTCAGACGGGACTCACTCCCCGCTGTGTGTCCCCAGTATTGTCCTCTGTATGTCACAGTATGCTCCAGTGAGGGGACATCATGCATCCAGCTGTTGTCAGCTCTGCAGTCCTCTCTGTGCCTTAGCAGCTCCATGCAGGGATGTCATCCTAAGGGCTTGGTGTGCCTGTATGGTGTCTAGTCCTTTGCTCTCACCTTTTCCTCCTTGGTTTGCGTCTGTATGGGCGTGGAAGGCCGGCTACACTCCCCAACCTGTAGGTTTAGTCTTGTCTTCTGTAGCAGAGGACAAGAAGTGGGTGCGGGTGGGAGGGGTCAGTTTGACTCTGAATGAGGCTGGCCCTGTAGACCTCTCTGCTCATGAGTTGCTCCGAGATGAGACACACAATCGTCATCTGATTTTTTGAGGCTTCCTCACCCCCCACTATCATGACCCCAGCCCTGCCTTTCAGTTCTGGCTAGACCAGAGTATGTACACTGGTACATATAAGAGCTCAGGACACTTGGAATACAGGACAGATAAAGCCCTCAGCAACAGAGATGGGAGTAGTGATACCAGTGATACCAGGAGGGGAGGGGAAAGGTTGGGGGAGAAGGGGTGGAAGAGGCAACCCAGTGCAATTAGTGATGCATAACCACCCCCCACAGGGGCCCTCTGTGAAAGACATGAAAACAATGATTTATATTTATCAAGGGGTCACCAGTGGGGGAGGGGGGAATAGAGGAGCTGATATCAAGCACTCAATTAGAAATGTTTAGAAAATGATGATGGCAACATATATACAAATATGCTTGATACAATTGATGTATGAAATGTTGTAAGAGCTGTAAGAGCCCCCAATAAAATGATTAAAAAAAATAATAAGCAGTCATCCTGTCAACAGCATCAATATTACTTGGCAACCTTATTAACCCCACCAACTCTGAGGTCTTACTTCAGGCAATAGAGGCAAAATGTACATTTAACAAGATCCCAACTTAACCCATACACAGGCTTAAACTTTAGAAGCAGTGATCTAAGAATTTTGCTAATCAAAATGAATATATATATATATTTTTATATTTTATTATTATTATTTTTTAACATTTTAGTAGGGGCTCATACAACTGTTATCCCAATCCATACACACATCAATTGTGTAAAGCGCATTTGTACATCGTTTCTCAAAACATTTTCTCTCCATTTAAACCCCCGACATTAGGTCCTCATTTTAAGGGGGAAAAAGTCTTCTACCCCAATTGAATTATAAAATAAATTGCTTCTGCTTTTTCCTATAAGTTTTTAATATGTCGGAAAAGGTAGAAATGTATCATTAAGCTACTCTGTTAGGTCTTGTTCCTCAAGTTACAAACCCAGGAATGTATGTATGCATGTATGTATGTATGTATGTATGTATATATATATGTGTGTGTGTGTATGTGTATATTAAAAAATATATATATTTTTTAATTTGCATCAGTGGTACTTAAAATGTGGTCTGTGGACTAGCAGTATCCACAAAACCATCACACCCTCTGCAAATTTATCATCTATGTACATTTTGTAGCATCATTTGAGGTATTTTGGAGTTGAGACCCAGCAGTCTATTGAAAAAGCATTTAAGATGACTATTGCCCTCCAAATCTTGAGAGCCTGCATCTTAGACACTCTGAGATGATTATATCTTTAAATATTACTAGTTAGACTATAGAACTTTCATTAAAAAGGATATAAATAACTCACTATCATCCAGTTGATTTTAACTCATAGAGCTCATTTTTATAAATGAAGTCATTCAGACATGCATAGGACCACCCATCATGTGAACTTATTTTAATGGAAAACCAAAACCCTAAACACAGGCGCACAGATTCTAGCGAAAGAAAGTAGGAGGCTGAATTAACAATAATTTGTAATTTGACTAATTTTTAGGGTGTTTATTTGTCCATCTTTGAGGTTTCCTCCTATGCAGTCACCAGTTATTCCACTCCTTTGATATGTTTTTGGAGTCCCGATGATGTAGGAGGATACTCATTGGACTGCTAACCACAAGGTCAGCAGTTTGAAACCACCAGCTGCTCTGTGGGAGAAAGGTGAGATGTTCTACTCGCGTAGATTTATAGTCTTGGAAATCCATAGGGGCTATTCCATCCTGTCTCCATAATTTGGAATCAACTTGATGGCAGTCACTTTGAGTTGTGTCTCTTTTACTTTAATGTGTTGTCCAATGTGTTTTTTTCCCTGTCTGGTGAGAGCTACCCTTTGACAGGCCTCGGAATTCCCATCTCCAAAGCAATGCTTTTATAGATCCCTCACAGTCTCTCTTCGCTGAGGGCTAATAAAGATCATGTGCACATTGTGCATGCAAAATTGTGTCCTTCGACTTTTTCCTCTCCCTGCATTGTAATGCTGCGGTGTCTGATTGGAGAGCTGTGACCTTCTTAAGCTCGATCTGTGACACCTTTCCCCTGTTTCAGTGTAGCATCCATAGATGTCATTCCCATCTGTTTATAAGTGTCAGTTGATGTCGGCTCTGTTGTTTTTAAACTGAATGCATAAATTGGTGTTCTCTTTCCAAGTTAATCATCCTCAAATCAAACATGAAATTATGATATGAAGATCATGAATAATTTTTATCTTGGGATATTTGTAGAGGACCCTGATATATACATATACATACATATATATATATGTATATATAGATATAGATGATATAGATATAGATATCAGGGTCAGTGTATTTTATGGTTGATCACAATCCTGAAATAGCTACTTTGCTGGCTATTGGAACAGCCTGGCTGAACCGAGTGTACGCCTGAGTTTATAATGATTATAAACTCTGCCTTACCTACTCTTGTAAACTCGCATACGTGACAGGCTTATTACTTATGGGCACTCACCCAACACCATGAGTACAGTATTAAGCCCCTCTCCCTGATAAAGAACAATGTATCATTTCATCAGGGTCAATTAGAAAGCCATTAATTTAGCTCTAAAATGAGAAAAAAAGTATTCATTTTGCTTTGCCTTTCATCTCCTTTTTATTACTGAAAGGACAAGTATATTATTGATGGAAAAAGGCTAACTTGTGACAGGAGAGCAATTAGTGTGAACACCATGACTAATGAAAATAAATGCTCTAAGTTTTTAGGCTCCAGTTTGCTCACTGAGGTGGTTATTTTTGCTTTATACCAGACACATTGTGTTTGGTTATTTTGTTTTGCAAACCTTAAGGATAACATCAAGATACCATCAGAAATAGATCAATTTATTTATTTTTTACATTTTTAATCAATATCTTTAAAAAACAGAATAGATGAAGTGGGAGGAAATGGGGAAGCTAGATTTTGTGCAACCTTTTTTCTGAATCCGGCCTCTGTACAAAGTTTCAGCATCATCTTTGGTCTTCATCGCTGCTTCTGAGTAGAAGAGAGAGGAAAGAGAAGAGAAAGGGGATTTGCATGAAAACATTGGCCTGGAAAATCATAGAACTACTTTAAAAGCAAAAACAAAATGGAATTAAGCACAAGCATGACACCAATGTATATGCAGCAATTTTCAGAATATGTGTAAGGTGGAACCAACTCACGTGTCCACCAACAGACGGATGATCTTATAAATGTGGTATATTTATGGCTTGCATCAGGCACAGCTTCGCCCTCAAAATGACATCTTTGCTCTTTAACTATGTTAAAAGGTCTTTTTGAAGATCTGCCTTATACAATATATCATTGGATTACTTGCCTGCTGCTTCCAGGAACGTTGATTCTGTGTCTGAGGAAATGAAGTCCTTCACCCGTTCAGCCTCTTCTCTGATTATCCTGTCAAGTTGTTGTTTATTGGTCTAGTTTGGAGTTTTCTTTATCATTGAATTTTAATAAATACTAAATAAAGGCTGTGTTTGATTAGAAAGTACTTCAAGTTCTGTTCCATGTCAGCATGCTAGGCCGTGTCATGGACATATTTGAGGCTGTTAACGAGCCTTTCTCTCATCCTGATGCCACGTGCTTTTTGCCTGATGTCCAGCTTCTCCGAATATTTGCTCAGCATACAGATTGAATTAGAATGGCCAAAGGATAGAACGGGTAGCACACCTTTCCTGATTTTAAAACGAGTAGTATTCCTTTGTTTTGCGCTAATGATTACCTCTTGATTCACGCACGCATAATGAAGTGCTCCGGAATTCCCCTCCTTTGTAATGCTATCCACAGTTCGTATGATCTGCAAAGTTCACTGCCTTTGCCTATTAATAAGCGCAGGTAACCATCTTCCTGGTATCCTCTGCTTTCAGTTAAGGTCTGACAATCGATTGTGGTAAAGATTATACAATCCATCTTGATAGAATTGAACTATTGGATTGTATGATATGAGAAGTGCCAATGAAATTGTTAAAAAAAACAACTCATCCATCTGCTCTCAGCAGTGATGCCCTTCGTTCTAAGCCCACGTTTGAATACAGTTTGATTTCCGGCAGCTGCTCCTTGATATAGTACTACAGCAACCATTTTTAAAATTATCTTAAGAAATTCTCTTTCCACATGATCTATTAATGTTCAATAATTTCTACATGTGGTTGGATCATCTTCGTTTGGAATAGGCACAGAATAGGGTCTCCTCCAATCTGGTGGCCAGGGAGCTGTCTTCCTGATTTCTTGGCAAAGTCAAGCAAGTGCTTCCAGTGCTGCGTCAGGCGATTGAGACAGTTCAGTTGATATTCCTGAAATGTCTGGAGCTTTGTTCTTCTCCAGTGCTCTCAGGACAGTGTCTTGTGTTCTGTCAGAACCACTGGTTTGGGTCATATGCTACCTCTTGAAAGAGTTACATGTTGACAAATTATTTTTGGTAGAGTGACTCCATATATTCCCTCTATCTTTTTATTGCTCTGTGCAGAGTTGAATATCGTGTCTACAAAATTCTTCAGTAATGTAACTCCAGGCTTGAATACTTGCTTAGTGCTTTGCCAATACAATGAGGAGCAGATAAGAGCTACTAAAACTAATTATTTCAGTTATCTAGTGTGTATAAAAGTTACACTTGTACTATAGTATATAGTCTATGAAATTTGCAATAGCGTTATGAAAAAGTTTGCAATATTGAGAGAATTGCTAAAATGTGGGAGACACAAATTGAGCACATAATATTGGCCACATGTCACAGACATATACTTCCTCAACATATGCCTGGCACAATCATTTGCAAAGTACAAAACAAGAGATTGTCAGTAGTCAGAAATAAAGAAGCCTTGCGTTTGCCTTGGGGATATATACTTTTGAGATGAATAAAGAGCTTCTCTGATCTGGGGACAAGCTTGATGAAAGGAAAGAGATGAGATTTCTGTTTTTAAAGCTGTAAGATCATGAATTAGCATCAGAGTTTTGACCAACCTTCCCTTTCTTAGTTTTCATTCATAAATTTTCTACACCTGCCTGTCAGTGTGTTGCTCTGTGGTGGCTTGTATGTTGCTGTGATTCTGAAAGCTTTTTGCATTGGATGCTGGCAAATAATTTTGATTATACATTGGGTTGTCAAAAGAACGAATCAATCTGTCTGAAGAGGTATAACAGAATACCCCTTAGACGAATGGTGAGACTTCAGCTTGCTACTTTAGAACACTTACTTCTTCAGGAAAGCCCGATTGGTAGTGAAAACGGAGGGAAACCCTCAGTGTGATGTATTGAACCAGTTACGAAAGAATAATATCAATAATCACGAAGATGGCTTTCATAATGGATATGACTTCAGTATATTTACTCATCTATTTTTAATATTTACTCATCTTATGCACATCAATATAAATACCATCAAGAAACTTTTCCCTCAGATATAGGACTAGGTTACACATCTCTGAGCCTTGTAAACCTTCTTTCCAGGGAAGCCTAGAACTCATCACACGGCATTGATAGTTTTTGGTCTACTTCCCTGCCTTGCGCCGCTGCCCTGCACACTCGTAGAAGATGAGACACGCATCCATCTCGTTAGTGCTCCCTCACTTGGCTGCTAACTCGTTCAGTGGTTCAAAATCAGCAGCTACACTGAGGGAGTAAAACAGGGCTTTCTACCCCCTAAAGAGTTGTAGTCTCAGAAACTCACTGGGGAAGTTCTTACCTATCCTATGGGGTCAATGGGAATCGGTAGCAACTCGATTGTGGGCCGTTTAGTTTTTAGTTTGGGGGTTGATGGGTGGGGAAGTCCACCACCCATCCCAGGCTCTAGCTCGTGGTCCTCCTGCTGTCACTCCTCTGTTGCTCCTCCTTAATGCTCAAGCCAAGGAGGTTCCATGCCCAGATATCTTGGGGTCCAAAGGGCAAGTCCACTCCTTACCTGTCTCTTGTTGGGAATAAATCCCCCTTCCTCCTTCCGAGAGGACGCATTTTATACTCAGGAGATTGGCAATCACAGTGACCCCTGAGAGCAATCATTCACAACTGAATTATGTCTGTGTCTTCCCCCACTTCCGCTTACCCAGACCCATTAGGAAAAAGTCCTTTAATGGGAGTAACATAGACGATGGCCGAAAGAGCCACATTAACTAATGCACTGTGCTGCAGTTTGCCGTCTATTATTTTCCCACAGGTCAAGGCAGGATCCATATTCAAGCTTAAGTTGGCAGGGGGAAAAAAGTAGCTTAATTGGTGACATACCAAGGGAAGATGATCAGAGAGATATAGAGAGGGCTAAGTAGGAGTGAATTTTTCAGGAGAATTGTACCCCAAGAAGAGATGCCGCAGAAAATCATAATATATCTTTGCTTCAACCATGGTCAGACCCAAGAGTGTAGAAGTAATTCTACTGTATAGACTCACACTACTCTCTTCCTTTTATTGACTATACAGTGAACCCTCGTTTATCGCGGTTAATCGGTTCTAGACCCTACCGTGATAAATGAAATTCCGCGAAGTAGGATTCCTTATTTGTAAATCAACTATTTTCGTAGTTAGAGCATAGAGGACATGAAAAAACACCCTTTAGTCACCATTACACTCGTATTACCCAATTTATTAAACGAAAAAGGGAAAATGCAATAAAACATTTTGGACGTTACAATTATCATTTATTATTTATTATATTATGAAGTACAACGGATGGAGCGAACGGAAGACTCATTCAAGTCGAAATGGCGTGCAACCTCCACGATTTTCTTGCCATCTTTGATCATATCCAAAAGTTTTACCTTTTCCTGGATGGTGAGCATCTTCCTCTGGCGCTTATTTTTATTGTCAGAAGGCTTAGAAGAAGCAGCTCAGTTAGGAGCCATCATAGGGCTTAGATAAAATTTCTTAAAAATCGCAAACAATTACAGTACACTGTACAAAAGCAAAAATGCATCTGATACGTAGCTCTGATACGTAGCGATGCAGACAGAAGTGTGTACAGTATGAGCCAATCAGTGGCAGTAATGACAGAGCATGCGCTGTTATGCAAAAACCGCGATAGAGTGAAGCCGCGGAAGTCGAAGCGCGAAGTGGCGAGGGTTTACTGTATATCTGTAAGTGGTTTGAATGGATAGCCTGCCATTATCTATTGAAGGAGCTGTCAATATTTGCTGAGCCAGAACAGCGTTCAACAAAGTCAGAATTTCTAAAGTCTGATCGGTGCAACCATTACATGCAAGCTGTTGTTTTAAATAAAATAAACAAAAGCTCATAACTACTGCGATAAGCCTTCAGAATAATTGTATACTGTGCCTTATTTATGAGGTCAGGTCTGGGCAAGAATATGTCCAGCTACACCTGAAATTTGAATTAAAGCATTTGAGAAGACAGGTAAATGATTGATTTGAACAAGTCATTAGGTATTTAGGTAGCACGGTGAATACCACTCTGTCTTGCACTCCATGAAAATGATGTTTAGAGTGACACGGGGAGTCTGTTTCCCATGCCTAATGTGTTTACAACAGAGAATATTCTTTCTAGAAACCATTCGTAGTTTGCCTGGATTCTGATGATGCCAGCGATCATGCTGTAAACCATAGATGCCGCTGCTCTTATAGAAGAGTGATCAGTTTTCATGTTTCATAATAGCCCCCACCAAACGCGGTGTTCACGTCAATTAAAGCTCGTTTTTACATCATTGCTGAATGATCACTTTTCTTCACAGCACCATACGTCTTCCAGAAGAGAAACATTTCAAGAAGGGAAATAGAATTCTCAGTATGTGCCAAAGGCAGACAGTTTTGAAAATGTAACGCAGCTGAGCTCACTTGACATTTCTTGATGCCATCAACTCCGTCTGCCAGCAGAGGAGGCTGCTAGTGAACTCCTTTCCTGGAGACGTTCCCCCAGAATTCTGCCAAATGTACAGAATTACATATAATTTATGAGGATGAGACCGACTAAAAAGAGACAGTTCTATTTCAAATCCTACTACGAGTGTCTGGAAAATAGAGGCCACGTAGTAGCGTGTCTGTGTCCTTTAGCCCACTCGATCACAGATTACCGTAATGGCACCTAGGTGGAAGCATTTGTTTCCACATTTATGCGAAGACCTGGAGAAAATGATCAATGATGGCTGTCGAGTGTAGCTTAAAGCCTTAAGCTGGCACTGACCTCGGGTGATTGCGTGGGGTGCAATGCGAGCAGGCCCTTCTGAAGCACAAGCCCACTGAGCCCTGTAGGAGACATGCAACAGGGGGCTTGATGGCATATCAGCTCAGTGCACCCAGCTTTCCCTCTCACGAAATAAGCTTAATTAAAAATGCATCCAGTCTCTGCCTTCAGACATCTAGATGCACCATTTTCAGAAAAAGAAACAGAACGGCCTAAGAACTGATATGGAAAGGGGACTCCCCTCCACAGGGAGACTGAATCTTTACGCTTCTGAGTGGAAGTCACTTAGTTTGATTTGTAAGGAAAAGTGAATAGGAGGATTTTTAAAAGGTGTTTACTGGAATCTCGGCAAATCTGTAAACAGATGTTTGCAGCATCTTGGTACAGTGTGTAAGGAAAGCAGCCCATCCAACTGACAAAAGGACTTACAGATGTAATACCCATTTCCTTAATGCGATTCAAATTTTAAAATCAGTTGTTCTGCACAGATGTGCGATGACATTTACCAAACATGTGCTGATATTTTTGGATTAGTCGCACTGCTCAAAACGAGCCAACCTGTAGGAAATTGTGTCACCATGAGAGAGCTGCCAGCAAAACCCATCTGAGTAGACTGCTGGTTTGAAGCTCATGGCTGAGGCCAGAGAGTGCCATGTCGCCAGCCCTACTGATGTGATCTGGACCCTCTGACAGACTGAAAGCCAACTGGAAATGGATCTTATTAAAGTCAAATAGCCAAGCAGCCCCTGCTTCCTTTTTTACAGGATTACAAACCATCTGCTTAATAATTGATTCTTGAATTTTCCTGGGCTTTGACTTCAATTAAATTATTTGAGGCCTGTTTATAATTGAATTAAAGGCTATCCTGAAAGGAAGAGTTAGGAGACATTTATACTTAAGAAAACCAGACAGGAATATGTATGAGGTATTCGTTCAGCAAACATTACTTGACACCCACACTAAGTGTGAGGGGCAGGCTTAGCACTAGGTACACAAAGTAGAAAAAGACACATATTTTGCTTTCAGAGATTGCTGTGCTATGTTTCTTATCTTTGACTGATTAACAAACTCTAAGGAGCCCTGGCGGCTTAGTAGGTTTTACACATGAGGCTGGACACCGCAAAATCCACAGTTCAAAACCACCAGCTGTTCCCAGGGAGAACGGTGAGACCACCCACTCCCATAATAAATTAGTCTCAAGCCCACAGGGGCAATTCTAGCTGGTCCTAGGGGTTTGCTATGAGTCAGAAGTGATTCTACGGTAGTGAGAAATCTTTATTTTAGTTTTCCATGTTAACCTCAGCACTAGCCTAGACCTATGTGAAACAGACAAAGGCTTGCCTCTTTGAGGCAGTGAGCCAAGTGGTTGAGGTATGCCATTGCTATTCTAGTTTGTCGTCTCCTTTTTATTCTCTTAGAATGAAATGTCATATAGCGTCTGGGGTCTTAAAGGCTTGAAGGTAAACAAGCAGCCATCTAGCTCAGAAGCAACAAAGCCCACATGGAAAAGCACACCAGCCTGGGTGATCACGAAGTGCCGAAGGGATCAGTTATCAGGCATCAAAGAACAAAAAATCATATCATTGTGTGCTCACCTCCCTGATACGAGCGCTGAAGACAAATGGGTGCTTAAGCAATTGTGCTGAAGAAAGCTATATCAAAAGATATAACCTCTGTGGTCTTAAAGGCTTGAAGGTAAACAAGCGGCCATCTAGCTCAGAAGCAACAAAGCCCACATGGAAGAAGCACACCAGCCTGTGTGATCATGAGGTGTCAAAGGGATCAGGTACCAGGCATCATCAGAACAAAAATAGTGAATGAGGGCGGGAGTGCGGGGTGGAGACCCAAAGCCCATTTGTAGGCCACTGGACATCCCCTTACAGAAGGGTATCAGGGAACAGACGAGCCAGTCAGGGTGCGATGTAGCAATGATGAAAAATACAACTTTCCTCTAATTCCTGTCTAGATCCCCTACTATCATGATCCCACCCCCACTATCATGATCCCAATTCTACCTTGCAAGTCTGGCTAGACCAGAGGATGTACACTGGTACAGATAGGAACTGGAAACACAGGGAATCCAGGGCGGATGATCCCTTCAGGACCAGTGGTATGAGTGGCGATACTGGGAGGTTAGAGGGGAGTGGGTTGGAAAGGGGGAACCAATTACAAGGATCTACATGTGACCTCCTACCTGGAGACGGACAACAGAAAAGCGGGTGAAGGCAGACATCGGACAGGGAAAGATATGACAAAATAATAATTTATAAATTATCAAGGGTTCATGAGGGAGGGGGGAGCAAGGAGGGAGGGGTAAAATGAGGAGCTGATGCCAGGGGCTTAAGTGGAGAGCAAATGTTTTGAGAATGACGAGGGCAATGAATGTCCAAATGTGCTTTACACAATTGATGTATGTATGGATTGTGATAAGAGTATTATGAGCCCCTAATAAAATGATTAAAAACAAACAAACAAACAAACAAAAGAATGAAATGTCACTACCCTACAAGTTAGCATTCATTTATTTTAATATGCCGGTGTGCCTGTCTATGTATAGGGGGCGTTGTTGACTGAGGGTGCGCGTACACACACACACACACACACACACACACACACACACACTGTTTTTAGATGCCACGGAGCCTCTTCTGGGCATACTGACCCACAGACAGCAGACGGAAGCACTGCTTCCACCTCACAATCGCTGATGTCTGGGCTCCTTCGGGGCAGCCACCTTGTCATTATATCTTTTCCAGCATGTTTCTCTTTCTTACTGATCCCCTGCTTTACCGAGCCTGACGTCCATCTGCAGAGACTAGTCTTTCCCAATAGCATGTCCAACGTACGTGAGACAAAGTCTCACCTTTTTTTTTTTTTTTACTGTAAGGCGCCTACTGACTGAACAAACCAAGACAGGCTGGTTTGTTCTTCTGGTGGTCCGTGTTCTTTCTAATATTTTACCTCAGCATCACAATTCAAATGTATTACTTCTTCTGTGGGCTTCCTTACTTATTGTTCAACCTTCACATGCATGTTAGGCTATGGAAATGACCATGGCTGGGATCAGGTGTACCTTAGTCTACAAAGCGATACCTTTTCATCTGACCACCTTAAAGCGACCTTGTGTAACTGATTTCCCAGGGCATTCATTGTACAGTTCTTGATGGCCTCTTCCCCGGTGTTGATTGTGAATTCAAGTGAAACTTAAGCTCATTCCTCTATTGAACATGATACTGTTTATAGGTCCGGTTGTGAGCATTTGTTCTTTTCATAGTGAGGTGTCATCCACATTGAAGGGTACACAGCTTCATCAGTAAGTGCTTTACATTCTTTTTGCTCTTATAGTACTAGGTCATATAATTTGCACGCTGAAGATGGTTTAATGTTTCTTCCTCTGATCTTGATGCCAAATCTTTGTTCATATAGTCCAGCGTCTCAGATTATTTGCTCAGCATAGAGCATTAATAACTATGGTGAAAGAATAAAATCCTGACAAACATCTTCCCTGATTTTAATCCACTCAGTATTTTCGTGACTGTTAGAAACTGCCTTTTGGTCTATGTACATGTTCCATATGAGCAAAATCAATTTTTCCGGAGTTCCATTCTTAGGAATGTGTAATTTGGTATGACACATACAGTGGGGGACCTTCCGGTAGTCTTAGCCCAAATCAGTCCAACATCGGGAGTGACACATTCCTGATTCCATGTCACTTCTGAAACTCAACTGATTTTTCTGGCAGTTCCCTGTCAGTGTAGGATGGAAACTATTTTTGAAATTATATATATACACATACACACACACACATATGATAGTGTATAAAATCCCCAAGCTCACTGCCATCTAGTTGATTTTAACTCAGTGATACTATAGGACACAGTAGAACTGTCCCTTTGGGCTTCCGAGTCTTTAAATCTTTATGAGGCAAACAGCCTCATCTTTCTCCTTCAGAGCAGTTGGTGTGTGTGAACTGCTGACTTTTGGGTTAGTAGCTCAGTTCACAGCGTATATGCATAACACGCAATACATATGTATAATATTACACACACACAGGGAGGCTTCGGAAATACTTGAAAAATGGAATTATATGATAAGGCTTATTTTCCACAAACTTTTGTTAACTCCCTTGCATACATAATAGTAACATTTTTGATGGGCATTGATGAATAAATTTTAGGTGTCAAGTGCAATTCTGATTATCATAATTTATTTTATCTGTGTCCCAAGACAATCTCATGGGAAATGCATGATTATTTTTTCTTCCTAACTGAATAAAAATGCTTTAATTACTTGCCAAAACTTACAGCTCCTGTGTGTAGTAGGCAAGGTGCCCACAAAGGCTGATTTCAAAGTTGGTTCTTCTATGGTTTGTAGTAGGAATCCCTCAGAGTACTTAACATTATAGAACACTGACTGAAGCTTTATTTCTTTTATTAATGGGAACAAATGACATCACCTTTTTTTCTCTCTGGACACTGATGCTGTCTTATAGGACCTAAATGCTAAATGCCACTAAATGCTCCTCCTTTTATTCCAATGCTCCTTCCAGGTACATTATCTCAAAATACTTGTCATTATATACGTTATCCTGAAGATTTACTCTTACATCCTCTGAAACATGTTTACTCTAAAATGCTATGATTGGAATGCTTCGTGGAAGTGTTCCCAGCCAAGTGCCCACCAGTCCAGATGTGCCTCCTGCATCAGCTTCTTGAAGCGACCTTCTTGAGGCACTACCCGGGATGGGAATCTTCTTAGTGAAAAATTTAGCCATGACTGTATTGCTTTCATTTTTATATTGAATGGTAATGGCCCATCATGAAATTACTAGTAGTCCTTACACCAGTCAGAAAGGACTGTCCTCCTATTCCATCAGAAACATCATCACCGCGTGCATTGGTTCAAGGTTAAGGTGGCTGCTAGCTTAAAATGGAATAACAAAATAAAGTAAAATTACCAACAACCCACTGCCATCGAGTCAATTCTGACCATGACAACCTCGGAGCATGGACATAGAGAAGGACCGTAGGGACAGATACGGCGCAGTGCAGGAGCTTCTCCTGTGCAGGAGTAGACTCTGCTTTCATCATTTCAGCCTGTAACGAAGAGATCTCTGCACACGCAAAGGTGGAAACAGATGCCTGAGGGGAAAATCTTCCTATGTTTCCCTTCCAAAAGTCTCTTGATTTTATTATAAATGGATGACTTACTTAAAGCCTAATAATTTATCAAATATTTTAGGCAGGTGCTGTGTTTGCTCGCTAACGGTGTCTTCTCCAGATTGAATACCTTTAGGTCCTTTGTCTTTTTCACATATCGTTTTACCCTTATTGTCTACTCACTTGTTCACCCACTGGCATTTTGAGTGGAAATATCACTACCCAGAGTTCCATGTGATACAGACATAACTCAGGTGAATTAAAGATTTGAGACAACACAGCAAGATCAATGTCAGGAGGGAGACACAATGTGTATGTCATGGAGATTGTAGACAGACATTCTAATTGAGTGCATTGATCATCTGCATGGAAAAAAAAGTGGTCTTTGAACCGGCACGTAACGACCTTTGTCATAGGTAGAGCAAAATAATTGGGACAGAGACTAAGAAGCAGGGCAAGGATGCGTGCATTTGGAACCCTGGAATCATAACCCTTGGCAGAAATATCAAGCTATTGTGAGGGATTGAAAGAGATGAGGCAGAAAGATACTTTTAAGTGAAATCAGATTCAGAGAATGGAGAGGTTTTTCTTCCTTTACTAATAGAAAACAGCTGAAGGCTTTGTGGGTAAAACAGCATTATTAGGATAGAGCTTTAGGAATGTCAGTTTTCTAGCAGCTTATAGGATAGATTAGATTATTTAATCACTTTTAGGAATGTGTTTCTCTGAGAGTAGCTTACACTGTGGTTTTCGTCATCTTTATTATTTAATGAATGACATCTTTAAGGACTTTTTGCAAACATCAACATAGGCTTAAGCATATAATACATAGATTATTGATAATGTCCAATTTTACAACCTATCCTCTTTAATATGTAATTTAGAAGATCATTTTTTATACAATGCAATTTAAAATATATTGTCTGTGCTAATGATGAATTAGTTTGCATATTGGAGTAATTGTACTACTCCAGACACACCGTAAACAGCAATGGTACAGCAAATGGTCTTTTCTAAAAATTAGGCATTTGTCCTAGAACATGTTTAAATATATACAGGCAGTTGAAATTTAGCTTTAGGCTAGCATATGCCTTAATAATATAGGGGAGCAGTTGTGGACTTGTTGGACCCCTTCAAAGTCTATTATGTTAGGCTACTGCATATTCTAAGTGATTATAGAGGATCAAAGCCTTAGAAGGTGAAATGCCCTGAATATGTGTTAAAGCATATATGGCATTAATTGGCTCTTTTTCGTGAGGTCTGAATGTGGTGATGCCTTTCTCTGCCCTTCCGTATGTACTAAACCCTCTAAAGCCATTTAGAGACTACAGATCCCCAGAATATTTCCAATGCAAGCCCTCTACTGTCTTAAAACAGACCCTGACGCAGGAGTTGCCTTGAGCAAAGGTGAAGTCAGAAACCTCAGACAACCTGCGACTCACCTCACCCCTAATTGATGACCATCCACTTTCTAAAGAAATAAGAGCCGATGAGTGACTTGCCATTTAAATAGAAGAGAGGCAGGGGAGAGAGAGCCAGGGGAGGGGGAGTGAGAGGACTTAGACCAAATATTTTCAGAATTCAGTTTGGGAAATGGCTGATGGACATTTAATCTCTACCAATCTTTTTTAGCTTAATGGGGAACCAAAAAAAGGCATGCGAGCACATGATTCACTCTTCTAAAGTGGCAGTGCCCAGTCAAAAATGCCTTGGGAGCAACTTATATAATCATCGTTTTTCCCCATATTGAAAAAGCGTGGGAAAGCTAGATTTCATTTTAAGAGCATGTTTTTATAGAATCCAATATTTCTTAAACACTAAAATTTAATAGAATAGTGTAATTAATATACCATTATCAATGGGACCTTTGACTTTGTCTTTCTCATGCTGTCTTCCTGTCATTGACATGACCTCTCATCTCACCTTGGCCTCACGTCAGGGCTCAGCACTCTCTCCTCACATCGCTGCTCTGGCTTGCTGCTCTCCAGGCCTTTCTGCCTCATGGCAAGCTCAGGCAAGTCGAGGAGAACTGCTCCATTGGGTTGTCCGAGCTGTGACTCTTGGGAAGATGATCATCAGGCCTGTTTTCCCAGGCACTTCTGAGTGAGTTTTTACCACCTTCCTTTCAGCTAGTGGTCCAGAGTTTACTGGTAGCTGGATGATACAGGATGTCCTTCCACATCGCTTGTGACTGTTACACCAGACAGTGAACATTTACAAATATCGTGGAGAAGAGAGTACAAACAATCTCGCAAAGACCTTTGTGAGAAAGCTTCTCCCAAGTTTGATCAAAGAAAAAAGGCATAATGAGGCCCACCTTGCAAGGACATATATGCGGGAAATGGTCTTTCTAGATATGGTGGTCATCCTGTGCCTCAGCATGATATGAAACAAGTTTAATCGTGAGGGCCAGAGGGCCGGTGTCAGCCTGGAAAGGAGACTGGGGAAGTTCTGGAAACTGCCGCCACCCTCTCCCTGTAGAAATTGACCTCCGCTGTAGAAACCCTGCATACCTAGTATTTCTTTTCAAAATACTTTTTTTATAGTTTATGGAAAACAAGATCCAGAAACCAACATGATCACCCCAAAACCAACGCAAAATATTTTATTTACTCATATAACCATCTAAGTTCATATGACCCACTGTTATAAAAGGAAAACATGGCTCCAAAGTATGACATTTATTTGGCTGACTTTCGATAATGTTGGTGACCCTTCCTCTTGGTCATGTTCACCTTCCCAAAGCTGTCTGGTCCTTTGACTGTTTGTCCTTGGACTCACAGAAATGTGGCACCGATAGTTTGTCAAAAACCTGTCAGTTGGAACTCACACATCCATCTGCTCTCTAGAGCACCAGGCTAATCTTCAGAAGTATTTCTGGGGCAATCTGAATTAAGGGCACATATTTTGAAGAGACAATTTGCTATGTATTATGTAGAAATAAAAAAAATTCACAAGCTCATTTTGCTCATGACTTGACTGTCGTTTTCCCAAAGATACGGGCATCCGTACTTTCTCATAGCATGAACACCGCATTCATTATTAAAGTTCTCTATTTTCTTTCTTTTCTTTCTTTGGCTGTCACAGACAGACCTGTGTTCCCTCGCAGTGTGTCGTTACTGTGGTTAGGTGCCGTGGGCTTGGTTTTATACCCATGGTGACCGACGCACCGCAGAAAACACACTGCACCGTCTCTCCCTGTTTAGGAGGCTGTAAGCCTCAATTCAGGGCAGGCTCTAGGGAAAGGTTCTCTCTCTCTCTGTCAGTTCTGGAGGGTCCTAGGGTGCTTTATGGGGCATGGACTCTCTTCCCCTATCTTGCTTGCTTCCCTCAAATTTCTCTATTTTCAGTTATAGGTCTAGACTAGAGAGGTGAGTGTTGGGTTCAAATTCTCTCTCCTCAATGTGTTGCATGTGTTCAGATTTGAATTCATCCAGTGTTCCGTTTTCCCTGCCACCACCCTCCTCTCTCCTCCCTGTTCAACTCAATTTTCCCTGCCACCTCCCAAGTTTATCTACGTGAAGTATCACAAGAGCATGCTAAGTGACCTTAGCATGCAACCCTTTCTTTCTTTTCTTTCTGTTCTCCTACCCTCCCCCATCCTCCCCTCTTTTGACTTCCATTTCAATCTCACCGTTCAGCTCAGTTTTGCTCCTGTAGCTTGGAAGAAAGCCACCAATGGCAATAGGTAAATGAGTAGGTGTGGCTGTGTTGCAATAAGACTTTATTCCGTTAAATTGAATTATTTTTCTAACAATTATCATATCAAAAATGTCTTGTTTTGAATTTTTCCCCCTCACCCATTGAAACCCATTTGTAGCTAGGGGGCTACACAGAAAGAGTCATGGGCAGATTAGGACTGAACTGTAGTTGTTCCAACGCCTTTGTACAAAAATCATAATTTTCTTGAGGTCAGTGCCTATACTTTCGTTTACCATTTCTTACACTTAATGCCATGTCCACTCTATCTTTTTGTAAAATAAATTTATATTTGTATAGTATATTTATAAATCTATATTTGTATCAATAGGTGATTTGTACTCATCAGTGTACATACCTTTCTCAACAGTCTTCTCAAGTTTGAATCGAGCCACAGAAACATTTCCTGGAAGGACTGCTTAAACCAAACCTAGATAACGTGGCCTGCTAGGCTTGAGTGAGGAGCCCTGGTGGCATAGTGCTTATAAGTTGGGCTGCTCCCTGCAAGGTCAGCAGGTGGAAGCCACCAGCTGCTCCTTGAGAGAAGCATGGTGCTTTCAACCCCTGCATAGAGTTACGGTCTCAGAAACTCACAGGGACAGTTTTACGTGGTCCTATTGGGTCGTTATGAGTTAGCATTAACTCAACGGCAGCGAGTTTGATTTCTTTATTATTATTGTGTTACTGTAACTGTTTACTTCTTCTGTATTCTTGGTGTCCCCTAAATAAACACCATGGTTTTCTTCCAGCTAGTTGTTGTCAATACACCTGTGTGCTTCAAGATCTGACTAATGGGGGCCTGCATGCTTCCCACTGCGTGCAACATGGCTCACCCTGAGAGGAGGAGAAATGCTTCAGCAAAGAGTTGAACAAAAATAAAATATATTCTTGAAAAAAAGAAAATCTTCTCCCAACAGGTGCTCTGCTTTTAGTCCTCCGGCATCTGGAGCATCACGGTCTTTTTATGTGCGAAGTGCATATGTCCTCCAGAGATTAATAGCGTATACTGCCGGTACTTAAGACCAAGGAGAGTCTTTTTCTCATTCCTTTTTTTAATAGTCTCTTTAAATTATGAAAGCAACAGGCTTGCCTCCCAGTAAGCTGTTTAGTAAGCAAGACGTTAACCACACCCCTGTAGCAAGCACAGGTTTGGAAGAGGGAGAAAGGATTGCTCATCATGCTCACTCACCTGTGCAGTGCTGATTTGACGCATGCGTGTATTGACCTCATAGAAAGAACAATGCTGGTGGCATCTTGCCCGAGGTTATGGACAAACTTGCAATCTCATCAAATCATGTTCATTGTCATGTAAAGTATTTGAAATGCCCACAAGTTTTACGTAGAGACATTTCAACAGCAAATGAACTATGAGTCCACATCAACTTGATGGGAGTGTTAAAAAATAAAAATTAAAAGATAATTTTTTGGTGGGCTCGTACAGGTCTTATAATAATCCATACATCAATTGGTTCGAGCATATCTGTACATACGATGCCATCATTATTTTCTAAACATAAATTTTGGATTGCTAAACGCAAGGTCAGCAATTCAAACCGACCCCCAGCTCTTAGGTAGAAATGATTCTTTCTAATCCTTAAAAAAAATTTCACCTAAGAAACCCAAAGAGGCAGTTCTTTTGTCTCCTAGTAAGGTCAGTTTGAATCAGAATCGACTTGATGGCAGGGAGGTTTATTTTCATTTTATCTATGAATTTACTTTGTTTAGTATGTGCTGATTTAAAATATTTTGTGAAGATTTGCCTAGCCTTATTTTTGTTCTTATCTTTGAAAACTGGAAAGGCTTAATATATTTCTCTGTGAGACACTACGGCATCTTTTTATTTTCTAAGATTCATCATGTGCTTAAAAGAGTGATCAAATGGGTACGTGCTGTAGTATTTTCACTTTGGTTACATGATCAAAGTTAGGAGTGAATATGAGTAGAAATAAAATTGAACAACTGTACCTAATATAGCTTACATGGTAACTTTGGGCACAAACTATACTTTGTAAAATGAACTTTGTGTAGAAATATCTGTATAATTATTATTTCTTCTATATTAAATTAATGTCTAAACTTGAGAATTAAAAATTTTATCCCTCCTTTTTATAATTAAAATAAGATTATATGGGAGGGCTGGTGGAGGAGGGAGGGGGAAGAAATGGGGAGCTGATATCAGGGCTCAAATGGGAAGAGAATGCTTTGAAAATGGTGTTGGCGGCATATGTGCAAATGTGCTTGACACACTGGATGAATATATGGATTGTGATAAGAGATGTAAGAACCCCCAATAAAAGTATTTAATAATAAAAAAATAAGATTGTGTAACTATTAACATCAACGATGGGTAATTATCAGGAGATGTCACTACTTGTGCGTCTCTTTTCCTTTCACGAGAATCCACTGTTTACAGCATTTAAAGTATTTGGCACTTTCATTGTGCACTCCGATCAGATACCTCATCCCTTTAGGAAGCCAAGAACATCACACACCTTCCCATTAGACAAAGTCCTGGTCTGGACAATTACAATCTTCATTTTTCCTGGGAGCATACATGACTTTTTAACCAAAAAGAACAGCATTAGGATATTCGCTTTTTCCGTGTTGGTAAAGGTCAATCATTCTTCTACTTCCCACGAGTTGCTCATACCTTGTGGGAGAACGTTCACGGTGGGAATTTTCTGTGCCATTTATCCTTGTTTCCTTTTCTTTTCTCAGCTCTTGTCAACGTGAAACTCTGGGCCATTGATCGGCAATGTTTTCAAACAATAATGATGAGAACAGGACTCATCAAGCATACCGAGTATATGGAGTTTTTAAAAAGGTAGGATGGGTTCTTTCTTTATACTTGAGACCATTTGTTACTTAATGATTTCTCTGCCTGAAATTACAGTGATTGAAGACTTACTGCCCACATCTCAGGCTTAATAGCATGTAACTTTGGGGACTTGTAAGGCTTTGGAGAGCTTTCTCTATATTTCCAATGGCAGATTCAATCTGTGATCCAGTCAGAAAATCAGAGGTTCATCGTGTGTATTGATTCACCTAATCAAAGTTTAGGCAACAGAAAAGTTTAGTTCAGAAAAATTAATGAGAAATTTCCTGAACTAAAAAGACTATTGAGTTCATCTCCAACTATTTATTGGTTAATATATTTATGGTACCTCTTCTAAAGCGACCCACACGCTAAGGTTGAGTCATCTCTTGTGTGAGGCTTGATATTAAAGGTCAGATGACTAAGATGGAAATTTTCCAAGAAGAAGCTTATTATCCTTTAATCCTGACTTTAATTTCCCAAATTAAATTCATTTTGTGTTTCAGTCCTGAAATATCAAAAGCCTTTTCTTTCAGTACTACTGTATATTACCATAATAACTTAATATAGGATAGAAATTTGGGGTGAAAAGCTACCTCTTCATACATTAGGAACAAACACAATATTCACTGAAATGAATTTTTACATTTTCAGGATTATTTCATTTAAAATATTTTTTTTAATTATTGAAAAGAACATTCATAGTTCTTTTTTTTTCCAACAAGAAGCTATTTTGTAATTTTTCTTTTCAAAAAGGAACATTAATACAATGATCCATAGATTATGTGAGATACAGGGAAAGGTAACATTAATTAAGATTTCATTTCTGAGAGCTAAAATACTGATGTTTTCATTATTGGTAAATAAATGGTCAAAAACAACTGAAAAAATAAAATTCACCTTTTGTTTCATTAATATATCTTAGCATGCATCTATGGATTTTCTTCAGATTCAATTTTAGTATTACTTCCTTGGGTATTTCATGTGGTTATCAAATAATAATATATTGAAATATTTCTCTATTAGGAGGGTTATAGTATCCCTTCCCAATGTGTTTAGATGAAGCATTTAGGAGAAGTCCTAATGTACATTTCTATTTGGAGTTTAAAATGGTTTGCAATAGAATTAAGTCATTCAACTGATACAGGTAGGTAAGTAGAAAAATCATTTTGTAAGCCTTAAAGTACAAAACTTATTATTATTTTCTTCTGGTGCATCTCTACTAGAAAAAAAAATCTGAATGATCACATAGGAAATAATTAAATGGTGTTGATTTCAGTTTCTATGTTTTTGTGAAGAAATGAACCAAGTCCAATACTATCATGTGTTTCTCTAAATCAGCAGTTCTCACCCTGTGGTTTGCGACCCCTTTGGGGGTCGAATGTCCCTTTCACAGGGGTCGCCCAATTAATAACAATATCAGCAATTAATAATATTAATTGCTTTTATTATTTATTAATAATTAATAATATTAATTAATTAATAACAACTCTAATAGCAAAAGTAGAGTTGATGAGGTAGCAATGAAAATAATTTTATGGTTGGGGGTTACCACAACATGAGGGACTGTATTAAAGGGTCACAGCATTGGGAAAGTTGAGAACCATTGCTCTAAATAATAAATTTTTTTGGAGAAATTATTTTAGAGATGAAGCTATTACACTTAAAAAAAAACCTATTAGACTTTCATTTCTGTAGTATTCTCAAAGCTGCCTTAGCTTGTTTCTCTCTCCTGACAATTCAAACCTCCAGTAATAAAAGTTGACTGAGTGAAGAGTATCTGTTGGCCAAATGGGAAAGGTAGAGTTTAATTGGGTAAATTAAGAAATAGATAGTTTGGGCACTAACTTAATATCACATTATATGTGTCCACCCAATCAAACATCAAATTCATCTGGTTTGTGATAATACTCTACTTCCATTGTAGAGAAATGATAGAATTCCTGTCATTGCCTGAGGCCAGTTATACTCTTCCTAATGAAGGGCATGACCAGCTGGTTGTATATCTGGTGGAATCAAGTCTGATTTGTAGCAATGATAAATAATAGAAAAGAGCTACCCTTTAGGGTTTCCAAGGCTGCAGTGTAAATCTGGACTAGGCTTGGTAATGTAGAGGGTGAATGACAAATAAGACCTTCAATGAGCGCTGGGTTGGCAATGTGGTCAAAACAGTGGGTTCAATTTATCAGGGATTATGAGGATGGGCAGCACAGAGCAGTGTTTTGTTCTATTGCTTATAGGCCCACCACAATTCAGAAACAACCTTGATGGTACCTTACAATAACTAATAACAATCTCCAGGGAAGCAAATTTCTACCACTTTCCTCCATACAATGGCTGGTAGTTTCAACTCCTAGAAGTGGAACACTCATTTAACCATTTCTCTTTCCCGTAGGGCTACTCTATAATCATCCTCCCCATCCCTTCCTCAGACAACCACAAATTGGCTGGTAATTCCTGTTGACTTGTTTTCAGCATCATGAGCTAGATATTCATGGCCCTCTCAAGACCAATGCCAACCTACCTTTTCAACCATGTTTCTTCTTATCCTAAGCAAACCAAATAATGTGAAATCAATTCCCAGTGACCATGCTCTTCTCATGTTTTTACATATACAGTGAACCCTCGTTTATCGCGGTTAATCGGTCCTAGACCCTACCGTGATAAATGAAATTCCGCGAAGTAGGATTCCTTATTTGTAAATCAAATATTTTCATAGTTAGAGCATAGAGGACATGAAAAAACACCCTTTAGTCACCATTACACTCGTATTACCCAATTTATTAAACGAAAAAGGGAAAATACAGTAAAACATTTTGGACGTTACAATTATCATTTATTATTTATTATATTATTTATGGCATCTAGTTTACAGTATTACATATTTCACATACAGTATTATTATACATAGTTCTTACAAATACTGTAATCAATAGCCTATGAAATGACATAAGGGATGTACTCAACAGGTGGGTCGCCGTCTTTTTCCTCTGAAGGAGCGGGTGTAGGCAGTGGGTGCTGTTACGCAAAAACCGCGATAGAGTGAAGCCGTGGAAGTCGAAGCGCGAAGTGGCGAGGGTTCACTGTACAGTACACCGCCTCTCTCCCATTGTTCCCATCACCAGTGTTCCAAAGCCTCTCCTCTTTGCAGATCCAACGAACACTAATCCTTCCACAGGCCCTGACCCCATTCCACCTAGAAATAACTGTTTTCTCCTCTGGAGCTTCATATTTACCTCATATCTCACTTTCCACTCATTTTATAATAACTTGACGACTAAGCTTATTCTAATCCTAGACTCTAACCTTTAAACAACCAGGCTATGTCTTACCTGCATTATTCTTTTTTTTTCAGCACTAAACTTCCTTCATTGTAGATGCAGTTTAGAGGGCAGCAAATGCAGGGCTACTTACATAATTTGCGGGCCATAATACAAGTCTCAAAAAGTCCTGTGGATCATTAATTAAAACACTCCATCATCAAAAGGTTGATCGTTAAAATTCCCCAACTGCCACACAGGAGAGAGATGAAATCTTCGAAGCCCTATAGGAAGTTCACCTGTGATCTACTAGGGTCACTCTGAGTTGGAATCAACATGAGGGCAATGCAGCTTCCTGTGTAAGCTTCAAACCTGTGTTCATTTCTAAGGCCACTCGGATGTTCACGCTCTCGGATGGACCCGACTGGCACGGTTGGCAAAGTTCTAGTTATTATTTTAATGATTTGTCATTCAATTTGGATGAGAAAATGAATACAATCATATTCATGACTGTGCAGTCTTTGATAACCTTTGAAATGTTACAAAATTTGCCCGCTGGAGTATACCAGGGGGCTTCAAAAAGTTCATGGAAAGATGGAATTAAAAGATACTTAAAAATTTCCATAAGACTGAAACTTGAGTCGTGGGAAGTACTAAAGTCATACTGAGTTCTTGCATCTCTGGTCTCCTTAGCTGAGTTCTGTTGGCAGCCCCCAAATATTTTTTTCTGCAGACACACATATGCTTCTATCATCTTTCTCCTGATACTGCCAGCAAATTTAATCACAGTGTGTTCGCCTGTTTGGGATGCTGATCACTACCTGAGGTTACCCCAAAGGCTGCTACTTTGCCCCTCGCCGAATCCTCAGTCATCCATCTCTTTTTAGCACAGGCCTTAGAGGTTTCCAAATGCGCCTTTTAAAATGTTTTCCACTTTCGGGGCTGCCACCGCTGCATTCTCTATTGGAGGCCACCTCCGCCAAAGTTTGTGCAGAGGTCACTGCTTGTTTCCTTAGGCAGCCACTTCTTCCTCGTTTTCTTCAATGAGCATATACAGAAGGTCTCCCAAAGTTGGGGGGAAAATGGACTTAAAAGATCATGGAATTTTCCCATGAGCTTTTGCAGCCACCTCATGTTTTGAGGGAGACAACAAGGATGCGCTAGACATACATAGAAATACATTGCTAATACTCAACGATTGTTTTCATTATTGTCAACGCTGGTTCTTATTCTTAATCCCAGGGTGTTTTCCCATTTTGTCACGACCAGTCATGTGGCGTGGCCCCCTTTTTTTTATTAGATGCCCCATCAAACTGTGATTCTGGCTCTTTAATTCCATTTAGTCATTTTCCTTTTGTGCGTGCATTTCACATTCCCTAATGTAAACACAGATGTTCCTATGCAAGCAGAGCCAAGCCTATTCAAGAGGTAGGGCAACTAACCAAGGCCTGTCTGCTATAGGTCCAGCAGCGATTTTGCTAGTTGCCAATGTTTTCAACATCTTTGGATGCTGAAACATGCTGTTAATTTTAAAGTGGGTTCTAGAAAATGAGCCAAATAACTGCCAGAGTCCATTTGTGTTGCTTTCTTCTGAGCATATTCTCTGACACCATGGTGGGCACCAGCACCTGTACCCAGAGGCACATTAAAATGCAACCGCACGGCCACTGGGGATGGCTTGTTGGGACTGGGATTTTCTTGGACCTAAACTATGATGGTGATGCCAGCGGTGCTTGAGGACAAGTCAGAGGCACAACAGGTAGTTTGGAGCTGAAGCTTCTCAAGCTAGTCTGCTGACCCTCAGAAACCCTGTCCTTGATCCATCTGGGCTTTTGGAAGTGGGAAAAGATCAAGTCTGTACTCAATTGGCAGTTTGGGGAATCTTTTGGAAAGGCAGAACTGTTCATCCCATTTGACTGCATTATCGATCAACGTTGGCTTCCTTGATTGAAGGGCTTCTACTTTATGGAAAAGACTACCCACGCGCCATCACATGCATTTACATGATTAAGTGGCAGGTAAGATGATTTTTCAGGACCAGAGTACAGTTGGCTGGGAATTCTTCTGACCTTCAAAGAAGATCCTCCTTCTGACATTCTAAGAAGACCACTCAGGAGTGGTCTGGAATGTCCCTTTCTTATGCCAAAATTCAATCCAGGTGCTTATTCCGTGTCCTCAGTGAAACAGTTCATTTGGAATGTTTGTTGTGATTCCATTGTAATGGAATCCCAGTGTTTGGAACCTTGATGTAGAACCTGTGGTTAATTGGGCACCTACATGCTCTTTAGCCATCACACTTGCAAAATTGAATCAGGCTGGTTTCATTCTTCTGACCATGGTAGATGTTTCCTAGGCCGTACTGTCTTGCCATCTGTGTTGGAGCTACTTTTAATCTAAGGTTGATAGCACCCTTTCATGGTTTCCTACTGCTCTTAGGGTAAACGATAGGCTTTTACTGTGATCCTTAAAGCTCTGCCTCCCTTATACACTGATAATCTCTCCAAACTCCAAATCTCCTTCTCCCTAGTTGCCATTCTCATTCTATTTCCCTCATTAGTCATGGAGTGTCCTTGCTGAGTTACTCCCTGCTCCATTCCGCCACAGGAATGTTGTGCCTGCCATTTTCTCTGCACAGGTGCTTTTCTTCCCTCCTCCTCCTCAGATAACTCCTGCTCATCTTTCTGATCACAGTTAAAGAGTAATTTCTAAGAGAAATGTTCCTATCCCCTTGTCTAACGATGCCATTTTCCCTACAGTTTTGTATGATCTTGGGTGATTATTTGGTTAGTACCCTCGCTTACTTTCCACCTTATTTTCCAACCCACTGCACGAAGGTCCATAGTTCTATGGGCAGACGCTCATTTTCGTCGCTCTTGGTTCACAGTATTGAGTGTCTGACCTGTGGTAGATAGCACACTCAATGCTGTATCTGCTATATCACGAATACAGTAATACAGAACCCGAGGAACAACAACGACAACAAAAAACTCGTTAGAGAAGAAAATGAAAATATTTCCCACTAAAACAAGTGATGGAAAGTGGCAAGTAAGATTGGATCCTGTCAAAGGTGGAAAATTGGCTAAGAAAGAAAAGGCAGTCTTATGGAATTCTGGCTCTCAAAAACTTCACTGTGAGAATTCTTCCACAGAATGGTGGATCAGGTGTGAAACTATAAAATTTTCCTGACATATATAGTTGCCAGGGCTGAAGAATCGGGAAGCAGAAAGACAAAATGAGAAGACCAGAGCTGATGGATACAGAAACATGAATACAAGATCGGCAGGTCAGATGACAGGCTCTGAAGGCTCTTAGGATCAACAGACAATATGGTAGGCCATTGACTTACGTCCAAAAACCAGAGGTTGATATGTCTGATACGGAATCCAGACCAGCAAGAAATGTAGAAGATTTCTATAGCATCTACTTAAAGGTCACGGGCCTGAGGAATGCGACCTGTATAAGGGCTTGCATTCCATCCTCATCTTTCTACAACTGCTTGGCTGCTCAATATAGCAGTTCCCATCAGACAGTTGATTACATTATGTTAAATCACATCATGAGGGTCACTTCAACCTCACAACTACTGAGAACCCTCGCTCAGTCAAGTTGACACTAAATCTAACTATTACATAAAGCACAAAGCTAATAGTTCCTTCTAATGACTTCAGAAATTCACACGGTCAGCAGTTTGAAACCACCAGCAGCTCCACAAAAGAAAGACAACTTTCTACTCCATAAAGGATTGCAGTCTCAGAAACACACAGGGGTGGTGGGGGTGGAGCTATAATTCAGCATTGACTCGATGGCAGTGAGTTAGAATGACTTCAGTAGTATCCAAGAACAAAAAGATAAGAGGGTGGGAAAGATGACTGGGCCTATGGTAAATCAAAGGCCTAGTATGATAATTCCTCCGAGTTTTATTTTGAGCCGCATAATGTTAATACTGTGTAATGGTCTCCTAGGATGGGAAGAAATGCTAATGAGGTTGAGTTGCCTCATTCCTCACTATGAAAGAATAAGCTCCATCCAAATCAAGGTTGTTCCTTTAACTTCTTTAAGCATGCATGCTTGTATTTGCATGATAAATACAAATACAAATACAAAATAAATGATAAAGTGAAAGAGCCTACTCACTTATGAATATTAGAAAAGGAAATTATTATTCAAAATGCAATTCACCTCCAAAGTCTAAAAGTTCAATACAAATTAAACAATTGAGATTTTACGATGATCTAAAATTGGCTTTATTTCTCTACACCTTGTAGAGATGGAGCGACTTTGTCTTGGAAGAGTCAAAACAAGTTCAAGCCTGTTTAGAAGCAGAGTTTGTACAATAACTTGGGTTTCTGAATTCTTCTTCCAAGTCTCCCACTATACTTGGAGGAAAATCCAGTACTTCTTCCTGCTGGAAGCTCTCCACGCTTAAAATTGAGGATTCATTATTTTTATTTTTCTACCCGTAAGGGCTTTTTAGCTTATATTGTTAATTTGATATTGCATGGATTTTTTTTCTTACTCTATATATCTTTCCATGTGATCAAGGGATCATGCAATTTCCAAGTCCTTTGCCAGTTTCCCTTTTCTACTTCTATTTCTTTAAGAATTTTGTGTTCATCACTCAATCCAATAGATCATGTTCCTTCTGATATTTTAATTTTTTAGCTTGTATTTATAAAGGTAAAGTCAGAATGATACTTAGTGGGTGGAATGAATAAAATATAGAATTATAAGGAATCAGACACACTGCTCATTTTATAGATGAAGTTAACTGAGCCCCAACTCACTATCTGCAGGGTACAATTCTCCCCCATCTTGACTAAGCATATGCTCCACCGTCTGAAATCTACAGTATCATTGTTAACCGTCCTGCTGAGGTTGTCACCTTGTCCATGTAAAAAGGAAGTAGCTGCATCCAGTTGCCCTTTTAAAGGCAAGTCTGAGTGATAGATGGCTATGGCTGTGAGGCAGGTACGCATTGTCATCTGGTGACTCTAAATTCACTGATTTAGGACATCTAGCAGACAGTACAAAATTCCCTTCAAATATTTAAAGTATTTCCTATGAAGATTCAAACCGTTAACCTTTGATCACTGAAATGTTTGAGTAAATCCAGAGGCATCTCTTGATCACCTCTTTCTGAGAAGTTTAGCCACTGAGAGCGCTGAAGCACAGTCCTGCTGTGAAACGCATGGGACCAAGTGGAAGGAAGAAAAGAGGGCCTCCGTTCAAATGCTAGCTTTCCACTGTCGACCTTTTTCTTAAAACTTATGCTCAGTTTGTGCAACCAAAAATGTAGCATTTTAAAGAATAAAACAACAAAGCCTATGTGGAAGAAGCACGCCAGCCCAGTGACCATGAGGTGTCGATGGGAAGAGGTTTCAGAAATTCAAAAGTAAGCAACCAAATTGATGTGAAGGGGAGTGGATATAGGGGAGATCCAAAACCCTCCTGTGAGATCATTGGACAGTCCCTCCCAGAAGGGCCGCACAGAAGGGATGATAAATCCAGGGTGCGGGGCAGCACTGATGAAAAATATAAATATCATCTAGTTCTTTAATATTTCCTTCCCTTACTCTTATGTTTTTTATTTGTTTCACCTCATTAATCAAGTTTGATTTGCATATGTTTATTTGAATATTTAAGATTGCTTAGTACATAAAAGCCAAGATAGCTAACCCTTCAGAAACACTTAACAGGAGTGATGGTTCTCTGGGGATACAGGAAGAGAAGTGGGGCTAGGAATAGGGAGCCGATAGCATTGATGACTGTAAAACCCCATTTGATGGGATTGAGCAACAGAAAGGTATGGGAATGAATATATTGGATCATGTAAGATATGGCAAAAATAAATAAGGGTTCTAGGGGGTGGGGTGGAGAGGGAGGACATAAAGGGGAGTTGATATCAAGGAGATCGAGAAGAAAGAAAATGTATTGAAGCTAATTTTGGAAGCAATTGTACAATAATGCTTGATGGGATTGAGCTAAGGCTTGTTATGATATCTGTAAGAGCTGGCAATAAAATGATTAAAAATTAGGAAAAAAGATAGAAATAATTTCTTAAAAGGTAATATGCTGCCAAGTCCATTCTGACTCATAGTGACAGTATATCTGGTTTTCAAGGCCACAAAGCCTTATGGGAGCAGGCAGCCTCATCACTGTTCTCATGGATTGAGGAGTGGGTTTTCACACCAGCTTGTCAGTTAGCAGTCTCATGCTGACCTGACATTGTCGCTCCGTCTCCTCACAGGTAAGGATAGAAACATGTATTGTACATGGGTCAAACAGTGTTCCAAGCTCTTTACCTGTGTTAACTAATTTAACCCTAACCCCCCACAAACCGGCAACATGCTGACATCAATTATGGTTTATGGTTGAGGAAACCTAGACCGAAGAGGTGAACAGCTTACCCAATTCTCCACTGTCGGGAGAGCGAAGAACTGCCTCTCTTCCACTCTACCCTCTTGAGCGCCAACAAACACTGGGCACGCAGTCCTCGGGGACCATTTACTTTGCCTGGAGAGTTGGGTGGCACACTGACTGTATCTCTGTGGTTTCTGAATTTCCCATTCATCGCATTTGCCTCCACAGTGCCCTTTCTCACGCTTCAGGATTCTTTCTTCCCCTTACGTGCACTAGAACACATTTTCAGAAATAAGTGCACTATAAGGTCAGCCGTTCAAACCCACCACCCTCTCCGCAGGGGAGCAATGTGGAAATCTGCCTCCATACCGGTTTCCAGCCTTGGAAACCTACAAAGCAGTCTACTCTGTCCTACAGGGTCGCTGTGAGCTGGAGAAGCCTCAAGGGCAATCGGTAATATCTTAGGAGGATCTATCAAAGTATTTCAAGGAATGGCCTTGCATAAGTGACATCTCAATGATATTGAGTAAAGTTCAGGTAAAAATGAATTAGAATTGGAAATACTCAGTGGAGGGACATTCAGTCCTTTGAAACTTCACCATGTGTCTATGAGCAGGCACCACTACTTCAAAAACAGATAGATATTCAGGGACCACCAGGCCAGGATCAGAGTTTACTGCAACCTTCTAGACATCTGTGTTTGTTCATATTTTTTTTGCAGTCCTCCTAGCCATGATCTCCTGAAATAACAGGGGTGATTGTGAAGCAGAACAATTCCTATTTATCCCTGGTTGTTGAAAATGGTTACCACACTTGGTTGTTGACTGAAATATTGGAAGCTTAAGCTCACTGAGAGGTGCTTCAAATGAAAGCTCTTGCCTCAGACAAAAGGCCTGGCATTCAGAAATCCAGGGGTTGAAAATGCGAGGGAATTCAGAATTGACTGAAGCGCAATAGTTTGGGTTCTCATTCAGACTATGTTCTGTGGTCTCTTTAGCATTAAGAAATTGCATTCTTTACACGCTAGCTGAAAAAAAGAATATCTTTTTTTACCAACTTTGGAGCTTGAAGAAATCAAAATGCTACTCTTCTCTCACTCAAATTATGTAAGAAAATGATATGCACTAACCTGTGGAGATCACATCTCAGAAAATCAAAATCATTATCCCTTTTCCTCTGATTCCCCCCACCCCCCCCTATGTTGCTACAGAGAGAGATTGCAAAAGAAGGTGCATATGAAAACAGTTATGTGGATTTTAGGCCTTTAATTTTTTTTTCACAGAATAAGTGACAGACCTATTAAGCTCTTAAGCTGTGAGCTTTAATAGAGCTTTTTGAGAAGATTGTGAAACCCGCATCAGGATTAAGCTTGACAAAGCCAGTATAGTTTTAATTTGAAGAGACAGAATGTGAAGAATAAATAAAGTGGCATTTGCTCTCCCCCTTTTCAAGTCTGTCTGTTCACAGACCATTTTGTGATCCCAGATCCATTCTCATTAAAGATGACACCATGCACAGATAAATATAAAAGTCACCATTGATTTTGAGTTGTCATTTTGCATTTTCAAAATTGTCTACATATGGATTCTTAAAAAAGATGTGACCTCATATATTTGTATAATTATGTTTTCTAATTGTTACCCTGCATATATCTATATTCACCCTTACCTACATATATATTGAATACACTTTAGTCCTTGTAGTCATTAATAAGAAACGCATTTTATTAAATATGTGGCTAACATTTTCTCCCAATTGAGCAAATAATAATAATAGAATTCATACAAATCTGTTCTGCTTGGTTCTGGGAAAGGCAACCCCCCAACAAGAAGATGCTCTACATGGTCAGTCCATTATCCTGATGATCTCTGGGCCTGTGTTTGTCGGGACACGTCTGCCCACCAGGTTCCTGAGGCTAGTCTCTACACACCCGGGGGTCTCACAAGGGAAGGCCATGCGACGTCAAAATATTAACAAACTCCTCGGTTTTGTTGTTTTAGTTTTGAACCTATACTGACACTGACTTCTTTTATGAATTCTTCATTTGGAATGTACTTAGAGGCCCATAATTGTAGAATATTTATAAGCAAAAGAATGGTGCTTCAGGGAGTGAGTCATTTTCAGTAAAAAAAAAAAAATGTAGTCTGCACTAAACAAGTTCAGGGAGCATTGACAGCCAGTTGGGGGGAATTGTTGGGTTTCGACATCTAACTCTCCCTATTTGGTGTTGATACCCAGGATTCCCCGGACATGGAGAGAAATCTGAGAGGGAAGTTGGAGTAAGACTGAGGAAATAGTGTTGCAGGTCAACAGTGATTTAGGCAAAGAAGCACTGTGAGCGTGGCCATTTTCCATCGTGGGAGGGAGTGAGTACACATGTAGATGAAGCACTAAACAGGATGGAATGTGCATCCTAGTTTGGTTTTGTTTTGTATTTGTTTGGGGAGATCAAGTTAATCACAATTTATTTACAACGTGGTTTTACCAATACGAAAATCAGTTCTGCTGAAGGAAAACTGGCTTTTTAGCATCCTAAGTATCTGTAAGCTAAACAATCCTGAGAATGCTTACCCTTGAAGGAGAAGCCAGTAGATGGACCACCAGGTAAGATGCTGCTACACGACAGAACTTTGGGCTTATGTCTCAACATTCCCCCACCACAAGGGGGCGATCTATCATACCAGTGAGACCAGGAAGGAGGTATTTATCTGCACCTGCATCTTTCCTCATCTTACGTCATTAAGTTTGATGAAATTTTTGAGATAAGTCATGTTACCCGACTTTACTGAAGAGCCTATTAAGAGTCATGAAAATTAGCAAATGTTCTAGGACCACACAACGAGATTCAAAATCAGTTCCCATCCTACACTTCTTGCTCTATTAATTGCTTCAGGCTAACTTTCTGCAAATTGGTAGTGTCAAAGAAAGACCAATAGTTATCATTTCTTTCTATATAAAAGGAAAGGACTGATTGCTGAACACATGAAAAATTCATTACAAGTATTTAAAGAAAAAGAATGGCAAAAACAATGCTTAGACTTGATATATTTCAACACCTGAAAAAGAAATCCTAGCGTACAATTTTGGCATTATATACCCAGTCACATATTGAAGAAACTCAAGGCTTTTAAAAGCCATTTAAAAACAGCTTAAGGGAAGAGCATTTTAAAAAATTATCATGATAACTCATTTTTTTCATTTGTTTTATGTATACAATAAGTAAGAGAGTATTTATGCTAAAGCCCAGGAGGATTCCAATTAAGTAGCAACATTTCAGTTACCATTTCAATACACATAGAGTGTTTCAAATTATTCCGTAGTTTTCTGGAAGTAAATAAATACTGTTTTCCCAGTGTATTGGAAGGGGTCCAATGGGTAAACATTACCTTCCATGTCTGGAAAAAAAGTACTGTGTGCTCTCTCATCTGTTGTGCAAACAGATAAATCTAAGTTGCCTTGGAGGATGGATTTGTTTATTTTTTAACATTAATTAAATCCACAAATGCATTTAATAGGAACATGGCCAAGATCAGAGCAATAAAACAAACATTACAATTCAAAGGCTTTCATTTCAGCGAGTTTTAAATCCTTGCAAATTTTAAATCTCTTTAGAATCTGTGTGCCCCAAATTTTCTCTATGTAGAAGTATCACTGTTCTTAAAATGTCTTCGTATTGAGCGAGGGATTGGAGTGGAGAGTGTTTTGTTGTTAGTATTGATATGCGTTCCAATATTGTGTATAGACATTTGAAAAAATACGGTGGGGTGCTCAAACAAATGAGCCTCAAGAGTAGCTAAACTCTAATTGGACGAAAAAAGAAAGAATAATTTATCTTCAGTAAATTTAATGCATATTATCCTAAATGATATTAAGCCAATATTCCTTCCTTCCCTCCCTCCCTCCCTCCTTCTTTCCTTTGTTACTTTTCCCTCTATCCTTATCTCCTTTTCGCCCTACAAATACATTTATACCTAGAACCAGAGTCAATTAATTTTAAGAGTAAAACTTAGGTGCAAAATTGAAAACAATAATAATTTTAAAATATCAAGGGTTCATGAGGGAGGGAGAACAAGGAGGGAGGGGAAAAATGAGGAGCTGATACCAAGGGCTCAAGTAGAAAGCAAATGTTTTGAGAATGATGATGGCAACAAATGTGCTGGACACAATGGATATATGTACGGATTGTGAGAAGCATTGTACGAGCACTCTATAAAATGATTAAAAAATTACAAAATTTATATTTTGAGAAAGCAAAGTAGTATACCCCACTTTCTTAAAAATATCCAAGTCATATTGTCTTTTCAGAGACCTGTTCCAGGCAGTGAAAGAAGGTGCTAAGTAGTAGAGAGGCCTCGACTCTCTAGGAGCATCAAGATCTCTATAATGGACATAGAGAACGAAGGCAAGTCAGATTCTGTTAGACGTAATATAAATCTATCAAAATTACTTTTTGTATTGGATAATCAATAAAACAATTTATAAATGTTGGAGGCTCTTCTAGGAAATGTTTCCATTCATTTAGCTCAGTGTAGGATATATCCTCCTCCTAGTGACACTTCCAACCAAGTCTTGCCATAAAACTGCAACCTAGGAAACCTCGTGAAATTTCATTTCATCCCCTGGACTAGATAGCCTTCCTGGCACCTAACAATAAGAACAGTCACTAAACTCTTCCTACTTAAATTTGAAGCCCCTCAATAAAACTGAGTGAGAAAATGACTTGACTTAAGAAAGAAAAGCATCAGGTTTTATTTGTGTCAGGAATAAGTAAGGAAAAAGAAAACACAATAATGTTTAGTAGGCTTTCCAGTTCAACCATGCATGGTGTATGCTAAACAAAACATGTTTTAAGCATGCCTCCACGACTGATGGCTACAGAGAAGTTCTCCGAGGAATACACTTGCCTGAGTTTCCTTCAAAAGAGGGAGTGGGTTACAGACTTACCAGAAGGTCCGCAGTTTGAAACCACCAGCTGCTCCCCGGGAGAAAGACGAGGCTTTCTACCCCCATAAAGGGTCGCAGTCTCAGGCACCCTCAGGAACCATTCTCCTCGTTCCTGCAGGGACACTGTGTGTTGGGATCACAGCGGCAGTGGGGTAGTTTCATTAGTGCTTCTTGAAAAACATTTGTCTCTCCATTTTTTCCACACAAGTTTTATAATATTATGGTCATACTATACTATATCATACTAAATCTCTCTTTTTTAAATAAGGAGAAGTGGCAAACAATCCAAGGAACCAAATTGAAGTGTTAATAAATCACCAAAAAAGAAACATATGACGTTTCTGACTCTGGTTATATCTTAATAACCTGCTTTTTGCCATGTAGGGTTGCTATGAGACAGCATTGACTTGATGGCAGTGAGTTTTGGGCGTTTTTAGGCCACATAAGGACTCTTCAGAGGCAGTAGGCCACCTTCACCCCCACTTTCTCCTGCTACAGAGTATCTTGTAAGCTGGCTCCTTACTTTATAAGGTTATCCATCTAAATTAAGACAGAGGCATTCAAAGATTTTCTTAGCATTAACCATTATATGGCAATATACAGTAGGCCTAGAACCCTCCAGGATTCCCGGATGTGGATTTTTCTGTCTGAGCCACATGTTTGCCTTGTCCTGTTCATGTCCTGGGAATCAGCACTCAAATGCCCTTTTTCTCCATGCTCCACTCTGTCCACCTCTCTGTGTACTTGCGCTATCGATCCAGCAACCTGCCCACGCTCTTTTGCAGCGTTCCCCTGACTCACCGCTCCACCAGTACTAACACTTGTTATTGACTTTTCTGGAGTTACTTGAACCTGAGTGCAATAAAAGAACATAGTGCAATAAAATAAAAGAGATGCTTTTGGAGGACAAGGGAAACATAACGCTTCTGGATTATGTTGTTGGCAACGGATACTGACTACACCATGAAATGACAGGCGACTGAGCAAGTCTGCCTTGGAGAAAGTAGAGCCAGGAGTGTCTTAAAAACACGGATGGTGAAACTTTGTCTCCCGTACTTTGGACATGCTGTCAGCACGGGCTAGTTCCTGGAGAAGGCCATCCTTCTTGCTAAAGCAGAGGGTCAGCAGAAGAGAGAACACCCCTTAAGAAGTGGATTGCCGCAGCACTGCAGTATGGAATCCAGCAGAGCAGCATTGATGAGGATAGCGTGGCACTGGGCAGGGTTGCATTCCTCTGTCTCTAGGATTGGTGTGAATTGAAAGAGGCCCGGTGGTCCCTGACAACTGCAAAGAGAAGGCTGAATCAAGTTTAGGGGAATTAGTGACCTTGTAGCTGTAATGAAACCAGATAGTGAACAAGGAAAACAGATAGTGAACCCAGAAACCAGATAGTGAACAAGGAAAACAAGCCACATTCTCACAGGCACCTAGGCCCCAATCTGGAATTGACAGTGCTTGACAATCAGGAAGTCTGTGAAACAATCTTGTAGCTAAATCTTGATATGCTGCGACACAAATCATGCTTGTGGAGAGTTGACTCATGAATCAATGAGAAACCATGGAGAATTAAAGGCATCATTAACAATTTTTATCATTTACAACGAAGTGACATGTTCACAGGGTTTTTGAACAGCCTTTAAAAAACAGACAGTTCTTAAATTATTTCATTTTTAACTTATAAATCAGTAATAGAAAGCATCATTTTATAAATATTCTGAAAAATTGAAGCAAAAATCTCTAATCTCATTCTCCGAAGATATCTGCTGTCAGTGTTTGAGGATTTTACTCAAAATATTCTTCGTTGCAAAAAACTCTTTTTTTATACATATTTATGTTCATCATCCATATGCATTCTTAATGTTACTTTCATATAATATCACATATTTTCAGGCTTTTTATTATCACACACTCTTTATATTCTTCTTTGCTGTCTGATTATCTTCCCATCTCATTCTCTCCCTGGCTTTCCAGAGCCCCTCTGTGAAGCAGGAGACGGGAGAAGGGACAGGAAAGCGCGGTAGTGTGAAAGGGGGTACAGCCTCAGCCTGTTTCTCTACAGCTGCTGTGGAGTCAGAACGGGAACTGATCAAATTGTTTTTGAACACTGGGAAATAGCTGATGTCAGTTAGAGACGCCGAGGGGCGTGAGGCTGTTTTTTGTTTGGTTGGTTTTCTCCTTAGAAAGCTTGTGGTGCCCTGGTGACACCGGGGTTACGTGTGCGATTGTTGAAAGGTCAATGATTCAAACCCAACAGCAGTTCCACGGGAAAAGAGATGAGGCAGTCAGCTTCCATGAGCGATTTCAGCCATGGAAACGCTATTGTTATATCGGGTCACTGGGATTTGTAATTGCCTTGAGGGCATTAGGTTTGGGTTGGGTTTAGGATTAAGCCGATGATCTGCATTGGTTTTTCATGTGCCTGAAATTTTCCATTGATCCATCACAAAAATAAATAAATTGGACACCTTCCTAGTGTGGCTATAACTTTTAAAGCCACATGAGTCTGAGTTAGTTTGATGACTCTCAATAAATACATATGTTAAAGCACATACATCTTCTATGTATATATTAATACTTACCTATGTACTTGTGTGTACAATGATCATTTAAGTAACATACGCAGCAACTTATAGAGCACCTCCACAGTTTCATGGAAGACTTCTGTTCCCTTCCCAGTTAGTCTTCCTCAGTCACAGGCAACCCGCATTCTGGCTGATGATGCAATGTGTAGGCGCAAAGCTGCTCCCTGAAAGGTTTGTCATGAAAACTCACTCCATGGCTTGTTTCCTGGAAGAAAGATGGTTGACCTGCTTCCATAAAGATTCCAGCTTATGAAATCCAGTGAGGAATGGGTTTCCTAGTGTCCCATGGGTCACTGTGAGTCAAAAAATATCAACCCCACAACCCGTAACAGCAATCATCGTAAATTAGTTTTGCCCATTTTTGAACTTCACATTAATGGAATCAGATAGTATGCACTTTTTATGGGTCTGATTTCTCTTGTCCAGCATTATCCACCCAGTTTGAGGTGCATATCATGAATCGTGTTTTTATTGTTTTCTAACATTCTTTCATGAAATATGCCGTCATTTGTTTATCCATCTTCCTCACCATGGACATTCAGGTTCCTTCCAGTTTGGGGCATCTATAAATACAGCTGCAACAGTTTGGAACAAGTCTTTGGGTGAGCATTTGCCTTTAGTTCTCTCAAGTGGATGCCTCAGAGTAAATGTTGTGAGTCTAGTAAAGGCAGATGTTGACTTTCCACAGATGGTTCGGCTGTTCGATACTGTGGAGTAGGCTCTAACTCACTGTGACCTTCTGGACAACAGACTAACAGAAGGCTCAGGGCTGCACCACCCTCACAGCTGTGAACTCCTGCTGTAGCACTAACTACGGCAGCCCATCTCGTTGAGAGCCTTCCTCTTTTCCACGGGCCCTGTGCCAAGCAAGATGTCTTTTCCCAGCGGCTTTTTCCTCCTAACATCGTGTCCAAAGTGTCGGACACAAAGTCCCACCAATCTTGCATTCAAGGAACATTCTGGCTAAACATCCTCCCAGATAGATTTGCTTGTTCCTTTCGCAATCTGTGGTGTATTCGGTATTCTTTGTGAGCGTTGGTTTCACTGTTGGGTAAGTATTGGACTACAAGGCTGTCCGTTCAAACCCACAAACTGCTTCACAGGCGAAAGGTGAGGCCGGCTACTCCCATAAATATTCAAATCCTATTGCCGTAGTGGCAGTGAGATTTTTGGTCTGCCAGCACCATAATTCCAATGCATGAATTCCTCTTTGGTCTTCCTTGTTCATTGTCATTGTGTCGCCTGCCTATGAGACACTCAAAAATGCCATAGCTGGGGGAGAGACACTTGAGTCCTCCGAGTGACATATTTGTCTTCAACACTTTAAAGAAGTCTTTTGCAACAGTTTTCCACAGGGCAATAGGTCACTTGAATTAATGACTACTATTTCCATGAGTATTGATTGTGGATCAAAGTAAAATGAAATCCTGGGCAGCTTCAAACTTTTCTCCATCTATCATGATGTTGAGTATTGTTCAGTTTGAAACTAGTACCATGGAGTTTTTCATAAAGGTAAAAATCCATTTATATTTTCATCCATAATATGAAAGAGATTTGTTCTATATTGCTTTCTTAAATTTATTTCAATGACATATTTTAACAAAATAAGGTTTTAACATCATCTCCAAATAATTTTGTGTGTACAACTCTTTAACAGAATATTTGGATGGAATGCAATTCTTTATTTAACTCCATACATGAACTTCTAAACTAAAATATATATTCATAAATAAATATAATTAGTAAATTGCACTGCATAATGTATGCAAGGAGATCTATAAGGCATCTCTTTCAGATACCAAGAATTACCAGCTGGAATGGCTTTCATATGTCTCGTCAAGTGCCTATTTATAGATGCTCTGTGCCCCATAGCGTTTCTCCTGGTCCCGTCTAGGACCAGTTTAAGATAATGTGAACCTTCCGTAGATGCTAATAACACAGGAAAGGATTGCAGAGGCTATCGATCATTTGTCATTCCGCTGGAGCTTGGTGCTGTGTGTCCAGTTGGTAGCACCTTCCCTAGGGCACGACTTTAAGGCGTGTGCGTGCAGGGAGTGCAGATGTTTTCTGTTCCATCTTTACTGTGCTTGCTGTACCTAATTTTCCCTTTGTTAACAGTAGTTCCTCTGACCTGATAGCTCTCCAACTGTGATACAGGGGTTCCTGGGCCTCCTTCACACTCCTGTGGGTGATCTATGAGGTCAAAACTATCATGTCAGAAGTGGAATTTGAACCCATGTCTCCATTTGGAAACCAGAATCCCCATGTAGAGTAAGTAGAACTTGCGTCTGGCTCGTAGACCCTCCAACTATCCTGGACACAAGGAACGTAGAGGAGCAGCGAAAAAGAGGAAGGGCCTCAACGAGATGGATGGACACGAGAAGGATGGACACGGGATGGATGGACACGGGATGGATGGACGCGGGATGGATGGACGCGGGATGGATGGACACGGGATGGATGGACATGAGATGGATGGACACGGGATGGATGGACACGGGATGGACGGACACGGGATGGATGGACATGGGATGGATGGACACGAGATGGATGGACACGGGGCTGCAGCGACAGGCTCCACGATAACACTGGTGAGGCTGGCGCAGGACCAGGCTGTGTTTCATTCTGTTGTAAATAAGGTTGCCACGAGTCAGAACCTAACAACAAGAGGGGGTCAAAATGCTTTTCATAATAATTCTTTCATAACAATTTTTTGAAAAAAATTACGATGTTACTTGTCCTTTTGCTCTCATTTTCTCACAAGAATACAATAGAGTTTTCCAGAAGGTAAAGGGATTAATTGGATGTGGGTTTTTATGTTTTTTTTTATTTTGAGGGTTTTTTATGTTCTAATACACTAAAATGGAGATACATATAACAAAAGCACACAATAGTTCATTGGTGTTCTCAATAGTTTTTAGGTGTATGAAGAAATCCACAGATAATAAATTTTAAACTTTTAAATTAAAACAGCCAATCTTTTAAACTAAAACCGGATAAAATGAGAACAAAAATTTTCTGTTAGATTATATCAGAAAAAAAATAAAGCAAAAGAACAACAAAACCTTTCTAATTTTAGCATTTGAAAGTTACATGTATCTACTTAAAAAGGACTAGCAATTAAGCCTCCTTAATGACTAAAAGATCTTTTGACCATTGAAAAAAAATTCATTTTATTGTGGGCTCATACAACTCTTATCACAATGCATGCATACATCAATTGTAAAAAGCCCATTTGTACATTTCTAACCCTCCTCATTCTCAAAACATTTGCTCTCCACGTAAGTCCCTGGCATCAGCTCCTCATTTTTCCCCCTCCCTCCCGACTCCTCCCTAGTCTTTTGACCCTTAGTAAGGTTGTTAAGAGAAGGCAAAACTTTAGTAAAATCCAGTAACTTTGTAGTGTGTTTTATATAAAGCTAGCTTGACTTATGTTTTCCACTGCACCTCAGGATGACATTGTTTCACTAAAATTTGACGATATTTGAATATATAGGGGGTTTCTGGTAGATAAATCCTAGTAGAATAACACAAAGGAAATTCATTAAGCAGTAGAGTCTATCCTTAACCTTTTGCATGACATTCAATTTGGCATTGACAGCAATTGAATTACCTTAAAATACAAAGTGATAACCCTAACTGAGAACAATTAGCTGGTAAAAGCAGCTAATTTTAACATAAGTCTAGGGATTTCCAAATTTCTCCGTGGATAGCCATTTTTGTTATCTTTATATCCAATACATGAAACCTTGGTGTACTTTTCTACCCAACAATATCAACTCTTGGCATTTCTGACACATGCCAGAATATTCACCCATGAATTTTCTTCATCTAGAATATAGAGGTCTAGATAAAGACATGTACATATGCAAATATATTTATATATGAGGATGGGGAAATAGATCTATGTTCCTATATTTATAGGTTTAGTATGAAGGTAGCAGAAGGACATTGGGCCTCCACTCAAGTACTCCCTCAATGCAAGAACACTTTGTTCTATTAAATTGGAATTCTATGATGCTCACCTTCCCAACACAACCACTGAAGACAAAGCAGGTGAATAAGCAAAAGTGGTGAAGAAAGCTGATGGTGCCTGCCTATCAAAGGATATAGCGTCTGGGGTCTTAAAAGCTTGAAAGTAAATAAGCGACCATCTAGCTCAGAAGCAACAAAGCCCACATGGAAGAACACATCAGCCTGTGTCATCATGAGGCGCTGAAGGGATCAGTTATCTGGCGTCAAAGAACAAAAAATCATATCATTGTGTGCTCACCTCCATGATACGATTGCTGAAGACAAATAGGTGCATAAGCAACTGTGGTGAAGAAAGCTGATGGTGCCCGTCTATCAAAAGGTATAGCATCTGGGGTCTTAAAGGCTTGAAGGTAAACAAGCCGCCATCTAGCTCAGAAGCAACAAAGCCCACATGGAAGAAGCACACCAGCCTGTGCGATCACAAGATGTGGAAGGGATCAGGTATAAGGCATCATCAGAACAAAAAATATTACCATAGTGAATGAGGGGGGAGTGTGGAGTGGAGACCCAAAGCCCATTAGTAGGCCACTGGAGATCCCCTTGCAGAGGGTTCTCGGGGAGGAGAAGAGCCAGACAGGGTGCGATGTAGCAACGATGAAAAATACAACTTTCCTCTAGTTCCTAAATGCGTCCTCCCCCCCCCACCCCCATCATGATCCGAATTCTACCTTGCAAGTCTGGATAGAACAGAGGATGTACACTGGTACAGATAGGAATTGGAAACACAGGGAATCCAGGGCAGATGATTCCTTCAGGACCAGTGGTGTGAGTGGCCATACTGGGAGGGTAGAGGGAGAGTGGGTTGGAAAGAGGGAACCGATTACAGGGATCTATATGTGACCTCCTCCCTGGGGGATGGACAACAGAAAAGTGGGTGAAGGGAGACGTCGTCGGGCAGGGCAAGATATGACAAAATAATAATTTATAAATTATCAAGGGCTCATGAGGGAGGGGGGAGTAGGGAGGGGGGAGGGAGGGGAAAAATGGAACCTGATGCCGGAGGCTTAAGTGGAGAGCAAATGTTTTGAGAATGAGGGCAATGAATGTACAAATGTGCTTTACACAATTGATGTATGTATGGATTGTGATAAGAGTCGTATGAGCCCCTGTTAAAACAATTAAAAAAAAAAAGAAATTATGGAAAGTTTTTTGGGACATTTTGATGTTTGAGAGTGACAGGAGAAAGCTCAGTGTTGGTTACCCTTTCCTTATGGACTTTCTTAATTCTGTCTTGTGTTCATGCGAGTATCATACCTGAAACTTATGAGCATTTTACAGAAATGCTGAATGTCTTTTAAGTACGCTTAACAGATTTTCGTGAACATTGTTTTCAGGCAAATCGTTGTGTCTATTTTCCAGAATTTTCATACCACATGATAAAAAGCTTCTAGAAGTCACTGCTGGGATAGATTGCATGTTTCAGTGCTCTGAAGAGACTAAAGACTATAGTTAGTCAGCCATTAATAACCACATCATGAACTGAATTTGCATTAGCGTCTTAGCTAAGAGAAAGTCCTAAATATAAGGCTCTATTTGAGTAACTCTACATCCTTTATTTTTTCTCCTCTGCAAATTTAATTTTTGATGTTTTACATTTTCTCAGCCTAGTTTTATTGGTGGTTTGATATTTTTTAAAATTCCCCAGCTATTTGTGAATGAAGCATGGCATAAATCATATATATAAATAAATATTTGAATCCGTGAACTAATACCTACTGTGATTATGCAGTTAATGGCATTCAATGTCTGAAATTGCAAATCAGTAATACTTTGGATAAAATCACTTTTTTCAAGTTCTACAGTATATCTGTCTAATCAACATTATACAGGTTAGTGGTTTTCTTTTATCCCCCATCCTAACCTTTCAAAAGAATGTTCACTTATTCTGATGTATAACAATAGGGCATTGTACCTATAATCTGAGTCATTAATGTTGCAAATTGTCACAACTTGTTTTGACTAGAACACAAATTCATATATTTCATACGGAGAAAAAGCTAATTGGGCAAATTAAATACAGGGCAATCACTGAGTCACATCAGCATTGTTCTTGTTATTCTCAGACTCTACCAAGCTCTTTACTCTTCTGCCTGCCATTTCATCTTTTATGTGTAGGGGAGTAAAATATTAAGAGCAAAGCACCGTAATATAGGAATAAAATGAATGCTTTAAGAAGAAATTAATCTAAATTCACTTGGTGCTCATACTAGACAGGAATATCAGGATAAAACTTAACATTATGTTTTCAAAATCAGAAGCTGAATAAGCTGCATATTTGACAAAGGAACAGCCTAAAGGGGGGAGCAACATGGGGATTTCCCCCTAAACTTGTCCATGGGGACACCATTCGAGAGTTGAGGGTTTGTGTCTCCCATTCGCCTTTGCCTGCATGGGCACCTTCACCCTCGGGCCACCAAATTCCTGCTCTAATTTTCCCTGGAAAGTCCAACATATGGTTTTTGATCTTGGTGTAAAATAGGAAAACAGCAAAAGTTTTTGAGCACATGTTAGGATGTTAGCCAGGCCTCATGGAAGAGTGGATCAGAATTAATGGACTGTGGACACATAGGGGGGGTGAGGTGGTAAGTTAACAAGGATCAAAACTTCCCATCCCTCAAATCTCAAGCCTGAAGGCGCCCTGTCAGGCCCCCATCTGTTACTCCTCAGCAATGGATGCTACGAAGGCTTACAGATGCTCAAGCACAGGTGAAAGGGGCTCTTAGACACCAGACAGGGTGCCTTTCAGGGTTACAGTTCCTGAACAGAATCATAAATGATCGGTTTATTCATAACTAGTAGGAAACTGATTCTGGGAACCAAAATGAACACTACTTCACTACTTCTCCTTGCGTGAGTTTATAAGGCTAGTAAATAGAGATGGAATATAGGTTGCACACCATGGATTGGATTGTGAAGGTACATTTAACAAAGTCTTCAATGTCTCACGGTGCTCTAGATAAGGTGGAACATTTTTGAGGCTTCGTGGTGTTGGAAACCACCGCTTGTCTGGGAGAGAGATGAGCTCCCTACTTCCTAAAGAGTCACAGTCTCAAAACCCATGGAGGCAGCTCTCCCCTGTCCTTAGAGTGGACTTGGCGGCAGTGAGTTTGGTTATAAGAGCTGTCTGAGAACACATGAATCTAAATGCAGCTTTAAAAGACTCCCAAACAAAAATGGACTCAAAACCTTCTTTGGTAAACCAATATAACTGTCCTCGGTCCTTACCCCTGTGCACATTTTTAAGAATCGTATCTATAAAATGTACTTAAAAAGAGTAGGCTGACTACTCATTCTTGAAAATAAGAGCACTTGTTCCTTAAATTCTAAGGATTTAAGATGAGAGCAAAAACTCCCAAAATAGGAAACCTATCACAATGATCTACATATAACCTCCTCCCTGGGTGATGGACAATAGAAAAGTGAGTGAAGGAAGACATCGGACAGTGTAAGACATTAAAAAAATAATAATTTGTACATTATCAAGGGTTTGTGAGGGGGTAAGGAATGAGGCACTGATACTAAGGGCTCAAGTAGAAAGAAAATATTTTGAGAATGATGATGGCAACAAACATACAAACGTGCTTGACACAAAGGATGTATGTATGGATTGTGATAAGAGTTGTATGAGCCCCCAATAAAATTATTTTAAAAAGAGAGAAAAGAAAAATTACTTGCTACATTGTTTTTTTAAATTGTTTTATTAGGGGCTCATACAACACTTATCACAATCCATACATACATCATTTGTGTAAAGCACATTTTACATCCATTGCCCTCATCATTCTCAAAACATTTACTCTCTCCACTTAAACCCCTGGCATCAGCTCCTCATTTTTCCCCTCCCTCCCTGCCTCCCCTCCCTCATGAACCCTTGATGATTTATAAATTATTATTTTGGTATCTTGTACTGTCCGATGTCTCTCATCACCCACTTTTCTGTTGTCCATCCCCCAGTGAGGAGGTTATATGTAGATCCTTGTAATCGGTTCCCCCTTTCCAACCCACTCTCACTCCACTCTCCCGGTATTTCTACTCTCACCACTGGTCCTGAAGAGATCACTCGCCCTGGATTCCCTGTGTTTTCAGTTCCTATGGGTACCAGTGTACCTCCTCTGGTCTAGCCAGATTTGCAAGGTAGAATTGGGATCATGATAGTGGGGGGCTACATTGTTGTTGCTAGGCAAATCAGGTCACTTTCAACTCTCATGGACCCATGTGGAGCAGCACGGAGCAGCCTGATCCTGCACCATCTTCACTGTTGCTGTGTTTGAGCCCATTTTTGCAGCCACAGTGTCAGTCACCCCATTGATCCAGGCAGTATCCCTTATCCTGCCCCAATGAGGATGACTGCATCTTGGTCCATGTTAGGTTCCTCCCTTATGTGTTCTGGATTTCTCATTCTTTGCAATTTTGTCTATATCTTATGATCTGCTCATCCAAATGTCTTTGGTTAATCGACAAAGCACGGGTAAACATTGTTTTCTGTTATTCTGTGCTTTCAGCCAAGATCCATCTTACACCAGCAATGCTTATGTGCTTTGTGTTGTCTATTTTACTTCACTGGGCTCTAATCTCCATTGGAATGGCTACACAGAACTAACACAAAATTCATGATTAAAGGGTTTAATAAGGAAATTAGCAGGTTGCCCATGGAAATGCTTAGGGTCCAGTTGTTTATCAAAGTTCTTTCAGTTCAGTTAGTTAGTGTCCACGGTGCATATCACTCTACTGCAGGCCTCAACCAGAAGGTTGGAGCTCCATGGGTCTTTAAACCCAGATCCCTAAGTTAAGTACCCAGAGTCACCCAACTCCACTAAGCTTCAGTCTCAAGGCATCCAGCTCCACTTCCATGGATCAGCAAGCTCAATTTCCTGAATTAAGTGTCCATGGGCACCCAACTCCAAGACAGTCTGCTGCACAAAAGCCCTCGGCTTTGTTTGCTCCTTGGGGTAGGAAGCCCATGACTCTTCCATGTGCTGGCTCCTGGCTCTACTGTTGCTTCTCTATTATTATAGGTATTGTCTGGATCCAGAAGGTTCATTGTACAGTGATCATAGGTCTAGACGATGTGCTCCACTCTTGGCTCATGCTGGTAATGAGATTCCTCCTCCTGTGTCTCAGGGACCTCATTTTATATCATTCAGGGTATCATACCAGGGAATCCTGATCACAATTACTCATCTCAGTACCTTCTCCATCTTTTTACCAGACCCATGCAAGGAAAGGTCATGTGGTGGGAGTAGAGACTTTGGCTAGGAGAACCACATTAAAAAATTCCCTGCCTCTGCAGTGATATCTCTCATTTCATGTCCTCTTCTGAATTCAGCATGGATTTCTAGAAGTTCTCTGTGATATGCTGCTGTAATCATTTTGAATTATCTTTGGCAATTTTTTTACTTGGATGTAATACTAATAATGTTATTTGATGATTTCCAGATTATGTTTGATCACTTTTCTCTGTTCTGAACACAGATTTGGACTTTTTCCAATCCCTTGGCCAGGTACCTAGCTTCCAATTTTTTTTAAACATAGTCCAGTGACTGATTGCAGCATTGCATTTGTATGTTAATGCATACCAATTCATATTCCATCAGTTCCTGGAGCTCTGTTTTTAATGATGCTTTCGGTGGTACTTAGACTTCTTTCTTCAATAGTATAGATTCTTGATCATATGCTACTACCCAAAATGCTTGAATATCTACCACCCCTCATTGGTACAATGAAGCTCTGTATTCTTTTTATCTTCTTTTAATAGTGCCTGCACCATTTAATATTTTTTCCATACTTACTGTCATCTACTCATTGTGACTTGTGGCAACCCTATATAGTTTGGGGACCTGTAAAGCCATACAAAGCATACAATCTTGTCTTTCTCCTCATGAGTGTTTAGTGGTTTGGAACTTCTGACCTTGTAGTAAGTAACCCAACTCCTAATCCACAGAACTACCAGGGCTCCTTATTAGAATCCTTTAATATTGCAACTCATGGCTTGAATTTTGTGTTCAGTTCTTTCAATGTGGGGAATGTTAAACATGTTCTCTTTTATGTTGTAACTTTAGGTCTTATATATTTCATTAGAATGCATTACTATCTCCTTGAGTTACTCGTTGAAATTTTCTGTTCAGTTCTTTTACTTCATATTTTTCATTCAATGTTGCTACGCTGCATTCTGATCTTTCACATCTTACTGAATACAGCATAGTGGGTGGGATAGAAGAAGAAGTTCACATTTTTATTGCTCTCAAGAAAAGATTAATTGAACAAATTTATAATAACAAGCTTAGTTTCTCATGAGGGAAGAAATAAGCAACCATAACCATGATGCTGAGAGACAGCCTCAGCATTGTACAGTCCTCCATTAACACTAAGGACAATAATTAATTTTTCCAGCAATGACTGATGGATCATCATTACTTGTTTACAAACATTAAGACTACATCCACAAAGCAGAATCTCCTAAAACATTCAGGGAAAAGAAAAACAATACAATCGCACGTTTACTGATTATCTCAGCATTCAGGCTTAATACCCTAATTATTCAAGTGCCTTGATTCTGTGTAACAATTTTTATATATCCTTACCAGTGGGAAATATCATCAAACAAATGAAAAATATGGAAACAATTTGCAACATTAAATATCACTTGTTTTGTAGTACTTTTACTAATTTTGATTCAAGAAGAGAATGAAACTGAATATACATCATAGAGAACTATGGGCAGTAGCTTTCTCCAACAGGGACATTTGACTCTGGAATGAGTCTATGAAATGTGTAATTGTCTTCTTAGATGATTCTGTATTGGAGAAAAATGCAATATTCTATCTTTCAAGGTTTTTTAATTCTTTAGTGCTGGAGAGAGTTATTCTGTAAGGTTCAATTTATTAATTTTGGGGTGTACAGATGTAGTTCATCGCTGAAATCTCTCTCTCTCTCTTACTGTCATTGAGTTAATTCTGACTCACGGCAAGCCTATAGGGCAGGGTTTTCAAGACTGTGGCTCTTTATGGGAGTAGAAAGCCTCAACTTTTTCCAAATGAGTGGCTAGTGGTTTCGAATTGCTGACCTTGTGGTTAGTGTCCCAATGCATAATCACTAGATACCATCTATTTGTAGGGACTCATATTGGGAGCCCTATTTGTACATGAACAGGGAGATCTTGTTGAGTTAGCATCATTGACCAAATTAAATAGAAAAATTATATTGCTTCATTTTTACAACCCTATTGCTTTTGAACCTCATCCCTAGCAAATTTTTTCTTCAAATATTGAATTTATTTACTTTGATTTAATTTTTGCTGTTAGGGTAAGAAAATGAAGAATTGCACTCTCACAGCCATTTGTACAGTAGGACATCTGAGGAAGCTTGGGTTTTCTCTGGGCGCATGAGAAACTTTTTGCTTTTGATAATCAAATTTGTGTAAAATCATGACATCAGCTTTCAGATGATAGGAAACCACTTTTTGTCATAGGGAGAATATATGAATATATGAATTATTGGAGAACACTGAAATGCTCTGTAATTTAACTTTCATATTGAAACATTTTAATATGTGAATGTTTAATATATGTGGGTGGGCTAAATCGCAGTAAGCTGTCAGTGAAGCCCAAATTTTTCTGGAAGTTTAGATTGCCAAAATATCATGCCTTATCTTCACTTGTTATCAGAAGAGCTATTATCCTTCAACAGCTAAGTGTATTTCATAATTTGTTTATAAGAAATCAGAAACATTTTAGCAATATTGACTATGGCTTCTTGACAAAGAAGCTACTTAGCTATTCTATTGCTACAAGGAGCTCTGGTGGCATAGTGGTCATAAGTTTGGCTGGTAATCATAAGGTCAGCAGTTCAAAAGCACCAGCCATCTCTTCTGGAGAAAGACAAGGCTTTCTCTTTCTGCCCTTGTAAAAAGCTACAGTCTGGAAACCCACAGGAACCCTTCTGCCCTGTCCTACAGGTTTGCTATGCATCAGAATTGACTCCATAATAGTAAATTTGGTTAAGAATTGCTAATGGGACCTGTCCTGGAAAAGACCGAGATTTCACTGAATTACTAAAGTCAGGAGAGAACATTTAAATATGTCTTAGAAAATTATTTACAATTTCCAAAGAGGAGAGAAATGATTTTATACTAGAGAGAGAGGGTAGTCATCACTTTAAAAGTTGCAGAATTAATAAGGAAATTCTGAGCATGGAAGATTCAACAGTTAACCATTGTGCTACTAACCAAAGGGCTGCAAGTTCAAACCTACCCAATGGCTCTGTAGGAGAAATACCTTGGTGTCTATTTCCTTGAAGATCATGCCCTGAAACATTCTATGGGGTACTTCTATTCTGCCACATGGGTTTCTGTGAATCAAAAATTTACTTGATGACCCCCCAACAACAACAATAACAATAGATAGCTAACATACTCCTCTTGATGCAATATAATATGTGAAGTACTGTGGGGCGAGGAGAGTCCCCAACAGATCATCACAGGTCCGGTAGGCGCAATTGTACAGCGATAAGAAGTAAAGGTTATCCTTAAGTCATAGAGAGCATGAGAGGTAGAGAAGAGATTGGAATAATGGAGTCAGACACAATTCATGGTAGCATGCTCACCTCAGCCCCGCTTGGTGGTACTCGTGGGGGGAGCCCGGGCCGCAAGAGCAGGAGACAGTCCCAAATTTATTGCTAACCAAGGGTTATATCTCCTTAGTGGGGCATGATTACAGGTAACCATCTGTCACAGGAAGGGGCAGTACAATAGGCATACGCATCGTAGGAAGGGGCTGTATGATAGGTATAAGCGTGACAGGAAGGGGATGAGCTAGGGGTGTGCCTACAGGAATGGTAAGGTCTAGGGGTCATGTGACAAGGTTGGTGGACCCTAGATTCATGATGGAGGCCTAACCTTGGTCATCCTTGGGCAGGTTTGACCTCTCTGGTGTCTCCTACAAGGAAACAGACAACTACTATCCTTACCAGAAGGGAGTGGGCCCTGTTTGTTGGATAAACAGTGGTGTCTGCTTGCTCTAGATGGCTGATAGCTCTTAGGGAGAATAACCCCTGGTCTACTTCTGATGACCTCCAAGTGTATAGTCATTCACAAGCAGCTAAGATTGGCATATATTTGGGGGAGACAACTTGGGAGAAATCTTTCTGTTTCCCACAAAGTACTCTTTCCAGCAATATTAACTTAGATTCGCATGACCTCTTTGGATAAAACTTTCAGTTTGTAAGAAATACCTGGATTTTGGAAAAAGTTAAGTCCTACTGCCTAACAAGCAAGAAAATAAACATTATAAAAACATGAACCGTCTATTAGAAACCAGGCCTGGCCACGTCAAAATATTAATGTAATGAAAACAATATCCCAAATACTCCAAGTTGAAAGAAACTAAAGATTATTAATAGCGAGAGTCAATCTGTATTGGTAATTTATATTAGTAGAATCAATCACCCACCATTTTGTGCCTTAATAACCTGAATTTTGTCAGAGTGTCTGGGGGTCAACATCTGGTTAAGGCTTATCTGGAGACCTCTGACCCAAGTCTCTCAATAAGTTGCAGTCAAGCAGTTGGCCTGGGTTGTGGTTTCATCTGAAGGCTCCACGGCGGGTTGGGGCATGAAGAAAAGAGCATATCCGAGCCCACTCACGTTGCACATCTCAGACCCTCATCATGCGCGCCTGTCCTGAGACGACATCCGGTGTAGCTCCTGACTTTTCTTAGAGTGAGCAACTTAAGAAAGTACCCAAATGCCCAAGACAAACTCATGGTCATGTACGTTAAACCATCTCATCATGTCTGCCATATTCTATTCCTTCCAAGCATGGTGTCCTTCTCCAGGGACTGGCCTCCTAGGATTTTCTAGATTTTCTATAATAGGCTTGCAAAGACGTTTTTAACTGGAAAAGAACTAGCTTCTATAAACATCTGTATATAGTAGACTTTTTCAGGTGTATGAAAGTAATGTTAGCTATTCTCTTAAATATAAAAATCTGCACAAAAATCATGTTCATAATCTCATTCTGAAGACAAGCAAACTGATGCTTCACAGAGGCTAATCTATTTGCCAATAGCACAGCATTTGTCAGTGATAAAACTTTTAAAAACATTTTTAAAACGTTAACATTTTAAATGAATGAATGAATGCCTCTTGCACAAGCCGCACTTGCTTTCTCAAAAGAGAAAAGATATTTACTGAGCACCTCAGTGTGGCAAGCCCGTGCATCCTATGCTTGACGATGCTCAGTCTGGGAAGCGTTGGCGCGCCATCTTGGACAAGAGACTGATCTCTAAAACTTATAGAAAACTTTAACACCTCAACAACACAAAGGACAAATAATCCAGTTACAAATATACAGATAACATGAGCAGACATTTCACCAAAGAGATCATTCAGGAAACCAACAAACAAATGAAGGGCTGCTTGTCATCTTTTGCATTAGAAAGATGCAAGTTCAAAGAAATATCATCTCCTGTTTACACTGTTTACAAATAAACAGAAAACCAAATTTCTAGGTAGGGTGTGGCTCATACATTGCTGGTGGAGGTGTAAAATAGTGCAACCATGGTGGGAACTGATACAGCACTTCCTTAAAATGTTGGAAATAGAAATACCAGTGGACCCAGCACCTTCACTACTCATGGAGTCTAGAGAAGTCCGACCTGCGATACAACTGAATATACGAACGCACACCAATCCACCGCTTAGGAGAGACTTGACCTGCTGAGTCCCACACTTAAAAACAAAGACAAGAAATGAGAGCCTGAAACTGAAAATGACAAGGAGCGTCTTTGTGGCAGGATTTCTTGAATAATGCATGAAACTTGGGATCACGAGGCAGGTTAGAAGTTCATAGCGTTTCAGTAGTGAGGGATCTAAAGAACTTCAGTGGGGATAGAGTCCCTGAGCATAGATTTCTCAGTGGCCCCTTCCATTGAACACTCATAGTCTGCCAACTTTATTACATAGCTAGGAGTGAGAGTCTCATTCTATTGCTCCTCTTTTATACTGAGAGTATCGAGTCTCAGCACGAGTAAGTAACTTCCAAGGTTACACAACTGTGTATAGGTGGTAGAGTTGGATTCAAACACTGGTCTTGAACTCAAAACTCATGTTCACAGTGCTATTTATACTCTTGGCCAGCGGGATGTATTAGAAGTGCGCATGGTTTTGTTATGTTTTTACTGTTTTAGTATAATTTGAATTTTGACATGGATATAGCATTTCTTTTTGTACTGGAAACATAATTCTAGGTAAATTATTATTATTATTATTATTATTTTAACAGTATTTAATATTTAATCATTAAAAGGCAAAACTTCAGAATATATAACAAAGGTTCATGAAAATGCATAAAAGATATTAACAAAATCATTTTCAGAATGTTTACTCCTCACTAATCACAAAACTATTTCCCAGATGTTTTCAATGTCTAAATGAAACCAGAGCTTCTGCCTTATTAGAAAGAATATAGAAAATATATTTATGATATTAATAATAGAAAGTTATTTTTAAAAATAGTAGAAGGACTAATATCCAGCGTATATTGAAAGTCTTAAGATTAATAAGAAAAAGATAAATAAGAGCAGAAAAACAGTAAATAATATTTACATAAAATTCACTGAAATGATAATTGCAATAATAAAATAGCATAAATGTCTGCTTACTATATACAAGTAAAAACAAATGGCCAACTAATACTAAAGGATATTGCGATATTACCAATAAGCAGGGAAATGTAGAATAAAATAAAAACAAGATACTGTTTCCCACCCATCTGGTCAGAAAAAAGAAATCACAAAGTTAGTAATGGTGCCACTGGAAATGTCAAATGGCATTTTTGAAGAGCAAGTTGACAGTGCTGGTAAAATTTTAAATGTATGTGAACTACAGATATGTCATTGTTAGGTGCCATCAAGTCAGCTCCACTATCTAGGTCAATGATTTATGTTCAGTACATTAAGGTGTTTAATGGGTAAATGCTTGCCTGTTGGCCATCAGGTTGGCTTCACACCCAAGGTCTGCAGGAACAAGAGCTGGTGGTCTTGTCCTGTAAAGGTTAGAGCCTAGAAAACCTGGGGCCGTTCGGCTCTGTCGCTCAGGGCTACCAGGAGTTGAAATCAACGTGACAGACTCTAACGACAGCAACGCATTGAGCACAGGGGAAATGCCAGGCATCCTTTTAACCCGAAGGTTAAGTGTGAAACTACTGGAAAATCCTGAGCAGATAAGGCTTTTCTTATCCTTTTGCTGTTGAGAATTGGTGTCTCATTGAATTGAAAGGTTGGTTGATGTTCTTTTTCTTCTTTTTTTTTCTGAGTTAACATGATTAAGTATCATTATTCAAATATAAAATTTGTCAAAGTGAAGTCTTCAGAAATTATTTTCTTGGAGGATAGAAGTTGCTTTGAGATAGAAGTTAATAGGCTTTCTATAAGTTTTCTAAGTAGACTTTTCAAATCTTTTCAATAGGATAAAGTGATTAAGCAGCATGCTTTATTGGACATTGAGGAATATGGATGGAAATAGTAACTGAATGTTATTACTCTTCAGTCTTTTATGTACTGACTTTGTTTCTTTCCAGTCGCATATCTTGCTCTTTGCTGCCACATCTTTTATTCCTACCACAAACATTATTTCTTCAAATGCACCCAGCTCTCTCTTTTCCTCTATGATTTTTCTTTTCCTTTTGCTGTTGCCAGTAGGCTTTGCTCCTTCTACTGAGCTAACTTCCATTCATTCTTCATTGACTGTAGGAATCCCCACAGTTACAATGATGACTCTTGGTCTATGAGCACATAAGACATGTGTGTCTGTCTTCACCTACTTGCTGTTCTGCCATGCACATTTTCTTTCTGCTCTCCTCACTAGGCTGTGAATTATTTGAGAGCCCCTATTATGTCTTTTATTGTCATATAAGCGAAAAACCCGTGCTTGGTGGTGTAGTGGTTACATGTTGGGCTGCTAACCGTAAGATCAACAGTTCAAAGCCACCAGCTGCTCCTTGGGAGAAAGAGGTGGCTTTCGGCTTCCTTAAAGAGTTACAGTCTGAGAAAACCCACAGGGGCAGTTCTGTCCTGTCCGTGGGTTGGAGCCAACCCAATGGCAGTGAGTTTTTTGGGGGGAGGGGTTTGTAGAATACTTTCAGCAAATGCCTATTGGGTAGATCATAGATGATCACAATGGAGAGGACTTTGCTTCATCTTGAGTTCAGACTTCTCCTCATTGAATTACTGTGAACTTCTCTTGAACTGCCATCAAGGCAGTTTACCTGTCTGACAACTCTGCATGGCCAGTATAAATAGAACTCATGGAAAATAGTAATAATAAAAAATAATAACATTGTTAAAAGTAAAGCAAAATAGTAATAATTTGAAACATTTTCTAGTAAATGTAGTTTTAAAAGTATAGCTAAAAAAATAAAGGATAGCTAACGATTAGGAAATTTTAGGAAAATATTTAAAGTCAATCCACAGTGATAGCCACATTTTCTTTTTGTCTGGGGCTTAGTTTTGTTTCCTCATGTAGAGCAATAAAATACAGTAAAAGGTCCAAGTTGCTTACCTTAACTTGTGTCTCCCATTTGTGTTCATAAGCTGAGAAATGACATAAAGCCGTGTAGAAAGAGACAGAAAATCTAAGCATGAATAATGAGACTGTAACTCAGTTTAGCTGAGTTTCTGAAAGGAAGTGTCCACTAAATTCCACTAAAACCTCTTTTACCTATTCCTTTTCTACAAATTCTAACTGGTTTATTGACACATAGCTCATATATCATACATTTCAATAGTTTAAGCATATATTTTTAAAATTGTGCAATCAGCACCCCACTCGATTTTAGAACATTTTCTTCTTGTACTTGTTATTGTTAACTCCTCATTTCCCCCAACCTCCACTGCCTTAAACCCAAGACACAATTAATCCAGTTACCATCTCTATAGATTGGCCCATCCTGGGTTTCATATAAAGAAAAACATTTGCAGAAGGCTATTGTTGACAGTGAAAGCCCAAAATCCATTTGCAGGGTCCTCACTGGGCTTACTGCTCCAGTGAGTCCCCTCTGACTATTACCAAGGGATGTGAATAGCCTTGCTATCAGGCAAAGTGTATTGGAAAATGCACGGATGCAGATGGAGTTAGGTTAAAATTTACTACCTATCATTTGTTCTACATTTTGACCTATTTTAAATGTGTTCTAGTTTATATTTTCTGTTACCTTTTCAACTCAGGTTTTACTGTGTCATATTTTGTCATTGTTATTGTGCTTTTACGTATTTATTTTTAAAATTTTTGTTCTTGTACCTAATTCTAAAGTGTGTCTTCTCTCAGTCAAAAGTGGAATAGTCTAAGTTAGCAGTTCTCAACCTGTGGTGGCGACCCCTTTGGGGGTCTAATGACCCTTTCACAGGGGTCGCCCCATTCATCACAGTAGCAAAATTACAGTTGTGAAGTAGCAACGAAAATAATTTTATGGTTGTGGGGTCACCGCAACATGAGGAACTGCATTAAAGGCATTAGGAATTTGAGAACCACTGGTCTAAGTGTTCTGGAGCTGTGAATTATCAGTATCACTCTCTGGGATCCTACTGCATAAACTATTTTCTCCTTTGCTGACTTTGCCTATAAGTACGGAACCAGAGGATGTTTTAGAATCATTTCCTGTCCTCAATCTCATAAAATCAAGAAAGGTGTGTGTCTGAGTTGTATCTTCTCACCATATTCATTTAATCCGTCTGCTGGGCAAATAGTGAGAGAAACTGGATTCTCTGCAGAAGCATGCAGCACCAGGATGGGAGGGAGGCTATTCACAACTTCCCATGTGCAGAGGACACGTCCTTGCTTGCTGTGAATAAGGAAGCCTCGAAGCACTTGCTGATGAAGATCAAGGCTTGCAGCCTTCAGCAGTGTCAGGAAAACCAATATTCTCACATGGACCAATAGGTAACATCAATATACACAGAGAAAAGATTGAAGTCAAGGACTTCATCTTGCTTGTACCACAACCAGTGCTCATGGGAGCTGTAGTCAAGAGATCAAAGGACACATTGCCTTGGGTCAGTCAGCTGCCCAGGACCTCTTTAAAATGTTGAAATGCAAGGCTGTTAGTTACTTTGAGGACAAAGGTATGCCTGACTCAAACTATGGTATTTTTAATACCCTCATATGCATGTGAAAATTGTAAGAAAGCTGAAGAAGAATGAATGCATTTGAATTGTTGTATCAGTGAAGCATATTTAGAGCAGAGAACAACAGCAAGTTTTGAGAAGCCCTAAATTTAAAACCTGATAGTAGGAGTGTCCTAGAGCATGAAAACCTAACGATGTCCTTAGGGCTGTTGTTAGGAAATCAAAATCAAAATGACAAGAATAGCTTTGAACCAACGACTCTGCACAAACATTGGCTGGCCCGTGACTCCAGATGGAGCTGCTCCGTGCGGGGCTGCAGGGACCACATACTCGTTTCAGTGCTGCTGCTTGGGGAAGGAGATGTAAGAAGCTAACTGTAAAGAGTTCTCGAGGGTCAGTGGAGTCTGCCATGTAAATGTGTCCAAAATGTGAAAACGAGCATCTCATGGCTGTCCCCAAGACCATGCTTACCATGCGTTCCTCTTCTCTTTCCTTGTGCTGTTCAAGTCCCTTGAGCGGAGCCTTTCAGAATTGAAGCGATGCTTGAAATAAATGAAGATGACACACACGTGGATATGTTATTAAAGGCACACTTATTACTGGCCTCCGTGGCTCATTTCTGCACTCACTTAATTTCCTGTGGTTGTGCTTTTCAGCATTTCACAGGCATAATGATGATGAGAAGATGTAGCAGAGATGCCAATACATAAATACATCATGTCACCCTTTCCATGGGCCACCCATCCCCAACATGGTCAACGGCAAGGTGACCCACCTTCTAGGAAGGGTGCTACATGGACAAGAATTGTATGGAATATGAGCTCAAGAGGCTGAGAGGCAGGACCTGACTTTGGTGTGCACATCCATGGCTACAGGCCATCCTACTTTAAGAGCCAACCCTCAAACAAGAATTGCTCCGGTTTTACTACAGTGTTATGGAGGCCTGGCTTCCTATGGACATAAATTGCCATATTCTTTGGGTGAAGTGTCAGAACTTCTCTCCTATAGCACCTCAGTGACCCAGCCCCATCAGAGGAACATGCTCCCCATGTCAGGAAGCCACTTGAGTTCATCTCATTTCAACCAGTCCTTTGCTCCCCCTCCCCCTGCAAAGCTTCTCAGGGTGCTCCGCAGCTCCTGGCCCTGGGTGTTAGATGCTGTGGCGTTAGTCGCTGCAAAGACAGGAAGAAAGGAAAAGATCAAAATGGATGTCGGAAGAGACGCTGACATTTGCTCTTGAACATTAAGTCGTTCAAGTGAATGGAAGGAACTATAACTGAAAAGAGCTAAACAGAAGATTTCCAAGGACAGAAGGAAGGAATTACAATGAAATGTGCAAAGACTCAAAGTTAGGAAAATGCAAGGGAAGAATGGGTTCAGCATGCTCAGAACTGAGGGAAAACGCCTCTCAGTTGCAATTCTAGGGCCAAAATAACAAGCAACACAGGAAGGCCATTGCTGAGAGATGTGATATCTGAGTTTGGATTGTAATTCTTGAATATAGTAAATGATACCCCTGTATTTCTTCCCGGCATTTCAAATCCAGTTTTAATTCAAACCAGAAGTCAGGAACATCGTGTTTGTCAAAAGCAGGCGGCAGACTGTCACTTTCCTCCTAATGTCCATCTGTGGACGGAGCACTTGGAGATTTGACTCAAACGATGCGGTGACCTGTCTGCTGGGTAGCAGCTGGCTCCCAGAGCAGTGGTGCGCATCCACACAGGTGAAGCCGGCACTGTGGAAAGGATCACAGGTGGGAGCTTGGAATAAGGCATCTGTGGGCATGAAGCATTTTTGAAGCTATTGGATTTTATCTGCTTGTTTTCTTCACTTGTTATGCTAACATCTCATTTCCTAAAATGCTATGTGGTGTCGTTAGAGGTAATGCCTTTTCGTTTTAGAAATATCCAAGGATCCTTTTTATTCTGAACACTTTTTACCATCGCACATTTTCTCCCCATGGATACGAATCAGTCAGGTGTTCAGGAGACTCAGACAGGGCTCTTTTGTAATGCCATCAGTTACTCTTAAGCCTACTTTTGATTTTTTGTGTGTGTGTTCAAAAAAAGTGTTGCTGATGCTGAGAATATAGATAGTCACCCCCACACCACGTTATCTGTTTTTCCATGTACAGTTCAGTGACATGGATGCTGTTCTTTGAATTGGGCAACTCTTCTCACCCTCCCTGTCTGAGTTGCCCATTAATTAACGTATGCTCAGGAGCCATTGGCTGCAATTGAGAGGTTAGTAGTTTAAAACCACCAGCCATCCTCTGCAGAAAGCTTGGCCTTTCTACTCCTGTAAAGAGTTATGATACAATCTCAGGACTCACAGGAGCATTTCCACCTTCGACCCTGCCCTGTCCGGCTGCTGCCCATAGGCATGGACTTGAAGGCAGTGTGTTTGGTCTTTGGCACTGCCCCTTATCTCCTTAGCTAACCTTTAGGTTGCGGGGATCACTTGCTCCCAGGTAGGTAGTTCTCATAAGACCATCATGTTCAAGGCAGATGTTTTAATTAAGCTATTATTTGGTTGTAAGAAGATTTTAAGGGAAAACTTGGGCTTAAGGTTTAAAGATTATCTCAGAGCAAGAGTTTCAGAAGTTCACACAGCCACCATGGCTCAGAAAGTCTGGAGTCCATGTGAGAATTTGTAATTCTGTTCTGCATTTTTCATCTTTAATCTGGATTCGTCTACAGAATCTCAGATCAAAATGTCTGTACTGTCACCTAACACAATCCAGATCATTAAAGACAAAAAAGGCACAATGCAGAGATAGTAACAATGAGGGGGAGCCACTCAATTTCAGTCACCAAGCCAGATAATTAAAATACATTGCATAAGTCATGGATTATAGATTGTGATTTCCATAATTACAAGTTGGAGAGCATCTCAGGGTTCCAACAGTTCATCTCACCCATTGATGAATGATTTAGTTTTCTTGCCAAATGACCATCTTGAACCTACTTAAATTCTTCTCATATTAGAGAATGTACTTCCTCTCAGAAGAGCTCACTGCATTTTCTGACAGCCTCTTGATCTCTCTGAGACTAAGGCTTACCGATAGTCCATGAGCAAATTTCCTTTGTTTCTTAACAGTGATCCCCGTTTGTTTCCATTTACTCCTTTGCAAAGCAATAACTGACTATGTAGTTTCTTCCAAGGACTGTGTCAGGTGCCGGGAATACATGGATGAAAATGACATGATTCTTATTCTCAAGGAAAGTACAGTCAAAGGTAGATCGCAAAGACAAATAAGACATTACACTACGGTGAGAGAAATGCCACACAGAAGCATTCCCAGAGTGATGCAGGAACATATTAAGAAAGCAGATAATCTGGAGGTGTTTGTCCAGGTCGACCAGAGAAACAAATTCATAGACATTCATTTGTGTGTAAGAAAGAGCTTTATATAAAGAATAATTGTATATTAAGAAAACATCTGAGCCAAGTCCAGATCAAGTCCATAAGTCTGATATTAGCCCATATATCTGATACAAGTCTATAAATTCCTCTTCAGACTCACACAACATATCGGAAGATCACAGGCCAGTCCGTCTTGTGGATCCAGTGGCAGTGGAAGCATCTCAGCACTGGCAGGAGTCTCCACATGGCTCCTTCAGCTCCAGGGCTCTGGCTCCATCAGCATAGCTCCATGTGTCTTGTTAACAGGAATGGCTCACAGAGAGTGTGTGTGTTCCACCTCCAGGAAGGAAGACAGGAATTCCCAGAATCCTCAGAAGAAGGCCATGCCCACACAGAAGCATCATTGGCTATGATCTGATTGACAGGCTAGACTCCACCTCTTCACTCAAGTTGACAGTAGATGAGGTAACTGCCACACTGGATATGAAATTCAGTTAGACTGTCAGGTGGAGGTGGCACTTAAGAATTAAGCAAGGGGGACTCTTTAGAAGGGCAGCTCAGTTTTTGCAGGTAGAGATGGCAGCATTTGCAAAGGACTGGAGGCTAGAAGGCTAGAAGGAGCACAGTGACTTCATAAACTTCAGCAGGGGGTGGGGGAGTGGGGAGTAGGGAAATAGGGACCAAGAATAGGGGGATAGCAACAGGGCAGGCATTTATGCACGCCCTGACTTCCTCACAGTGTCTTATACCCAGGGAACTCTCTACTTCTGGGTTCAAAATTATTTTTGCAAGGACAGCACAGATCTCACAGACCAATTCACGAATATTTAGTGTATTAGGGAAGTAACAAGCTACTACCAGGCCCAACTGGTAAGTAAATTGGATGCCGTTTAGGAACGAGAATACAGTTCTTGAATCAAGACAGCTTCCAACCAAGACAGGTCTCAGCTTCTTCTGGGCTGTGTCTACGGGCAGTTGGCTCTTCTCCTCGTTGGGCCTTTTCTAGGAGGCCGCTGCCCTGCTCAGAGAAGGGTTTCAGCTCTTTAGCTCCTTTGACAAGTTCTCTACTCAATCCTCAATCTTCCTGCCTGAAGGTGCTTAGCGGCCATTCCAGCTGCTTAAGTCTTACCATGGATCTGCCGCCACCACTCCTGCTGCCGTACTGCCTTGTCCTGTCTTGCATCTCTTTTGGGAAGTTCTCAGAACAGGGATCCTGGATACAAAGGGCATGCTCTGCTCAAAGTTCCTCTGTAGGATTGACCCTATGGAACCCCGCACTTTACTCATTTTAAGCCATGGTCCTCAGGCCAGACCACAAATCAACGGATGGTCATGGTAGACTACAGCACTTGGCTTGCATCTAGACCACCAGTTTCTACAAGGCCACCTCATCCTGTCAGGTAATTTCACACATTCTATTTGCACAGTCGACTGAGGCTTACCATTCTCTGCTCGTCTGTGAAATAAATCAATCATGGCTGCCCAGTGAAGGCCAGGAAGTCCAACTCTAAGAAGAAATCCATTGCACTGCATCTGAGCTCCACGCCAACATGTGAGCATCCTCATTATTAGACAAGGACAACCTGAGGGCCCTCCAGCACATCCTCCCTGATTGCTCTTCGGCAGCATTAATCACTCCTCCTCTGTGCTCTGGCAAGGAGCCCTGCTGGCACAGTGGACACTCCTTGGGCTGTGATCCATAGGTCAGCAATTCAAAACCACCAGCTGCTCTTTCTACTCCTGTAGACCATTACTGCCTCATACACTCACAGGAAGCAGTTCTCCCTGTCCTGTTAGGGTTGTTGACGAGTCGGCTTCAACTCAATGGCAGTGATTGAGTGCTCTAGTAGTCTTTTATGCATTTCCTTTAAAACTTGAACTGTGCCTAGGGTTATAAAACAAAGCAAACTGGTGCAAGATAGCACCGATGAGACACACAACTTTCCTCTAGTTCTTCAGTGCTATCTTCCCCCCACTATCATGTCCTCAATTCTACCTTACAAATCGGATTAGATCAGAACATGCACACTGCTATAGTTAAGAGCCCATGACACAGGGAATCCAGGATAGATAACCCCTCAGAGCCAACAAGGAGAGTAGAGCTACCAGGATGATTAGGTGAGGGTAGGGGGAGAAAGGGGGAATCAATCACAAGGATCAACCTAGAACCCCCTTCCAGGAGTACTAATAATGGAAGAGTGGGTGAAGGATGATGGAGGATGATGTAAGATGTGGAAAAAATTATCTCTAACTTATCAAGGGTTCCTGAGCGAGGGTGGGTGGGGGAGGGAGGGGGAAGAAATGGGGAGCAGATCAGAGGCTCAAGTGGGAACAGAATGCTTTGAAAATGATGATGGTGGCATATGTGTAAATGTGCTTGACACATTGGAGGAATGTATGGATTGTGATAAGAGAAGTAAGAGCCCCCAAAAAAGTATTTAAAAAAAAGAAAAGCAAACTAAAACAAGCCAGCCCTCTTTTTGCTGTGTGATGTGGAATCACAGTGACCCTGTTAGGACAGTGCAGAACTGCCTCGTCTTCCTCTGTGGAATGGACCGGTAGTTTTGAAATGCCAGTTTTTTGGTCAGCAGACTTGTGCATCATCACTGTGCCCTGGTGGTGCGGTGCTTAAAGTGTTTGGCCACTAACCAAAACACCAGCTGTTCAAATCCACCAGCTGTTCTGTGGAAGAAAGCTTCCATAAATATGTACAGCCTTAGAAACTCTGTGGGGATTTTCACTCTGTCTTATGAACTGAAATTAATTCAAAGGCAGTCTTGTGTCTTTGTTTTATTGATCTATAATTAACATATCATGCAGTCCAATCATTCAAGCATATCAAGAAAACAAAGACACAAGGTATCAGGCATTTATGGAAGCTTTCTTCCACAGAACAGCTGGTGTATGTATGGACTGATTGTGGCTTTTGTAGCTTTTTCCTTTCTTTTTTTTCCCCAACAATTTTATTGGCATATCATTCACCTGTAATACAGTTTAATAGTTTGATCTCATCAACAAGAGTTGTACAATGATCACAACTACAACCCATTTTAGAACATTTTCATCCTTTTAAAAACATTTTATTGGGGGCTCGTACAACCCTTATCACAGTCCATACATACACCCATTGTTTCAAGCACATTTGTACATTTGTTGCCATCATCATTCTCAAAACATTTTCTTTCTACTTGAGCCTTCGGTATCAGCTCCTCATTTTTCCCCTCCCTTCCTGCCCCCCCCTCTCAAGAACCCTTAATAATTTATAAATTACTATTATTTTGTCATATCTTACACTGTCCGACGTCTCCCTTCACCCACTTTTCTGTTGTCCATCACCCAGGGAGGAGGTTATACATAGATCCTTGTAATCAGTTCCCCCTTTCTACCCGATCTTCCCTCCACCCTCCAGGTATCGCCACTCTCACCACTGCTCCTGAAGGGATCATCTGTCCTGAATTCCCTGTGTTTCCAGTTCCTATCTGTACCAGTATACATCCTCTGGTCTAGCCAGATTTGTAAGGTAGAATTGGGATCATGAAAATGGGGGGAGGAAGCATTTAAGAACTAGAGGAAAGTTGTATGTTTCATCATTGCTACCCTGCGCCTTGATTGGCTCATCTCTTCCCTGTAACCCTTCTGTAAGGGGGTGTCCAGTTGCCTACAAATGGGCTTTGGGTCTCCACTCTGCACTCACCCTCATTCACAATGATATGATTTTTTGTTCTTTGATGCCTGATACCTGATCCATTTGACACATCGTGGTCCCACAGGCTGGTGTGCTTCTTCCATATGGGCTTTGTTGCGGCCGCTTGTTTATCTTCAATCTTTAAGACCTCAGACACTATATCTTTTGATAGCCGGGAACCATCAGCTTTCTTCACCACATTTGCTTATGCACACATTTGTCTTCAGCGATCATATCGGGAAGGTGGGTCTTTTTTCTTCTACACATTCATATTAAGTCTTGCTTCTGCCCCTCTCTTTCCTTCCATGTCCCCAGGCAGCTTGTTTCTCATAGGCTCTACACAAATTACAAACTCTAGAATATTGACTCTTAAGCAACCTGTTCTACTTGCCTGATACAACATTTTATGGATATTTCTGCTTTTCTTTGTGTTCTGGAGAGATTAGCTTCCCATTCATTCAGTTAGCATATGAATTTTGAATATAAACTATAGGTGAGTTTTCACTATCTGTCAACAAGTGTGGTTGTCTGTATATATAAATTTTGCCTGGAGGGTAGAAAATGTCCTAAATTTGATTATGGTTACGATTGTACAACTCTTCTTGTCATGATTGAACTATTGAGTTGTGTGGTATATGGATTACATACTAATAAATGTATTTAAAAATTTTTTCAGGCTGAATTTAAACAGTGAGGCAGTATGACATTTTAAAGAGAAATAGAAAAGCTTTACTTTCAGGTACATTTGAAGTTTTCAGTTCCTTTAGTAGGGTACCGCATATATGCAGGGCCTACATTTTGTTTTCACTGAGCAAATTTTCAAACACTTAAAATAAAAGACAAAATATGGGAGAGTCTTGCTTTTCATATAGGCTACTTTTAGAGACTACAGCAACCCAGGTTTTCAGTTAACAGGGATTGGACAGTTGTTCAGCTGGCTCTTCTCACTGGTAAAATGACTTCAGCTTTCTGGTTTGACTCACATGAGTGTTTGGGTTTCACCTACAGCACGCATGTTGCACAATTTTGAGAACCACAGTATTAGGAAGGTGCTAGGATCTGCATTGCATACCGAGGTCCTCAAGTCCACCCATCACCAAGAGTGAAATCTGGGAATCTGGTATGATTACGATGAAACTATTCTGTGTGGAGAAAATTGCCCAGAGAATTGCCTGGGTACAATGAGAGCACATTATCTGAGAGACCACCAAACGTGTCTGTACCTGAAACCAATAGAAGCAAGCTACTGGTTGCATAAGAATCTAGCTGGAGTTCCAGGACAGAGCAGCAGAGGACTTCCCATTTCTAATTTATCCGGAGTCTTAGCAGAATGACGTGACTTGGCAGTATACTTCTGAAAAACAGGTCTGGAGAACCCCATGGTAGACAGTTGCACTCGGGTACACATGGGATCTCCACCAGCCTCAAACCAGCGGCCAGGAAGACTGGGGAACATGGTCCAGGGCATAGTCTCCATTCTGGAAGATCTTTGTGTAGTCTCTGTGTGTGGTGCTTGTTGCCCTGCTCTGTCCTGGCAGTGCAGCTTATGACACTGGGTTTGTCACTTGTTTGTGCTGTCAGAAAGAAAGGTTCATGCTTTGATTTTGAAGGGCACTTTGGGACTGCCTGTAGATTTCTATCTGTGTGTGCACAAGAGGAAAGTAAAAGGAAATAGAGGAAAGAACTAGGAGGGAAAGGGCATTTATAGAGGTCTAAATACAGGCATGTACATATGTAAATATATTTATATATGATGATAGGGAAATAGATCTATGTACATATATTTATAGGTTTAGTATTAAGG
>NW_022103968.1:42685487-42715156 GCF_000313985.2 Echinops telfairi
CGCTGAAGACAAAGTGGGTGCATAAGCAAATGTGGTTAAGAAAGCTGATGGTGCCTGGCTATCAAATGATATAGAATCTGGGGTCTTAAAGGATTGAAGATAAACAAGTGGTCATCTAGCTGAGAAGCAACAAAGCCCACATGGAAGAAGCATACCAGCTGTGTGATCATGAGGTGTTGATTGGATCAGGTTCAGGCATCAAAGAACAAAAAGTCATGTCATTGTGCATGAGGGGGAGTGGAGAGTGGAGACACAAATCCCATCTGTAGGCAATTGAGCATCCCCTTATGGAAGGGTCCCGGGGAGGAGATGAGCCAGTCAGGGTGCAGTATAACACCATTGAAACATACAACTTTACTCTAGGTCTTTAATACTTCCTCCTCCCCGACTATCATGACCCCAATTCTACTTTACAAATCTGGCTAGACTGGAGCATGTACATGGGTACAGATAAGAGCTGGAAACACAGGGAATCCTGGACAGATAAATCCTTCAGGACCAATATTGAGGGTAGAGATACCAGGAGGGTAAGGGGAAAGTGGGGGGAGAAAGGGGGAACAGATCACAATGGTTTACCTATAACACCCTCCCTGGGGGATGGACAACAGAAAAGTGGGTGAAGGGAGTCATTGGTCAGTGTAAGACATGAAAAAAAAATTTTATAGATTATCAAAGGTTCATGAGGGAGGGAGGATGAGGGTGGGAGGGGGAAAATGAGAAACTGATACCAAGGGCTCAAGTAGAAAGAAAACATTTTGAAAATGATGATAGCAACAAACGTACAAATGTGCTTGACACAATGGATGGATGTTTGGATTGTGATAAGAGTTATACAAACCCCCAGTAAAATAATTTTTAAAAAAAGACTCAAGTAGATGGACTGACACAGCAGCTTCAAACATGGACTTAAACATAGCATGATTGTGAGGATGGAACAGGACATGATGAGGTTTCTGTTCTGTTTCATACGTAGTTGCTTTGAGGGAGAGCCTACTAGACAGCTCCTAACAATTACAACAAAAACAATCTCCTTTCCCATGCAATGTGATTGGTTGTTTCCAATAAATGCTGATAGATTGTGTTAAGAAGAAAGAAAGAAAGCACATTAATGTGCTTGTTTTACTTCTGATTAATAATATATTTGTATTATAGGTTGTATAGCGATATTTATCATATAATGTAGAAAATGACCCAACTAGGGTATTATTAATAAATAGTAACACGGATAATCAGAAGGAGAATAATGACACTGTTCATGCATTCTGAAGAGTATAACCAATGACATTGCACAACTTAGGGAGAAATTGTTTAATGACAACCTAAGCCACAAACAGAATAAAATACTTTTAATAGTCTTTTCTGCCATTTAAGATATTTCTGGCTCATCCTTACATCTCATACTTACTCTAGGAAATTAAGAAGCATTTAGTAAAATTTCTAAACATCAAGATATAGGTAGAACTGTATTCAAGGCTTTGGCACACCATGAGATCAAGTAACAGATAAGAAGGTGATTGCAAATGAGAGTTCATGAGATAAACGACTGCAAATATTTCAACCTTTTATTTAACGCATTTAAATGAAATATTTTAACTCATTTATGGAGTTTACAGAAATATATATTCTTTTCTGTACACTAAAAAAGTTTATTTAAATGCAGCTGTTGCTCAGAGAACACAAAGGCGGCCTAGTGATCAGAGAGGTTGTCAGGACAGCACATTGCTAATGACACTGGGTCAGGCCAGGTAACTGTGTTGCCATAGAAACCCTGTAGCGTCAAGTTTAATAAGCTACATAGGCACCTTTCTATAAAAGAGCCCATTTTTCAATGTTATCTTCTAAAACCAGGTTACTCACTAAATTTAAATACTTTTTTTGGAGAAAAGGGCAGGTCCAGTTTTTAGTGACAGCAGCCTCTTTCCTAATACGATATGCAGTCTGTCTCTAGCCAGACCTACCGAAGTAGCAGCTAGGTCTATGCTGACCACCGCTCACATACTAAGGGACGTCCTACTAAGGAACATGGTGCTGCTCAGGTCTGAAAAAGCACTTCCAAATGCTAACGGTTCCTGTGGTCACCACCCATTGGCTGACCCAACCATAAATGTGCCATGAGAGTTGTCTATGTTTCAAATCATAAAGTGTTCTGTGGAAGCTCCCTGGCTTATTTCTTACCATGTCTGTCATTCTCTTAAAACTGAGTATCTCCCCCTGTTGAGAAAACAAAGTAAGTCAAGTTCAGAAGAAGGGAGAAGGAAGGACTCCGAGAAGATAAGAGTGTCTTGATGTGCCACTGTCGTTGGCAGGCCAGCCTTCCCTGGTGGTGAGCAAACACAAGCAGGCATCGCAAAGTTCCTGGGCAAATATTCTTGTCTTTCAAACCCAGTTTTCCAAGGACTTCTTGGCCAAGTAGCTGTCTTCCAAATTTCCTGGCACTTCTTGAAGCTCTTTCATTTTTTAAGTTTTGTATTCTGTTTATTGTTATTTTGAAATCATAGACAGCTAGGATTTCAGTGTTCTGTTTTAATTAGTGTGTTAGTCTGGGTAAACTAGGGAAAGAAATCCACAGAAACTCATATGTCTAAGAGAGATTTTTATATAAATGGTAAGTGTACATTAAGGAAACATCCCAACCTAGTGCTGTCCAAGCATGTAAGTCCAACATTAGCCCATATGTCCAACACCAATCTACAAAGTCCTCCTCCATCTCACAAAACATACACAATGATGCCGACTGCACAAGGAAAGCCGAATCAGTGAACATGTAAGCATCTCAGCACTGTCAGGGGTCTCCACACAGCTTGTCCAGCACTCAGGGCTGCATCAGGGTAGGTCCATGTGGCTTCTCCTCAGGGATGTCTTGCAGGAAGTGAGCCTTGCCAGCTGAAGCAGGGAACTGGCTAAGGAAGCTGCACCCTGATCTGACCATCACAAAGCAAGAGACCAGAGAACTCGAGAGGCGAGACTCACTGAACCATTTATCTCACCATCCTTCAATTAACCCCACCTGTGTTTATCGGCCAGGTTAGCACAATAAACCTTAACTATCTCAATTAGTGTTGCTCTGTTTTACTTTGCTTTCAACACACCATTTAGCAAAGATGAAAAATAATACTCAAACAAATAACCGATTCCCCGATTCTGTAATGTTGACAATTGTATGATGAGCCGTCATTTGAATGCCACATTAGAGGGATGGAGGAAGAGACTCCTCAACCCACTCAATGATTCTGGGACAGTTTCTAACCACAGACATGTCAAAATGTGAATGAAATGCTCATCCTAGTATGCAAATTTTGGAATAAAATTACAGTAAGAGAGATGAAAGTAAAGATTAAACAGAAAATGAAAATATAGGCTATCTTTTGAATTTCCTCCAGATGATAAATTATATGGTTTTAGAAACATCTTGAGAGACTTTCCACGCCTATCTTTGAAAGATGTTATTTATACTTGTTAATGGTTATCATTTTAAATCATATTAGTTATACGCATAAGTTAAAATGTGTGCTTATCCCTTAAGTATGTTAAAAAACATTAATTTAGCATGCAATTCTACTTTTCTTAGCTGTTGGTGGGCAGAGGTAGATGTGGTATAATAACATGGAGGAAAGAGCAGTTAGGTTCTATCAGAGGCTATCACTGTGTAGGTCAATAAAGACTCAAAAGTTAAATTCAAGGTCAAGGCTAAGTTGGGAACCGGAGGGAGGAGGTGTCTTATCAAATACAATAATCTGAAATCATATAAGGTTCAGCTGAGATAAAGCCTGGTTAGCAGTTTGCCTTGACAGTGTTTGCTTGCGTGCACACACATGCACACACACACACATATCTGATAATGCATCTTGTTTGAGGAGGCCAAAATTTTCTTATTGTAAAATGAGGCTTAATTTTGTTTGCATCATCATATATTATTTGATCATCCAGCATTGATCTGATTCAGCTTGCATTAAAGTACATGTGAAAAAAATAGAATTCTAAGTTAGCTTTACTTAAAAGGTCAGAGGTGTGGCGGTCAAGCTCCCTCACTGTTACCTGGTGTCTTCCTCTCCAAGCTGACCTCCACATGGCCTAGTGGATTGTATCATGTGCTTCGTGCAGATGCTTCCGCCTGTGAGTCTGGTAAATAATGCCCTAAATAAAAGCAGCATGCACTTTGTCGCTTCTGTTATTTTCCACAGTATTCGCCATGCCTGAAGTGCTTATACCTTCTGGATACCTTTCCAGGTATTATCATGTTAGTTCTTATTCTTCCTACAAAGCCCTTCTCAAGAATTATGTCCCTTGTGATGCCTTTACTGATTACAGTGTCTCTAAGAGTTTAAACAGTTAACATGCTTTGTTGGTTGGACACTGTAGTCTACCAGAAGTATCTCAGAACAAAAACTGAGCCATCTCCTGATGGACAGTCAGCCTTTATAAACCTGAAGAAGCACCATTCTACTCCGGTGCACGCAGGGCCACCAGGCGTCAGAATAAACCTGATGGCCGCTCCTTTTTAATCATGATTATTTTTGTTATGTCTAATAAGCTGGCTTTTTGTTTAATAAGTTTAAGAAGTCGACTTTGAATTAGAATAAATAACATCATCGACCTGAGGTTTCAATCCAGTCTGTACTTCTTAGCAGTTTCCATAAAATTTAGAAAGCCTTTAAGCCATTGTCTCAATATATGTAAAATGAGGAAACGATATAGCCTTGTTAGTGAAATAGGTTTGAAGTTGAAATAAGCTTGTATAAAAGAGCACCACATAAATGATAGTTTTTGTTTATTGGCTGGTTTTATACCATCACCAACATGACACTGAGCATTTCCAGTATTATTCAAATGTTGCTTCTCTAAACTTAGAGTATCAGCTTTTGAGGATGTGAAATGAACCTTACTATATAATGCCACTTCTTACAAAAATACTGATTCCCAAAGTGTCATACATGACAAAAAAATAATAATTTCTAATTTATAAAATAATAAATGATAAATTACCAAGGGAGGGAAGTGGGGAGGGAGGGGAAAATGAGAAGCTGATACCAAGGGCTCAGAAGAAAGAAAATGTTTTGCGAATGATGATGGCAACAAACATACAAATGTGTTTGACACAATGGATGTGTGTATGGATTGTCATAAGAGTTGTACGAGCCCCAATAAAATGATTTTAAAAAGAAAAGGGAATGTTAGAACCTAAAAGAACAAACAAACAAACTGATTCCCAATCTGTTTGAGAAATGAGAATTATTCTGGGAAAGTGTGAAGGTCGTGGTCACACTTGGTATTTTAGTCTTCTACTACCTTCAGTGTACATAATCCTTTATAGTACATAATCTTTTAGAGTTGGAAAATATCCTTTATGGCTATTTGCTTGATTGCAGACCCACTGAAGTTCTGACCTGTAGACCATGTCAGATCTCCGAGGCCTTGCCAGTGTTCACAGGAGCAGACAACTGTGTGGTTCTCCCTCAGAGTAGCTGCTGAGATGGAACCTCTGGGCTGGCGGTTAGCAGGCCAAGGCTGACCCAACAGTGCCCTCAGGGCTCCTAGATTACAGGTTCTTCTTAAGTGCCATGCAGTAGATTCTAATAGCTCATAGCAACCTTCTGCCCAGTGGTTGTGATATTTGAACCCATTGCTGCCACCACCATGTCAATCTATCTCCTTGAGGGTTCCTCTTCTTCACTGATCTTCCACTTTGCCAAACATGGTCTCCTTTTCTAAGGACTGGTCTTTTCTGATCACATATCCAAAGTACGTAAAATGAAGTCTTGCCGTCCTCACTTCTAAGGAGCATTCTGGCTGTCCTTCTTCCAAGACGGAACTGGTTGTTCTTCTGGAAGTCTGTAGTAACTTCAGTGTTCTTCGTTAACACCCTATTTCAAGTGTATCAACTCCTCTGTTGTCCTCCTTACTTGTGTCCAACTTTGGGACATGTGCACCTTAGTCTTCAAAGGTTACACAGTGGATTTCCAAAAATCTGTGTAAAAATAGAATTAAAATAGAATAGAATATTCTATGAACTTTTTGAAGCCCCTTCCTTTTCCTCCTCTGCTTTTTTACAGAAAGCATATATAGTAATATCCATAGATTATTTAATTATATATGTTAAGTTCGCCTTGGACCAAGTGTCCTTGAGTCGAAGTTCCAGATTTAACATTTTCTGGTTGTTGAGTTCCCCGATGGGTTACATTGTCCCTCTCAGCCTCAGTTTCCTTCCCTTAAAAATGAGATAATAGGAGAACCCCACTCATAAATGACTTTTGGAAATAGGGACATCCTGCCCACAAAACACCTAGCAAACAATCCGTTGCATGGAACAATTTAGTTAACAACATATTTAACACTCGTTAAATCAGTGGTTGCTATTGCTTATTGATTAAGTCTGACAGGACTCTGTCAGTTCTCTAAAACAGTGTGGCAAGGGCTGTTTTCTATTTTCTTAGCCTACTTTAATTTAAAAAAAATGATTAGAGGATGGGAGTGGGGAGGGAGGGAAAAAAGAGGAGCTGATACCAAGGGCTAAATAGAAATTTAATGTCTAGAAAATAATGTCTAGATAATAATATGGCAACATGTACAAATGTGCTTGATACAATTGTTCTTTGGATTCTTATAAGAGCTGTAACAGCCCCAATAAAATGTTCTTTAAATGGTATTTTTTTAAAAGAACTGGTGAAAAATAATAAAATAAATGATTAGAAATCAGACAAGCCCTTTGGGAGGATTACTCCAACTTTACACAACAAACTCTAGGTCTTGGCTGTTGTCGGAAGGTTGCTGAAGGATTGTGGCTGTTGTAGCCCAACCCTGATGAAAACCATCGTACCTCAGTATACTGTGATCACGTTCTAGCCCCTTGAGAGCAGCTCTCAATTGCTTGAAGAAGTTTTGCGAAAACAAACGTAGAATTCTTAAACAAACAAACAAAGAATCCAGAAAGTAGTATTTGGGGGCAAGACCAGTCACTTCAAAAGTGCATGAATTTGATATCTTCAAATGTAAATATCTGTTTTGAAGTTGCCTTGTAAGTTTGCAGTAATGTTACTTCCGGTAGCATAAAATATGTACAATTAATGAATTAATGCTACTACTAATTGATTATGAGAATTCAGACTCCAAGGAGTATCCTACCACCCTCTTTCTGTGAAAACATCAAACAGTGGGCTGGAAGAGTAGAAAGGAGAAAAAGATTTTTCTCTCTTGAACTGCTCACCGAAGATAACTAATGGTATCCCAGATGTTGGCCTCCCTGTGTATCAAATATTTAAATTCAAAAGAAGAGCAGGCATTTATAATATCTGGTGTTCCTCTCATTTCTGGTGTTCTATCATTCTAATGCCTAAAGGAATTTAATCAACCTAGAGCTATTTAGCCCAAATTTACCTGTGATTACGACTAACCAATGGTATTTGTTATTCAAATTCACAAACTGAAGAGCCATGTGAGGACTGAAACCGAAACAAACGTGCCCGTGACCTCTCAAATTATAAACTACTTTCTTTTTACAGAATGAGAAAGGGAGCAAGAAATGGAGATATTAAATATTATAAGGCTTCTTCATGTATGAAGTGGAAAATGAAATGATTTTCTTTTTAAAATATCTAAATGTAGTAGTTTACTAATTTTTAAAAGAAGGCACTGATAGATTAAAATGTGTGAAAGGCAGAACTCTATGTGTAAGGCACAAACCTGTCATAAAATGGAAACAAATATTTTTCACTAAAATGATTGTTGAAAAATTGTGAGACTACATCCTGTCAGATGGGGTGGGGTGGGGGGATTATGAGCCTGGGGAAAGTGAGGTAATTGTACCACGTTCCGGCTATCAAAGGTTCAGTGTAGATGCAACAGTTGCTTCTGAGGTTATAAAACCGAGTGACATTAGGTCCGTCAGAATGAAGCTCTGCACAGTCTTGCACCATCTTCACGATTACTGGATGCTGTGCCCCTTATTACAGCCATTGTGCCAATCCATCTCATTAAGGATCTTCTTTTCCTGCTAGCCCCCTAGTTCACCGCAGGATATTCTTCTCCAGGTCTGCTCACTCCTGATAACGAATCCTAAGTATATGAGACCAGTTCTTGACTTCTATAGAGCGTTCTGGTTATTCATGGACTCTCTGATATTCTTCACCAAGACCATAATTAAAAGGCATCTGTTCTTCCTGGGCCTTTCTTCTTCATTGTCCAGCATTGCAAATGATTCTCCAGCTGACTTAATTATAATTTATTTTTTAGAAAATATGGGGCTGCATAAACTACTGAAAATATTTATTGATAAGTAAATTTCTCCCTGTTAGTTGCCTACATTAACCTGATTTTAATGATACCAATATTACTCTTTTGGGATGGCAGAAAAGCAGCTGTCATACCTTCTGAGCTGATCTCTCTGCCCCGAGTTTAATTGGTGCATCAGAATCCTTTTGAAGCCACTGTTTGGATGGACCTTTCTTTGACGGCACTCTGATTATATCAGGACAGATGTACGTACCATGGAGAGAGCCCGTCTGCAGCTCAGAGGCAGGTTTAAAGAGATTTTGTTTGGCATGAGTGAACTGGAAAACTAACAGCAATCCTTTTTAACTGACCCTTAGACTTTTTTGACTCTTTAATAACAATAAGTTTCCCCAAACTAATGGGTGCTTCTCATTCTGTCTAAAATAGCAGTGCTTTGTTATATCTACGTAATATTCTTCGGCTTTCTCTGCTGTCAGCATTCTGCTCGGAATAACACCTTCCCATTCCACTCCTCTTTTTTCTGCCTTTTCATTTTCTGTAGAAGGTAAAGAATACTGGGCTTGAGCCACATAGACATGAATTTTATTCATTTTACCGTATAGCAGAGGAAAGCCTGAAGAAGCCGTTTAAGCATTTCATCAAACCTTAGATTGTTCATTTATAAAATGGGTATAAAATGGGCATGATTGCACAAAGTCAGTGTAACCGAACTCCTCCTCTATTAAAACTGGTTGTGCTTTCTGGGGGGGGGGGCGGAAATGGGTATGAAATGATTAAATGAATATCAAAGTAGTCAATAAATATGCCTTTCTTTTTTGTAAAATCGTTTTATTGGGGGCTCGTACAACGCTTATCACAATCCATCCATACATCCATTGTGTCAAACATATTTGCACATTTGTTGCCATCATCATTCTCAAAACATCTGCTTTCCACATGAGCCCCTGGCATCAGCTCCTCATTTTTTCTCCTTCCCTCCTCTTTCCCCTCTTCCTCATGATCCCTGATAATTTACAAGTCATTATTCTTTTGTCATAACTTACAATGTCCAATGTTTCCCTTCACTCACTTAATGTGCCTTTCTGTACTCCATTGAAGATTCTGTTATACTCAAAATGAATTGAATAAATGATTTTTTTTGGTACGTTTAATATAGTGCCCCTTCAAACCTTACCTGTATTAGGAGACCTAGTGGTAGCTTGCTCTCTAAAGTACTTAGGCTCAATCTATAATAAATAATGATGAATAGTTGTTGTTGTTTATAAATCATTTTATTAGGGTCTCATACAACTCTTATCACAATCCATACATATATCAATTGTGGAAAGCACATTTGTACATTCATTGCCCTCATCATTCTCAAAACATCTGCCCTCCACCTAAGCCCCTGGCATCAACCCTCATTGTCCCCTCCCTCTCTGCTCCCCCCTCCCTCATGAACCCTTGATAATTTATAAATTATTATTTTGTCATATCTTGCACTGTTCTCCCTTCACCCACTTTTCTGTTGTCCATCCCCCAGGGAGGAGGTTATATGTAGATCCTTGTAGTCGGTTTCCCCTTTCCAACCCACCCTCCCTCCACCCTCACAGTATTGCCACTCACCCCACTGGTCCTAAAGGGATCATCTGCCCTGGATTTCTTGGGCTTCAGTTCCTATCTGTACCAGTGTACATCCTCAGGTCTAGTCAGATTTGTAAGGTGGAACTGGGATCATGAGAGTAGGGGGAGGAAGCATCTAAGAACTAGAGGAAAGTTGTCTGTTTTATCTTTGCTACAATAATGGATAGTTTTGTGGGCTACAATTTACTCTGTAAGTCACCAGTTTTTAACTGGACCTTTGAGCAAAGGTAAATTTTAGTGTAGTGAAATTCTAAGTTCATTAACAACTATTGATCAGAAAGAAGGAACAATACTTAGCAAATATGGCCTTGGTAATAGAAAAGAAACCACTTTAAAGGGCAACTTGAGAAGACAAAGTAAAGCAATGTGATGAAAAGATTTATCTTCAAACTCATTAATTTGATCTTTCATTGGTTCAGTTCTATTGTTTTGCTTCTTCAAAGTGTTGTCTAATTCTAATAGTTGAGAATTATTGATCTTCTGGATTTCTAGATGGTATTTTTGTACAATATAAGCCATATATACTCGAGTATAAGCTGACACGACTGTCAGCTGAGTTTTACCACAAAATTTTACCACAAAAACTGCATTAAAAATCTGCTGAAAAACTTGGCTTATACATGAATATATACAGTAACTTTTTTGTTTTAACTCATCCTTTCTTTTGCCAGCTAGCTTTTGCTTTGCCTTTTTATGCCTTTGTTGAAGAAGTTTCAAACCTATACCAGGGACTCCTTGGGAGAAAGATGTGGTTTTCTGCTCCCATAAAGATTTACAGCCTCAGAAACAGAAGCAGCCCTACAGAATGGCTATGATTGGAATTAACTGCGTGGTAGTGAGTTTGCTTTGGATTTAGTAGCTAAAACACCAGAACATTTGACAAAATTAGCAACTATCTAAACATCAACAGCTACAAAAACAACAAGGCTTGCTAGTAGCATGATGACACTCCATGATGCAAAGTGTCATTGCAACTGGATAATAATGACAGCTGTGATGTGAGAGCCTTAGAAAGCTCAAAGAACAAATTAGCACAGACTTTTACCATGTAAGTGTGTTGATACATGGAAGCTTGGCTTACAACATTTTCTCGTTGTTAGAACTATAGGGATAAATTTTGGAGGAAACAATGCAAAAAATGTCTAGCTTAGGTTTTCATTTTGATGTAAGTCCTTCTGGCAGTTCCACCTGGTTTGACATGCCCACCCCCCCTCCACACATACACACCCCTCTACTGGTAACATCCAGTGCTAATAAAATAGTCATTTGCCTAAAATATGACAGAATTTAAAACAAGGTGTTATTTTATGAGTGTAGTCAGCATTTTTTTATTTATTCTGGTACATATTTACTTATTTTACATGTGTGATCATTTCATTAATTTTTATTGTGTCCCAAGATATTTTCATTTTAAATCTATTTTAAATATAAAGGAGCAGTGTTTGCTTCATAATCAAGTGCTTTATAAATGGTTTGCAATATTTTAAGCTACTCCAATATTGGAACCCAGACTCCAAATTCAGTACAATTGAGTCTGTTCTGATTCATAGCAACCCTATAAGATATGGTAGATCTGCCCCTATGGGTTTCTGAGACGCTAACTCTTGACAGGAGTAGTATTGTTTAAATCAACTCTGAAGTATTTTGGAACCTTAAGAGGTGGAGAATGCAGACAATCTAGACTTCCCTCTCATCGTCTGACCTTTCACACAGGCATACACCGAAGGTAGATAGTACATTCCCAGCTCATAGACTACATGAGTGGGCTTCAAAAGGTTTGTGGAAAATGGACTTAAATGATAATGAAATTTCCCCATGAACGTTTTGAAACTCCATAGTAGATGTTATTAAAGACACATGGCACTGTGTCCAAATTCCACTACTGATTCAGAAAAGGGTTTGTTTGTTTTCTTTATTTTTCAGAGACAATACATTTGTCTCTATATCTCAGTACGGCCTCACTCACTGCCAGGGAGTCAATGCTGACCCATAGTGACCCCTTGTATGTTTCCGAGATTGTAGCTGTTACAGGAGTAGAAAACCCCTCTTTCTCCCTGTGAACTCATGGTGGTTTTGACCAGTCGTCTATGCAGATAGCAACCCAACTGTGATCAGTAGGTTTATTGTGCCAACCTGGCCAATAAGAACATGTGGAATTAATAAGTCACAGTTTAATTGGAGGGCAAAGAGATAAATGGCTCAGCCAGCCCTGCCTTGCTTTCTCTTGCTCTCTGGTGATCAGACCAGTGTGTGGCTGCCTCAACTTGTGAACTATACTACCTGTGGGACACCCAACCCATGGACTGTGTTGCTAGAGCTTGAGGTTCCTTTGAGAACTGCTTCACCATACTGCTGGTGTATATATCGCTTGAGCTGGGGACTGTCAGAACCTGTCATCTGGCTGACTGTTGGTGACCTGCCCTGATGTTTGCTGCCTGTGGCTGGATTGCCTACATTGCTCTACAGAAGACTCAGCTATCTACTTCCTTGACCTTGGACCCAACAGCCCTCGTGAGTTGAAGGACTTCCAGTATGTTAACTGTTTCACAGAAGTGAGTTAAACTGAGCCTTCTGTATTGCCGTGTGGACTAATTAGCTGCTACATTCCTTTGTGTTGTCCTGGTTTATTTCTATAGAGAACCCCGTCTAACACACTAACTCATAACCACTACACCACTAGGATACTAACTTCAATATTTTATTATTTCATGAACACCTAATTTGTACTGATGACTAGTTTAAAATGTGTACAATGCAGAGTAAATAAATGTTCAGTAAGTGTCTAAAACTCAAATAGAAAATAAAATTACTGAGAAGTACCCAAATCTCAAATGGAAAATTAATTTTGGGTTTCTGCTGCTTAGAGTTAAGTTTCAAGACTATAATTGCATAAACTAAAACACCTGCAGAGTAATCTAACAGAGAAAAAGGAAAATTGGTACACTGAGCCCTGGTAGAGGGAGTGTATTACAACTGTGTATGAGTACGTTGTTTATTTTAATTGTCTTGAAAGATTTTCCTTTACACTGAGAAACCTTTAGCAGACAACAGTGATGTTATGAAGAAAACAATAGCCTTGCAAAATACAAAATAGCTACAAACTATTTCATGGGATTTGGCATTTTATATCTGTACTCCGCAGGCAGGCATTGTGTACATTTATTGCCAAATGTGGGATCTGGGCATTGTAAATGCCTCCAGGAAAAGGCTGGTTGGGGAGAGAAGCAGCCACTCCCGTCCTAAACACCCTTCTACAGCTGGTTGTGTTATTACACCCTGGTCTTTTATGGTCGTTTTGGGGGTGTCTGAGAGTTTGCTGTCTGCAGCATTTGTCCCTTGTTTTACGTTGTTCCTGTTGTTATTGTTTAACCAACAAATGGTAAAATGCAAACTTGTACAATTGTTGTTTTTTTTACATTTCCATTTGTTTTCCTACGAAATAGTTGGTTCCCTAAATTCTCACATAGGGAATATTTTGAAAAGAAGATGTCAATACTTTCTGACTTCTTTGTGTATATATTTTGGGTCGAATCAGTATAACTAGACTTGAGAGGAAAAGCGTAGAGTAAATTTAGCTTTAAATTTTGATGCAAATTCATATTCACTCAGTCTGTTAGTCTTCAGGCATTATTAACCTCCTCTTATGCACTAGGAGCCCCGACGGTGTAGTAGTTACGAGTTGGGCTGCTAACCACAAAGTCAGCAGTTTGAAAACATTCAGCTACTCCATGGGAGCCAGACAAGGCTTTCTATCCTGTAAACAGTTGTGGCCTCGGTAATTCACAGGCACAGTTCTATCTTGTTCTATAGGGTTGCTATGAGTTGGCATCAACTGGATAGATGGCAGTGACAGAGATGGACCAGGGACAATATTTTAATTCTATTTAACATTCTTTTGTGAACTTTTACTGCCACAATTCCTAAAATAAGAAATAAAGACTTAGGACTAGCTCATTGAGAAGTGCAATTAAACAACAACACAGGATTTTATCAGTGTGTCAAGACTGTGGGTCGGGAATGGTAATGCTATTGGCGTATTCACCCAGGACTAAGGAAGCCATAATTCATGTGTTAAACACTAGAGAAATCATTAAGTTAGCAATAAATTACATATAATCAATATGCCATAAAAGTGGGTGGGTCAAAAAAAAGTGGGTCAAATAAATCGTGCCATACCATACTAAAATTCCCTTGACAGTACAGGTTTAAGCCCTTGGCTACTAACCAAGATGTCGTCAGTTTTAACCTTTCAAATGTACTTTGGAAGTAAGGCCTGGTGACCTGCTTCCAAAAGGCTACAGTCATTGAAAATCTCAAGGAGTATCATTATAACTTGATGGCAACTAAGATTTTGTTGGTTCGTTGGTTTTGTTTTGGATATCTGAATACATATATGAGCCCTGGTCTGGTATTGGATTATGTGTTCTGCAGCTAACCACAAAGTCAGCAGTTCAAAGCCACAAGCCACTCTGCAGGAGAAAAATGAGACTTTCTACTCCCGTAGAGTTAGGGTCCTATAGGGTCGCCATGAGTCAGAAGTAACTTGATGGCATTGTTTGGTTTGAAAAAAAAGAAAATCTATATATATATATATATATATATATATATATATATATAATTTAAAAGTACGAGCCAGTTATATGCCCTAAAATGAAAAGATAACTTTGACCAAATATTAAGTAGGATAAATTAAAAAGAAAAATAAATTGTTGAAAAATATATGAGAAACTTACAAGATCATGAATTAGTTTGTATGCCTTTAAATAGTCTAAAAGGGTGGAGAGAGGGTGGGGTGGAAAAGGGGAACCGATTACAAGGATCTACATATAACCTCCTCCCTGGGTAATAGACAATAGAAAAGTGGGTGAAGGGAGATGCCCTTGGTATCAGCTCCTCATTTTTCCTCTCCCTCACCCCCCCTCACAAATCTTGATAATTTATACATTATTATTTTGTCATATCTTACACTGGTCTGACGTGTCCCTTCACCCACTTTTCTGTTGCCCACCCCCCAGGGAGAGGGTTTAGGACAGGACACGTTTGATGATTTACAGTCTCAAAAGGGTTTACAACTAGGCACAAGCAACCTCGTGGAAAGCACACCCACACATGCGAACTGGGGGCGGATCCTGGGAGCCCAGAGAGGCCGTGGAGTGAGCTGCACCAGAGAGTAAGAGGGACCAGAAAGGGAGCCATAGTGTGCTCCCTGCCTGGATGTTAGCCCACCTCCTGGCTGGGGGATGGTGTCATTGAAGGTATTGGTCTACCCCATTGGCTTAGGCGAGCCTAATAGGGTGATGTCATGAGCCTGGGCATACTTTGGACCGCCCAGGTGCACCTTCCACCTGGCTCAGGACTTGATTAGGAGCATGCTCAGTTTGGGGTTTTCACAGGCGACTAATGGTTGCCTAATTTCCTTCCAACCTCTGATAGGCGACCTTTGCAGGCATGGGAGGGACAGCCCCCATCCCTAAATCTAGCGACCTAACATTTCCATCGAGCCTTTGCACCCATAGGTCTGTGAGCTTCCCACATTCTTCATCATTGCATGTGGCTGGGAGGACTTACGGACTCGTATCAGACTTAAAGACCGGAATTGGACTGGGCTGGGATGCTTTCTTGTTACAAAGTTCTACCGTATACATATCTGAATGTCACTGCGGTTGTTTCTCTAGTCAATCCGGCCGAATACAACAGGCTAACCTTCTCATGGACACGACTCTGAGTTGTACATTGTGATTTTCTTTTTTTCTGATAGCAAACAGCAGCTGGGGACAGGGGAGGAGAAGAGTTCATCAATGCTGATTTTGTTTGTTTGTTCTTGATTTTATTTCATGCCAAGGCAATCAGCTGAAGGGAAATAAACTGCTTATTAGGATGGTTAAAGCAGCCCTTAAAGCCTTTCTCTTTGGAAAGAGAATTTCAAAGCTTTTTTCTTTTTGGTGTTTCTCACTGTATTTCAAAGATGGTAAGAAACAAATCCTTTCAAGGCATAAGGCTGTTAGGGTGCTTAGAAAGTCAGGAGGAGGAAATCATTATAAGCGCTCACAGTAGAAACATGCTAAGCAAGTGAAACAGTGACAAGGTTGGAGAAAAACTTATAAACTCGGCCAAAGGTGCTGAGCCTGTGTTTGGAACACTGGTCAAGTGTGGGAACACCCATATACATTTGAACAAGTTACGAGTGTCTAGATTAAAGAACACCTAGATTTTATATACATGGAGAGAGAGAGAGAGATTCTCAAAGTTCATGGGTGCGTGGAATAGCAGATAGTGGAATTTCTCTGAATGTTTTGCAATATATATCCTGAAGAGGCAGAGTAAAAAGATTTCATCTTAATTTATTTTTTTCTGAATAATTGAAGTTCAATATGATCTTAAAATCTGAGCACAGATATCGATGTGATTTGATTTGAACATACTTAAAACCTAGACTTTCAAGCAGGAACCTTTCAAAGCTGTAAGAAAAACCATTTTTTGGTAGCCCTTTGTAACCTCAGTGATGTATTTTCAGTGGTAAACTTATGGTCTGTTCATATGCCTATGCAGTTGAGAATCTGTGTGTTTCTTCATAAAGGATCATTGTCTCCCATATACCGGGGATGATGCAGAGATGACGAGGGAAGCACATGATTCTCTTACTTTTTAATTGAATAACTTCAAATCTGCTGTGAGCTGCAGGCCTTTGCCCCCATGGTTTAACCCTTTCACTGGATTCCTTCCCTCATGGGTTAGATGGTGTTTAATCTCATTAGGGTAGCGAAGGGCTGGTTTTCTTGGCTCTCCTATCCTGCTATCAATACTGGATTTGTTTTCCTTTTGCTTCCCATGTGGAGTGATCACCATATGCGTTGCTTTCAACATGACCTATTTGCTAAAAGGGAAAAAGAGCTGCTGCTTATGCTGCGTATTTGATAAAACGAGGAGAACACAAGGAAAGAAACATTCCTGATGTTTAATTTTAAATTGGGGATTTGCATAATGACCTTTGATTGATTTGAGTCTATTAATTCAATTCCCTGTAAACTGGTGTTCAAATGTGTATTTACACAGATGTTCAGAGGCTCTGAAACAGGCTCTTCTGAAAGACACGGATTCTACAAAGAATTGTAGAAATTACATCTTCCACACCTGTGGAAACACAACTAAGTGGTAAAGCAATTAAACTCAGGGAGATACTAAAACTTTTGATGGTTCCTTGGGGCTTGGAACCTCAAGAGAAGTTGTTTTTCTTTCCCACAGCAAGAGATTTCCATATCTATAACCTCCACTCCGAGCATTTAGCAAGTATTACTGTAAACATTTCACTGTATTAAGAGGGGTGTAGAAAAAGAACAAGAACTAACCACTAATATAGACTTGACTACACTGGAGAAAGAGCGCTGACACACAGACAGAGGATTGCAGGGGTTTGTGGTTAGGTGCCTTTGAATTGGTTCTCAGAGTCCCCTTACGTACAATATAATAAAATATCGCCCGGTCCTGTGCCGTCCTCACAAATTCTGTTATTTTGAACTCATCATGGGGGCCACTGTGTCAATTCATCTTGTCCAGGGTCTTCCTCCCTTTGTTTACCACAGATGTCACTTTCTAGGGACTGGTCTCTCCTGACAACAAGGACATGATACAAAGTGTTGCCATTTCCATGTCCGCGCAGTATTCTAGCTGCGCTTCTTCCGAGGAGATTTATGAATGCTTTTGGCCATCTGTGGCACGTTCCACATTCTTTGCCAGCACCCAAATTCAGATGTATTGATTCTTCTTCAGTCTTCTGATCAGTGTCCAACTTTCACACGAACACGAGGTGATTGAAAATACCAACTTGGGTTGGGCACGCTTGAGTCCTCAAAATGACGAGGACCTTATGCTTTGTCAAGGAGAGGGTCAGCTAAAGAACAGGAGGCCCTCCAAGGAGTGGCTTGACACAGGGGCCCCAGCAGTGGGCTCCTGACCAGGCAGTGGTTATTGTCTGTGGGCTTGTTGTGCATCAGAACCAACAGTGATGTGTTGTTTTTCATGCATTTCAGCACAGATGATCTCAAGATATTAGGAAAAGGGTACTTGTTTGTAACTTCCCTTCCTTTCTGCTCTCCCAGTCGAACCCCACATAGTGTTTCTGCTTCTTTGTACTTTCAATTCTATGTCATTCACCTCCCACGAGGCTTCCAAATTGGGTCACTGGGCAGTTTTCCTGGGGTCTCCTTTTCTCCTTAGAATCCACCCACATTTAATTAATTCACCACGTGCAGTTGATTTAATTTCCTAAAGCTTTTTCACATTCAGGTTTATCTCTCTATCCCATTGCTTTGGCCTAGATTCATACACTCGTCATTTCTCATCTTACTGATCATTATGGATCATAATGGATTTCTTCCATTAGTTTACCTTGTTTTAGTCCTTTATTCATGGTGTTACAGAGTAATAATTCTTGAGTACAAAACTGAACTTACTCCTTAGTTCTCTCTCTTTATTTTTTTAAGTCATTTTATTAGGGACACATACAACTCCTATCACAATCCGTACATCAATTGTGTAAAGCACACTTGTATAGTCCTTGCCCTCATCATTTTCCAAGCATTTGCTCTCCACGTAAGCCCCTCGCATCAGCCCCTCGTTTTTCCCCTCCCTCCCTCCCTGCTCGCCCCTCCCTCATGAACCCTTGATAATTTATAGATTATTATTTTGTCATATCTTACACTGTCCGACGTCTCCCTTCACCCACTTTTCTGCTGTCTGTCCCCCAGGGAGGAGGTTATATGTACATCCTTGTAATCAGTTCCCCCTTTCCACCCCACCCTCCCTCCACCTCCTGGCATCATCACTCTCACCACTGGTCCTGAAGGGATCATCCACCCTAGATTCCCTGAGTTTCCAGTTCCTATCTGTACATCCTCTGGTCTAGCCGGATTTGTAAGGTAGAATTGGGATCATGATATTGGAGGGGTGGGGGAGCATTTAGGAACTAGAGGAAAGTTGTATGTTTCATCGCTGCTGCACTGCACCCTGATTGGCTCATCTCCTCTCTCTCTTTTTAAGAAAAGAAATGTAACTTTTATTACAGAATACTGTAATAACAAAACAAGTGCATGAAGCAAATTTGGTACATTTCATAGGCCTTCAACTGGATTTAACTTCCATAGGATTAAAGAGCACAGACATCACTTTGAGGACTGAGTTGGGCCTGATTCAAGCCATCAAACGTTCATTTACCTCACGTGCAGGTGAAATCCGGACAATGAGTAAGAAAGACCCGAGGAGAGTGGGTGCACTTCAATGTCTGTTGGCAAAGGATAGTGAATAGACCATTGCCTGCCACTTACACCTTCTCTTGCTTTGATGTCTGTTTATTCATCTGACACAAACACTAGTTATTCAGCCTCTCATGCTCTGTTCACCGGCTTCCTCTCCCAGCTACCTGCACTGTCAGTTATGTCAACATTATTGGCAGTCTCCAAACATTCCACGATCTCACCCTTGCATTTGGGTATTCCAGCTGTCGGCCTGCAGTGCTCCTCTGCTCTCCTCTGCACTTGTTAGGTGATCCAATGACTTAAGAATTGACCTCAAGCGCCTGGTCTTCTATAGTAATGTTCTAATGAACCGTGTTCCCCCTGCCTCAATCCAATCTCTAGAATGTAACATCACTTATATATCTCCATCATGCTATCGAGTCGATGCCAGATCGTAAAGGCCCCATAGGACAGAGTAGATCTGCTGCTGTGGGTTTTCCAGCCTGTAACTCTTGACAGGAGGAGAAAGCCTTCTCATTCGCCAGCACAGTGGCCACATTTTTGAACTGCTGATCTTGTGGTTAGCCACCCAGTGCATCATCTCTAGTCCACGAGGCCACCCCAACAAACTGCCAGCAGATTGACTCACAGTCACCCTGCTTACATGTAGACACACAAATAAATATACACGGAATGGATCTAGAAGCTAATGCAAAATTTGAGTGATAAGATAATGGAACATTTTTTTACAAACATAGGTTTCAAAAAAAAACAAAAAACATAGGTTTCAAAAAATCGTACAGAAATGGAATTTTTAAATAATTCCACAAAAATTCTGGAGCCCCTTTGTACCTGTAAAACATGACTTGTGTTTTATGAAGTAATTCTTGAAATGTATTACCAAATTGTCCAAATATAAGTGAAACCGCAATAAAGCGAGGAGCAGAGGCTCCATTCGGAAATGTAGCGACAGAAAGTCAGGCATTTTCTACAGCACAGCCCATTCCTGAGCATCTGGATCGGAGTTCTAAGCAAGAGCACGGCACGAAGCAAATGCAGGCAGACTGTGACGCTGACTAAAGCTTACTGCTTTCTTTGCGACTGAGGATTTTCTCTATTTTATTTTGTTGCTGTTCTTAGTTTGTTGTTATTTGGTATGTTGTTCTGTATACAAAATCCAGGATGAGTGACCCTGTAGAGGTGCTAACAGGTTTCTTAGGGGCCTGGCAGGGGAGGTTACGGGGAAATGAGATCATAGCAACAAGTCCAACAAAGAAGAAAATGTTCTAAACTTGAGTGTGGTGATCCAATAGGACCAAACTATTGAATTGTAGGATATGTGAATTGTATGCCAATGAAACTGTTAAAAAGAGTAGTCAAAGTGAAAAAAAAAGCATGGTGGAGCCTCAACTATGTGTTCATCAGTTCCTTACTACTGTCCTACTAGAAACATTGTCCTCCTGTAATTCTTCACTATCACAAAGAAGCATTTTAAAATAGAGCAACTAGAAAAAAAATTGACAATGTTCAGAATTGTGTCGCGTGTAACTAATGTTACTGAACAATCTGTATAGAAATCATCTCATGGCAAGCTAACTTACTGTGAAAACCTTCACCAAAAATACAATTTAAAAAACTCACTTAACTGAGGGAGTAGCACAATAGCACTATGAAAATTTAGTGTTTTCTCCATATTAGTAAAATAGATAATGATTGGATTCTGAAAAAATGTAGGAGTTCTCTGCTATGAGAGCTGTCAGAGTTATTAATACGTTTTTCAAGAATGTAGCATCCTCCTGTATTTTGTGAATAGGGAGCACACAATATAAATAATTCAACTTTCACTTTTTAATCCATAATTCTGCTTGGCTAAAACCGTTATCAGCAGCACACCTTAGTTGATTTACATTTAATAATCCCTGAGAATAATGAAATGACAGGAAAATCGTCTCCTGATGATGAATATAGGCTCAAACAACCTCAGAGTTTTATGAAAAATAAATACGAAGGTGAAGTCAAGACATTTATTTACCAAACAGATATAGGTATATAGGCATTTTTTCCTAATTGTCAACTCCATTCACAGTAAATGAATGCTGCAAAGAGAAGTGGTTGGTTTGAAACGTTTTTTGCTGGAGAAATAAATTTAATGGTCAAGCATTTGAATGTTATGACAGTCAACCCTATCATGAATGTACCCAGTTGTTGAGTTACATTTCTAGTTCCAGAGAAATGCCACATTTATATGAATACTTTGATAACAGGTTCACCTGCTTAATAGTGTGCAAAATACTGATTGTATAGTCAATGCTCACAAAAGAATATGAGATAAAATATATTACCTTGCAACATTAGTACATGGAAGTCAATAGATTAGTAAGAGATTATAATTGATATATATATATATATATATATATATTACATCAAGCCACATGTAGAATGTTAGTTATTCACCAACACCTGAAAGATATGAACAAGGTTAGTTGCCAAGGGAGGCAAATGCTCCAGCTATCCAGCTACTCTGGAGTGTGAAAGGTATTCATTAGAGAAATTCGGGAATAGAGAGATGTGAAGGAAAGAGTCTATACAGTTGATAACCTCAGACCTATCCCCCCATCCAAAACAACTCAGGCACCTGAACTTCAAAATAAGGCTAAACTATGTGTATAAATGAAATCATGATAAAATCAATAATATTATCTGGATGATACTGGTAATTTTCTCACATAAGGTAGGCATTGCACCTTGGATGTATTATGAATCTCATTTATTGGTGTCATTACCAAAGAGCCTCTCATATGATGATGTAAAAATATATGCTTATATATTATATAGTATAGAGCAAGCACTTTTGTGTGAATATATAAATGAGAGAATATATATATTTTAAATATATTATCTAAAATTCCAGTGGGTTTATCTGAAATTACAATGGGTTTCATAAACAACTAGCAAGCTAATGTTTCACTTTCTTATTTTAGTATAAAATATATCTCCTTTGCTTTTCAGTTCTATATCCCATTTGCTATATTGGAGACATTTATGAAAAAGATATGTGCTATTGAAAGATAGGAGATGATGTAAAGAAAAATTAGAAAATTATCATTTTCTAATTGAAAATACAAATATATAGACACTATTATTCACTCATATCTGCAAAGTAAATAATTAAAAGAAACTGACATGATAGAGCTGGGTATTTCCAAATTGCAAAACAACAACAAAAAATCTGAGTTGTAATACATATGGAACTAATGACTTTAATGACATTTTTATAAATATCTGTCATTTTATGGTGCTGAAGGGCGTTAGAGAAAAAGGAGTAACAATCAATTAAATGTTATAATATCTTTGATCCAGATTTTTAAAAAAAATGCATATTCTAACCTTGTTGACAAAAGCTGTCTTTTGCTTAAAGTCTACTTGTCCCTCCTTACTGTCTTTTTCTAAGGTACCAAAGTTAGCCATACCTGATCAAAATCAAGCCCAACTGAGTCCTCAACATAACACCCTTGCCTTGAAATACTCTAAAAAGATCTTGTGCAGCTGATTTTCCTAATGCATTCCATCAAGTTATGTTATTTTCAATTGTTTCATATTCATGTAAAAGTTGGACATTGGTATACTATTTTTTCTTTCACTCATTTAAAAAAAGAAAGTCCTGTAAATGTGCTAAGCACATAGGAAATGCACAGAGTATATGTGAAAAATAAATGCATTGATTCTTGCCCTAAGATATTTATCTTATTTTTCTTTTTTTTTTAGTAATCGCTTTGTTTCTTGAGAAATCTCCTTTTAGCTTCTGATTTGGAACAAAATTCATAGCCTATCCCAAAGTCCTTCCCTTAGATGTTTGGATTATCTTGCTTCCAGGTTATCAAAGCAATCTACCCCTACTTATAATTCCAATTCTTGAAATTAGTCCCTTAACCAATGTTAGCAAAGCCTTTATTGATATTTAGAAAAACAAAAAACAAGCCAACAACTCAAACATAATCTTTCTCATGCAGTCCTCCTTCCCTGGACAGTGTAATGACTGGAGCTTCGGGTAGATGGTGAGGGGCAGAGGCAGTGCACATTGTTGCCAGTGCAGTCATCGGTGTCGTCACCAAAGAGTTTAGAATCTGAGTCTTTGGGAGCCTATGAAAGGATCGTACTTCTGTATTATTGGAAGTAGGGTCCTGAGACTGTCTTTGGCCAATCAAACACGAAGGTACTTTATGTCACGTTTTGGCAAAAGTTTTAGGAACCTGTAAGTGAGTCGTCACACTCTTACTTACCTTGGTATGCCTCTGGAAATATTCTAGATGGTGTCCATTTTCTCAGCCTGGGGCTCACATTGTGGACCACATGGAACAAAACCACAGCTTATTGTGATATCCGATAAGCATGAAAAATGTGGTTTTTTTTTTTGGCAAGCTACGACCTTTGAGGGTTATTTCTATATCATAATCTTACCTACCTAGACTGATAAAAATGTCTCATAGTTAGGAGCACAACTATCCAAGGCCCAGCTCATCACGTATTGTAAGTGTAACTAGTTTACATGCTCACCCTACTTTTACATGTATGACTCGCAGCTTTTTGTTTCTCTTCATCTATGTTTGTCTCATCCAAGTAAACTGTAGTGATCCGCTGCTTGACTCAGAGAATGTAAGGACTAGCATGGCATTAAATGTAACTATGAATAATGCATAGTATATACTGTATGCTATGGATTCACAAAGATTAGAAAGACAATATCCCTGATCTAAAGGTGTCTAAGATGTGCTAGGAGAAATAAAGCATAATGATAATGATAACTCATGGCAATAAATACAAGGCAAGAGGAATAAAGGGAAACATTGTGGAAATTCAGATGAACTATTTCTTGCAAAAGAAGCAGAGACTGTGCGGAATGGTTTTAAAATGTCCTTGGAAATTGAGAGAGACAAATTGTCTACCAGCATGAAGATGGAATGGATTGGAGGCAGTGTGTTGAGGATGTTTCGGGAGAACAGAGTAGTTTGCTGAAATTGTTTGTGCATTTACATAAGCTCGTATGTGAAAAGGAGTTCTTGACCCTCCAAGAACTTTAGAGGGTAACATCAGTTAACAAAAACAAAACAAACTTAGTTGCACTTAGTTAAAAATAAAATGTAAAGTCGAGTTTCAATTGTATCTTATCCTATGAAAATTCTCCTAAAGACGTCGGACAGGGCAAGATATGACAAAATAATAATTTATAAATTATCAAGGGCTCATGAGGGATGGGGGAGGTGGGAGGGAGGGGAAAAATGAGGACCTAATGCCGGGGGCTTAACTGGAGAGGAAATGTTTTGAGAATGATGAGGGCAATGAATGTACAAATGTGCTTTACACAATTGATGTATGTGTGGATTGTGATAAGAGTTGTATGAGCCCCTAATAAAATGATTAAAAATAAAAGAAAGAAAAGAAAATTCTCTTAAGAAAGTGCTCTCACCGTTACTACTCAATATTTATGTGTTCGAGCCCCTAGCAGGTCACTGATGTTCCATAAATGTTTGTGGAGAAGTAGGGTGTGTTACAGAATCTGCAGTGTAGGGGTTGGAGTTTAGAAAAACAACAAAGCCCACATGGAAGAAGCACACCAATCTGTGAGGCGTCGAAGGCATCAGGTATCAGGCATCAAAGACCAAAAAAAATCATAGCATTGTGAATGAGGGGAAGTGCGGATTGGGGACCCATGGCCCATCTGTAGGCAGTTGGACATCCCCTTGCAGAAGGGCCATGGGGAGGAGACGAGCCAGTCAGTGCAGTGCAGCAACGATGAAATATACAATTTTCCTCTAGTTCTTGAATGCTTCCTCCCCCCACTATCATGATCCCAATTCTACCTTACAAATCTGGCTGAACCTGAGGACATACACACAGATAGGAGCTGGAAACACAGGGAATCCAGGACAGATGATCCCCTCAGGACCAGTGCTGATAGTGTTGATACCGGGAGGGTGGAGGGAAGGTGGGGTAGAAAGAGGGAACCGATTACAAGGATCTACATATAATCTCCTCCCTGGGGGACGGACAGCGAAGAAGTGGGTGAAGGGAGATGTCGGACAGTGTAAGATATGACAAAATAATAATTATAAATTATCAAGGGTTCATGAGGCAGGGGGGAGCGGGGAGTGAGGGGAAAATTGAGGAGCTGGAGCCTATACCAAGGGCTGAAGTAGAAAGCAAATGTTTTGAAAATGATGAGGGAAACAAATGTACAAAAGTGCTTGACACAATGGATGGATGGATGCATTGTGATAAGAGTTGCACAAGTCCCCAATAAAAATGATTTTTTTTTAAAAAGAAAAACAAGCCCCAGTAGTGCAGTTGTTACCACCTAGGCTGCTGTAGCCTAAATATTTGAACCCAGCCCTTGTTCCGTCGGGGAAAGATGCAGCAGTCTGCTTTCATAAAAAGTTAGAGCCTTAGAGACCCTGTGGGGGAAATAGTACCACTATGCTCTATAGCAGTGGTTCTCCACCTGTGTGACCCCTTTGGGGGTCGAACAACCCTTTGACAGGGGTCGCCGGATTCATAGCAGTAGCAAAATGACAGTGATGAAGTAGCCATGAAAATAATTTTATGGTTGGGGGTCACCACAACATAGGGAACTGTATTAAAGGGTCACGGCATTAGGAAGGTTGAGAACCACTGCTCTATAGGATCATTTTTAGTAGAAATTGATGGTAGAGGCCATGGGTTAGTTAATTCTGGAAAAGGCAAGAGAGAATTATTATAAGAACGTATTATTCTCCTTTGGAAGGTAACAAAAAACCAGGTGGCTGCCACCATCGTTATCCCTGCAACAGTGAGGGATGAGCCAAATGCCCTGGAAGGCAGGATGAAGCCAAGTGAGGTGCAAAGTGCTTTTATGGAGCACCTTAACCCTATAACGCCTGAATTTTTAATTTCAGGAAAAAGATTATTTTTTGTTTTTATTCTTTACTTTCATAGTTATCAATATATATTAATATATACATTTAAATAAATGTTACAAAAACGTCACGCTTGGCGTTATAGGGATTTAAAAGGGGAAAAAGAGTATGATCGAGATTTTTGTCAAGGAGACATAGACTGATACATAATAAAGAATAAGTGTGATCATCCCTTAAACATGTACCCACATTATTTTCTTTCCATTTGAAGACTCCTGATAATATCCAACCTTGGTATTCTATGGTGATATCACTCCTATTATTCCTTTTATCATTACCTCCCCAAGAAGCAGATCTTCATGTGGTTATAGGGTCTTGCCCAACTCCTCGTTTCCCCTTGAGGGTTCTCTGGATCAAAATGCTGGGAGGACCCTGTCCTTCCAGAAACTCTCTTTATCCATCTCTCGCTGTGTAGTCTTGCTTGTACACCTATGAAACCCTTGCCCCATTTCGTACATAAATAACATCATCTTCCTTGAAGGTCTAGAAATCCCAAAAGATTGAATTAATATTCATTTATGCCCTAGGATGAGAACTTTAATGTAAGAATGTTACCCAGGAAGTCAAAGATAAACTACACTTTTTCTATGTAATAGCAAGTACATACATAAGGAAAGTCTTACTTGAGTAAGTGAGGTTAGACACTGCATGGATTTGTTTTCTAATTTCAGCTCTGCTTAGGGCATTTTTTCAGGTTAGTTTTTCCAATGAATAATTTTATTGCTCTGTTCATATCCATAATATTTATTAGGTCTTTTTCTTTTATAGACTGATTATTTTCAAATGCTGTCAAATGAAATATTGCAATATCAATTTCAATCTGTGACATTGTGACTCCTGCGTAAGCATTTCATTTTGGTATTGTGACATTGTGATCACACTTTTCTTAATATATTTAACTGTGTTTCCGAAAATTAGCATCACCTATGCAGGTGACTCATTGAGTGATTAAAAAGAAACTCACCTTCCCAGTATGTGTCCACAAGGAATGTCTTTTGCTTTTCAGGTGTTGTGAGCCACCTGTGTTTACGTCTCTCCCGCTCCTGCACCTCCTTATAAGCCTGTATTTCTTCAGAGTCACTATTTGCTAATTGCCAGTCTCCCTGTGGTTACAATTTCCCTCATACCTGGAAAGTCTGCAATTATACACACTTGGGTTTGTGCTCCATATGGCTGGAAATGCAATGAGTATCTCACGCCCGATTTTTAATCATCAATTTTAACTTCTTTTGGATTTTCCATATCAATTATTTCAACCACCCTCCCTTTAAAAAAAGGCTTTTTTTTTTCCTGTCTGCTTTGTAGATAGGGGATAATCAGTCTGCTAAATAAAACTCCTAAGAGGAAAATGGAAAGGATCAAAAACAAAGAAGAAAATGTCTGCCTAGGAGATCGAAGCATAAATCAGGCCCTTGAACTCAAAGATCCTATCTTCTGGCTCATCTGGTTTGCCATCACTCATTACCCCTGAACTGTGTTCTAACAATACGAAGTTTATGGGAAAAAGTAACAACAACATTTCATTTCTTTTTGTAGCCTAATCTATACATAATGGTGAAGAGAGGAGGTAAATGCTTTACATAATTAATAAAACAGAACTTTTTGTTATTCACAGCAAAAGGAAATCTGAAGATTGGTTCTTATGCATTATTTGTGAATCTCATTCTTAGTGAATGTTAAGTTTGAATCAATAATATTATTAAATTTACATACTATTAGTCACAATAGTAGAGGTCAGAGTTGCCTCCTCTCACTACTGTACTTAGTAGTTACATGTGGGGCTGCTAACATCCAGGTCAGCAGTTCGAAACCACGAGCTGCTCCTCTGAGGAAAACAGGGCTTTCTACTCCCCAAGGAAGTTACGGTATGAGAAACTCACAGGGGCAGTTATACCCTGCCCTGTAGGGTACTATGAGTTGCCTTCAACTTGATGGCAGTGAGTTACTATTTTAATGGTGTGCTGAGCATGTAGTCCATAAGCTGGCCAATACGAAGAAGAAAGCAGCATCGGAATTGCCGGCAGAAGCATGAACAACGTGCAGTGTCGACTGCCAGACGAAAATCAGATCGGTGTTGGCAGAAGTGCAGCCATCGTGTTCCTTAGAAGCCAGGGCACCGAGACTTGTTTCACGGAGTTTGGAGATGTTTTCAGGAAAGACGAGCATCTGGGAACAGGATCAGCACAAAGAGAGGATAACTCAGTGTGATGGAATGACGCAGTGACTGCAACCATGAGCCAAAAGATAGGAGCCATCGTGGGGATGGTGAGGGACCGGGTGATGCATGTTCCGCTACCGACAGGCTCAGTTACACATCATGTTGCTTTGTCAGCCCATTCGATGGCACCTAATAACAGGGATGGGTTTGTGGGTATAATTAAATATGACTACTTACTCCTACTTTCTGTAGAAAGCAACTGCAGATGTTTTAGAAACATGAGGGATCCCAAAGAATTGGTGGATTTTCATCCTCTTACTTTTTAATTGCCTTAAAAAGAAAATCAAAGCAACATGAAAAATTTCTTAACCGAACAACCGAAGATAATTGGTGTTTCACTGGGCTCTCTTTTATACCTCCCACAGCTGATCAGTTGTCAAATTCAAAAAAGAATCAATGTGCAAATATTTCCAGTGGTGTTTGTCCTAAGCCAATACAGTTCTGACCACGGTGCCTTACCGTCATTCCTCGCAGGGCTTCTGTAAATGGTGATGTTTGCATCGTTAGGAAATGAGGCATTTCACTTGCCTAGATCAGGTGACCTTATGTGAGTAGATGGACAATTGTATTTCATAATGCTTCCCTAAATCCTCATGACACTAGATTTGCAATGATTGTCAGGCATGGAAATGCCCTTGCTGAAGAATCTATTCCTCGTCATGCTATTAGCAATCTGTATTGAATGATTGACGCACACCTTTGCCTTCTTGTCTCGCTCCTTCCTTTCCTTTTAGCTCCCATTTGTTTGGAATCACCAAGAATGTATTCTTCATGATCTCCTTTCCCAATCCACTTCCTCAAGCACATTCTTACTGCATGCACCTCCAGTGGTTATTTTAATCTCGAACTGGTTTTCCCTTCTAAACCATGAATTCCCTTTTATCCACTGCTGATGGACATAGCATAGTACCCCAAATACTTGTTTCAAATTGAACCCACCATTATATCAACTGTGGCTCTCCATCTGTGCTTTTCTGTTGATCTCAACCCTGCCAGCTTCTCATCTAAGGTTCAGATCTCTCTACGTTATTTTTATACCCCATCCATTACCATCTTTAACCCCAATTCAAATAAGCTTCTCTGGTTGATTTTCTTTTTGTTCTGGGGTGCTCTGCATGCTTGTAGTTGTGATACTCCTTTCTCGTTCGCCTGCCGTGGCCTCCTGATTTCCCTTCTTTCTCTTTCTCCTCTGCTACAGTCCTCTACAGTTCTGTCCCATTCCTTTTACTGATACGGTTCAAATGGGTGATTTTCTGATGCTTACACAATGAAACAGATTTTCCCTGATTTTCGGAGACACTCATGCGCTTCCCTTACAAGTAGTGATTGCTTCCTCCTTCCTTCCTTCCTTTCTTTCTTTCTTTCTTTCTTTCTTTCTTTCTTTCTTTCTTTCTCTCTCTCTCTCTCTCTCTCTCTCTCTCT
>NW_022103968.1:42715256-42740882 GCF_000313985.2 Echinops telfairi
TCTCTCTCTCTCTCTCTCTCTCTCTCTCTCTCTCTCTCTTTCTTTCTTTCTTTCTTATACAAGTAGAGATTTCTAAAGTATAAATATGTACAGTGTAGCTGACTTAAGGAGCCATGCTGGTGCCGTGGGTACAAGTTAGGCGTGTCAGCAGTTCAAACCCGCAAGATGAGGCTTTCTGCTCCAAGAAAGATTTGCAGCTTCAGGAAGCCAAAGAGCCAGTTCATCCTACACTGTCCTATATGGTTGCTATGAGTTGGAATCAGCTCAATGGCAATGCGTTTGGGCTTCAATTTGTGCAGCAAGGAACATTCAGCTCGAAAAATTCTGTGATGTTTAGCAGTAACCTATCAGGAGTCTGTCTTAGTCACCAGCACACCAATCTTTTTTTTTTTAAGTTGGGATTTAATACAAATATCATATCATTCTTAAATCACTCTACTATCCCCCTACCCTAGCCAACCTAATATCCTAGCTCTTATCAGTATATTTAGCTTATTGTCTCTTATCTCTGAACCAGGAGTTGTTTAATATAGAAGCTTTTTTTCTCTCTTGATCTTTGATTCTTTTCTCTAAGAAGTAGCTTCTTAATTACTGATACCAATTATTTGAACTTCTGATTTCTTGAGTGCCATTCAATAAGTTTTGCTAGTTTCCAAGACTTTCAAAGTCTTTTGATCTTGTATTTCATAAAAATACCCATTGCGAAATAACAACAATAATATATAATTGATCAAGGATTCACGAAGGTGGGAAGGTAGGGAAGGAGGGGGGTGGAAAGAGAAGCCGATAACAAAGGCTCAAGTAGAAAGAAAATGTTTTGGAAATGTTGATGGCAACATATGTGTACGTGTGCTTAATACAATTGAATGATGGATTGTCATAGATTTGTAAACCCCCCCCCCCCAGCAAAATGATTAATAATAAAAAAAGTATTTCCTCTTTTCAGGATATGAGCATGCTAGTGAACAAGTGGAAGCATACGCTTACTTTGCACAATATCCTGAGCAATAAACCCATAGATAGCTGGCTCTGAGGGTGGGGGACACAGGAACCAGTGCCCAAATGGCCCTTCCCTTGGGGTTTCTGCTGTGTGGTCATTAGATTGAAATTTGTGCTGTTTTTCCTTTGGATTTGTGTTCTGTACCTGAAATCTGATGGGACAATGAAGTGACAGAACCTCTTTCCTGAGCCCACCTCGCCTTTTCCCCTAGCTATGGGGAATTGGCGCTTTACCTGTCTTCTCATCCCTGTCTGACTTTTCTCTCTCTGCTCTTCCCCAGTGTCTGCTTTGCACACTTGCTGTGGTAGCACCCTGGATATAGACTTATAAACCCCGAAGTGTCTCAGGGCTAGGTGTGATGGTAGCCATCCTGGACCAGTCTGCCTGTGTGCCTTTGCATATTTGATGAGGGACTCACCAAAAATCTCCAGGCAAAAAACCGTGGTGCCCTTGGAAGGGGGGCTACTTTTCTGGTTGGGGCATTGTGCTTAAGTCCAATACCAGGGGACAAGAGACATACACCTTCCCGTGATTTGAACCATGGTGATAACTTGCCTGGGAGCAGAGATAGATTAGATTAGATAGATAAGATAGAGGGATGATAGATAGAAAATTGAGAGAATAACAGAAAAGAAGATACTTTTCCTTTTGTGCTTTTAATGGTACCTTTCCCCTGTATATTAGCAAGGGACCTGGCATTTTTATGTTGCGCTAAGCCCTGCAAAGTGTGTAGATGATCCTGGCCATTAGTTGTCTCATTTCCTTCATTGCTGTTTCTTACACAATCTGAGCCTGGATACATTTCACAAATGTGGTATCTGCCCCAGAGCACCAGGAAATCTTATCCAAACAATGAAATGAAAGCAAGACAGTCTACTGCACTGGCGGTAGTTAAGACCGAGGGCTTTGGGGTCTGTCGATCAGATTCAACAACGTATTAGCTATGTGCACTGTAGCAATTGTTTAGCACTTTTTTGTCCTTAGTTTACCCCTTTTATACAATGGAATAGATTTTCTATATTAGAAGCTTTTTGTTAGAATAAATGAAGAAAATTTCTATAAAATGTTCAGCTCAGTATCTGGCACATAGTAAATGTTCAGATGCTAGCAATTCTGGTTAATAAGTGACAATTAGCTTTATAATGAAGTGATTTCTAAAATAAAATTTTGGAGGTTCTGTGAATTCAATTCCATCAAGAATTTACCATGTAGGCCATTTTATATTGCAGCAAAGATAACAATAATAACCCAATTTTGTCTTTTATTTTCTTTGAAATTCTGTGCATCAGAATTTGTACAGGCTTACCCTATGCTTAAGGGTAAGTCCTTATATACGATAAATTCTTTGCAAGCAATTAGCATTTTTGCTTGTCTCATTAATCTTTTTGTTCCCCACAGCAACTATTATATAAAAGACACATGGAATGGATATTAATGTTCATACTAATTTGAAAATATAAAATGAAAATCTTTATGGGTCAATCTGGTTGAATATTATCCCTGGGATAATGGCACCTGTTTATCCAGGGTCAGAATCTATCCACCCCTATAGTCATGTACCTGTTTAACAATGAAATTCAATTCTGAAAAAAACTTTGTATAAAACTTGTTTCATAATAATACTTTATATTATCTGTCTCTTTAAGCAATATAGTTATTGCTGTACCATTTTATAGGAAGATGAAATGAAAAATTGGATAATTGGAATTCACATGTAATAATCTCAAATATCTGATTCTTTTAATTCTGCAGTAAGATTTTAATTTTAAAATATTTTAGTGCATTTTCTGCCTTATTAAATATGATTAATATTAAATATAGGTTTAATGTTTCATGATTTCATAGAAATTCAAAATTATGTGTGTATATTTTTCAATTTGTAATGCCATTAATGAAATTGCCATTGATGGAATTAATGAGATTAATTTAAATCATTACTTACCAAAGGCTATCAGGTGTTGTTTATCTAGTTACTATTAAATATGAAATCAAACTCTCTTCTAAAATTGTCCCGTTGAAATTCACTTATGCAAGTTCTAACTGGTTATTTTTCAAGTTAGCAGATGTTTATCTATCCAATTGCCTTTATCTGCATCTAGCTGTGTCTATCTCTACATCTAATTCACTGTCTGTTTACCTACTTACTTACCTACCTATCAGCAAGCTACCTACACTGCGTGCTACCACTAAGTTAACTTTAAAGTTAAAAAAAAAACCTTTGGAACTAATCATGTACACATGTTCCCCGTGGCTACTGACTGTTGTTCTTAGCTGCTGTCAAGTTGGGCAGACTCACCAAAGCCCTCTGTACAATGGAAGACACACTTCCCGGTCCTGTACCGCTTGGACAGTCGTTGCTGTCTGAGCCCAGTGTCGCAGCCCCTGTGTCAACTCGTCTCATTGGAGCGCTTCTCTTTGGGGCTGGCCTGCACTTTACCACGCATGATTTCTTTCTCCAGAGATTTCTTTCTCTAGAGACTGGTCCTTTGGATAAGAAATTTAAATTACATGAGACAAAGTCTTCTCATCCTCTCTGCTAAGAACACTCTGACTATATTTTTTCCAAGACAGAATTGCTGATGCTTCTGCTAATTCATCAAAACTCAGATGCACAGGCATCAAATTGATTCGGACGTGATAATAACCCGACAGGGTTGGTCTGTGGGTTTCTGCTTCTGTGGGTTTGCAAGCCTGTAACTCAGAGTATATTTAACCTTCTCCACCAGCACCCCAATGCCAAGACAGAGCTCCTTGGGTCTTACTTATTCGTGCCCAACTTTCATGTATGTAAGAGGTGATTCAAAATACCATGCCTGGCTGTGGTCAGGCACACCTTAGTGTTCAAAGTGACATCATGACATGTTTCACTCTAAAGGAGGTCTTTTGAGGCAAATTTACTCCATGCAATAAGTCATTTGACTTCCTGACTGTTGCTTACAGAGGTTTGATTGTGGATCCAAGGAAAATGAAATCCCTGACAAAGTTTTATCGCAATGTTGCTTATTGGTGTAGTTGTGATATTTTTTAATTGAGGTGTGAAGGTTAGTGATTTTTGATCTTTGATTTTCATCAATTTTCAAACCCCCTGCACTTTCAGCAACAAAGTTGTGTCATCTGCATATTAAGTTATTTGTCAATGAGACTTCACCCCATTCTTGATGCCAAGTGTATGAAGAGATTCTTCACACACGCAGCTTGTTGGACATTTGCTCAGAGTACATATTGAGTAATGTGATGAAAGTCCACATCTTGACACACACCTCCTGATTATATACTATATGGTTCTGTTTGAGCCGCCTCGCTCTATGTCCAAACAACTTCTGGCTGGTCTCTGTGTATGCAGGTTCTGCATGAATGCAAAAAAGTATTCTGGAACTGTCTTTACAATGGTATTCATGATTTGTATGATACACAAGCAGACACCTTATTTATTCATCAGTGCTTTTCTTGCTTTTTCACTTCTCTGCATATTTTTTAGAACAAGTCATCTATTTTCTAAACATGTTAGTGTATTACATTCACACTAGTGTGATGGAAAGGCCCCCCACTCCCCTTTGGCCTTCATTGCTCTATCCAAGATGCTAAATGGGAAATCAGCGGTTGACAGCTAGTACATACGTAAGTGTGTGAACCAAATTTAACAGAAAACCCAAATGGCAGGTCCATTCCCTAATTCCTACTTTCTGGACAAACTTCCTAGTTTGCTGCCCTTGCGTCTGTAACTGCTCAGGAATTCTGAACACGACTCTCTTCTCCCTTTGCCACAACCTGTGCGTTTCTGAATAAGATAAAATGGATGCCTTTGGCATTCTTTAACAGACTGCTCTGTTTCATTATGGAAATGCATACATGTGCAACATTTGTGAACATATTTTCATCGTGGGAATAAAAGTCAGAGAGGCACAGTAGTGGCAGGGCAAATAACATCAAAATATCATACAGCCGAGAAATGATTTGAATATTTTCACCATGTTTGTGTTAATGCATTATCTGCAAACCCACCATGTTGTGGAAACAAATTGTGTGTTTACTTTGATTAGGAATGTTAATGCTTTAAAACAGTGCTGAAATCCTCAAGCCTGCCAGCATCCAAATAGAACCATTGCTAGTTCCTTATCCCATTTCCTAACAAAAAGATCAGGCTTACAGCACAGAGAGGGTTTCGGGGAACTCCTGAGGCTGAAACTGAAGTCACCACTGTGGTTCCTTTGTCGGCCAAACAAGAGACACTAGGGAGGTGTGGAACACTTTAGAATAATCAGCCACTTGAGATCAAAAGAATAAACAGTTATCCAGGGACAAAATTCAGAAGGATTAAGCAAGTCAGAGGAATGGAAACTGGCAGTGCATGGGGAAAACGGGCTACCTGTTACATTGTTAGGATAGTAAATTATGCTAAAATACATGGAGCTGAAATTGTAGACACAGCATACATAGTGAGATAGAATTTCCCCCCACCCCTCAGAAGCATAATCTAATACAAGCCTCTACTGCTTATTAGCTATTTTAATATCCAAGGAACTTCTATAATTTCATTGACTTTCAATTTTCCCACAGTTAAATGAGATCCACACTATCTGCTTGCTCCCTTTTGGGAGAATTCTGTGAAACTATTAGTTCATTACATAATTAAATATCATTTGAACCCCTACTGTGTGCCAGCTATTAGATTCTGGGCAGAGCACAGCCCCAGAGGCTGTGTCTGATTGAAGTGCAGGGCACGCAAACTGAATCTCTCAAAAATTACTGACCAGAGAGTAGGAAAACAAAAACAAAAGCCACAAAATAAATGAATGGTAATCATCACAACAAGCATTCTTTCCTTTCCCCCTTGACTTTCATTCTGATGGTTGGCTACAGGAAGTAGCACTTCTTTAGCACAAAGTAAGTAGCATTGAGTTTTCTGTCATATTCAGCTCTCTATCCCAACTCTGCTTTTAGAAGTCCTAAAAAGCAGCCGTCACATGACTTAGGTTAGTGGCCAATGCCATTTGTGAGATAGGAAACTTATATTTTAAAGAGTCCGTGTGCTTTCTAATACAACATGTGGCAGCTTCAAACTGTTGATAGAAAAATGGAATTGAAAGATACTGGAGTTTTCCATGAACTTTTTGAACCCTCCTCTTACAATTTGTACTTGGAGAAGAGGAAATGTTGTAACCATTAATGAGTATGTATATATATATATGTGTGTGTATATATATATATATATATATATACATATATATATATATATATATATGTCAAAGATACTACATATAAGAAAGTAAATATGTCTAACAGATAAACTTGACTTTTGAAATATTTATTTTAAAAACAAAAAGCCTTAGATTTTCTTTAAAAAGAGAGCTCATCTAATGAGGGCTTTTTTTTAAAGTTTTCATATTCCTTACTCTCTTAACTTTTATAAATCTATGCAAGGATGCCAAAGGTATATTATTTTATAAATAATTTTATTACATTTAATTAAATTTTAAATATTTGCAGAAAATATATTATAATTATATGTACAAGCAGATTATGTTTCAAATATCTGATATGCCTTTTGTTTTGCATTTTATAAGCATGATGCTTCTGGAATTGAGGTATCAGACTCTTGGTTTGTTGTGCTGTGGTGGCTAGCTTGTAGTTGGAAGCTACCATTTTCTTGCAATTCCATTTTTTTGCATGCACTTTTTGAAGTCCCCTGGTATGCTAGATATGGTGAGGACATGAGAGAAAATATTTTAGTTTATGGACTTTTCTATTTTTCATTAACAGACTGTATATACCACATATACAATTTAATATTCTTATATAGTTACTAGTTTTCCCAGAGTAGATGTGTACGTAGTTGGTATATTTGTTTATGAACTACTTACTTTGATATCTGTCTTTGAACTACTGCCTTATTTACAAGCACTTACAAAAAGCCTTCTTACTTTCTCATTCTTCACAACTGTCCATTCCCTGACAACTGATGCCAATTCCCACTCATAGCCTTTGCCCTTAGTGCTTTAGAATCTCAGCTACCAGCATCTACATTTTTTTTCCTCTATGATATAGTAGGTAGGTAGTTCAAAACCACCAGCCAATCCATGGGAGAAAAATGGGACTTTCTATACATTTAACAAACAGTTACAGTCTTGGAAACACACAGGGGCAGCTCTAGACTGTCCTACAGGACAGTGTAGAGTTGGCATCGGCTCGATGGCAGTGAGTTTGTTTTAGGTCCCATATGGTCATTACGCCTTGGGCTGCAACTTACAAGGTCAAAAGTTGACAGCACTCTGCGGGAGAAAGACCAGAGTATCTACTCCTGTAAAGAGTTGCAGTGTCAAATTTCACCTGGGCAGTCTGTCCTCTCCCATAGGGTCCCCATGAGTCAAATCAGGAAGGTAATACCTCTGAGAGCATCCGCACTGGTGACAGCTGGAGGGGGTGTAGGAATAGCTTAGTACCCTGCCTCCTGGGTGGGATAAGTCTAAGATAAGTGTTCATTATTGCTTTCAAGTTTTCCGGGGAAATCAACTTTCAGCTCTCCACAGTGGTTAACAACAAAATTGAATTGGCTTCCTGTGCTTCCCACCACTGCTCTTTGGCATCGACTCACACCTAAACTATCCATACTCTCATCCTTGTATTGGATCCACTTCTAGGGAAACTCCACGTAAATAAAACATTGCATCAGAAAGTGCCCTTTCATGAACTTTGGTTCATTCAAGAGATGAACTTCCTTGATGGTAGATATCAATCTGCTTAAGAAACTCTCGAGACTAAAATCATCTCACAGTTTTGCGAGATGGGCGAGATTCGTGCCTGAACACTGTTAAATTCCCCACAAGCTTTATTTGTAAACACTTTGCCCTCTGGAAACAGATACGGAATGATCTCTGAAGACTGACTCCTGTCCTGCCCATCACTGCAGACGGTCCTTGTTTATTGAACACTAATATTGAAAAGAATCTGTGTGTTTATACAGTTTATTTTGAATTTTAAATTAGTTTGGTTTTCAAACACTCACGTCCAGGTGGAAGATGCCTTCTTAAAACCACAGACGTCACTTCTTTATGACTCCAGCGCTCCAGTTTCTCCAGCCACTGGCCCATGACCCTGAAGCAGCCATCCTGCAGCATGTGCCACGGGAATGTCGGGAATAGTGAACCACTTTCAAAAATTAAATTTCAACAATTGAAGCAAGATTTTTTCCTGAAGACTTTTTCCCCCTGTTCTGCAGGAACTGAGATTCCATTCTACTATAATCTAAATATTTGCATTTTCATAAAATAACCAAAAGAGCATTTGCCCCAAGCTTCAGCACATGGTGAGGAAATCCAGATAGAATTACTTGGTTAGATGAAGGGCTCTCACAATTAGGCCCACAGAAGACACTGAGAAAATGAGCTGGACGTCCAGAAGCATGCCACCCTTTCAGTGGTTGAGAGCTCATTTAATATGAAGAACATCAGCTCAGAAGCGAAGTGCACTGACACATTGTCCTAGGGAACTTCTTCTTTTGTGTTTGGCCTCAAGATAATGTATAAATAAGTTAATTAAAATTTTTTAAATGTCCACATAATCTTAATCAAGTTGCCAATGATGCAGCCTTTTTTTTACAAGCATAGGAAAAGTTTAACTAAAACCTTGAAAGAAGGGGTATATTTACTTTTAAATGTATGTATACATAAAAATGAGGGAACTTAATTTAAAAGGTAATAAACTTTTCCCATGGACTTTGGAAGCCCTATTAGAAATATAGAAGCAGGCATAAGCAGATTAAAAACTATTCACATACACATCCCTTGTGGTCACTGTGTACTGTCACAAATAGATTTCTATTCCAACACATAGCGACCCTCGGTGACTGTATAGATCTGCCCCATTGTGTTTCTGAGATTGTGATCTACACAGGAGTAGATCGCTGGGTCATTTTTTTTTTCAAATACTGTGTTTTTATTTTATTTTTTTTAAAAAACATTTTATTAGGGGCTCCTACAACTGTTACCACAATCCATACACACATCAATTGTGTAAAGTGCATTTGTACATCATTCTCAAAACATTTTCTCTCCACTTAAACCCCCGACATTAGGTCCTCATTTTTCCCCTTCCTCAGCTGGGTCATTTTTAAATGATGGGTTTGAGCCTTGTAATTAACCCCAAAGCATTGAACCACATGCCACCAGGGTGCCTTCTAAGAAAGGTAAGCAAATTTGATTCTGCAACTTATCTGAGCATCCCTGTATGCTGTGCTGGAGGAGAGGCTGGTTTGATATTCCCGACAGAAAACCTTTCTCAATAGATGAGCGGTAAATCTCACCAAGTAGAGTGCACAGGCCTAGTCAAGATGCAAGTGAGACTATTCATAGAGAATTAACTGTTGTGACAGGAGGAATCTCTCATACATGAACTCAAAACCATTATTTGTTTTTGATGACCAAAAAGACAAATAAAATATTTTATTTGTACCACTGTTCCACGTAGTCAGCCGATTGTTTTAGGCATCTCCCAATGGCGTGGGGTTCCTGGTGGGCAGCCGTTTGAAACCATCAGCCAATCTAAGGGTGAAGTTGAGGCTTTTGACTCCCATCAAGAGTTACCATTACAGAGACCCACAGGGAGAGTTCTGCCTGGCCCCCTAGGGTCCCCGTGAGTCAGAATTGCCTTGATGGCCATGAGTTTGGTTTTTGCCAAGCTCAGGGAGTTGTGGAATTGCACAGGGTTCTTAAAGTGTCCCACCAGTAAATTGCTTTACTCCCCAGGCAATCACAAGAAAGGAGCTACCTGTCACTTCTTTGCAAGGGTTCATTTCTGTCACAGGGCATTTTCCTTTCTTCCCATACCGACGAGCTAGCCATTTGGTGAATTCCAAATAGGCCTCGGTCCACGTGGCCGTCCTTCCTCATTGATGTCAGTGCAAGAGAGCAGCAACACAGAGACAAAAAGACTCACACTCTGACTTCCACGCAGCGAACAAAAGAAGTGCTTCAGGCACTTACTTCAGAAACAGACCTGCACAAACAATCGGGGTGTCGAGTTCCGTTATCACCCGTTTCCCGATGCAGAGAAAGCATTGCTGACCTAAGTGTAACAAGGTGTTTTCCTTGTTATTGTCACCACCCAAATACTTCAGTGGGTATCAAAGTGGATCAGCCAGGTGGCATGGTGGAACTAGCAGCAGCATGTGTTTGTATTAAAATGGAAATTTGCTTTGGCTCTGATCTTTTACATGGAGATTGTATGGCATGATTTGGGCTTTTAAAAAAGAACAGCAACGTTTTTTATTCTTCGAGCCATCTTCTATTTATTTGTGCTTTGTGCTGTAACATCGCGATTGCCTCCAATGGGCCCGGTTGAGTGTGGGAATGCCTTAAGAAAGGCCAGTGACATCTGAGCCGCCTTGAGATGAAGAAGCTAAGTTAGGGCCCTGAAGGGTCTTACTGCCTCTCGAGAAGCAGGCGTAAACACCACCAGGATGCGTCTTGATGCTGAGAAATCCTGAACAAAGGAGTAAAGGATGCTAAGAGCCCATCAGTGAGGCGCCGAGTATCTGCACACAGGCCAGCAATCATGAATCGCTGTCATCATTGTGGTGTCTTCCTTTCCTGACGTCCCAGGAGTTGATCATCTTTCTCTCATCAAAAACAACCCAATTGAGCTGCAGGGACTGTGTGCCCTGACATTAAATGAGTCTCGCTGGTGAAGAAACGAAACTCCCATGGAGGGAAGAGAGAGTAGTCTTCTGCTGTGACCATCTGGAGTTTCCTTCCCCACGCTGGCTGGAAAGCAGGTATCTCATGTTAGGGAAGACACTTGTGGTTGTTTTTTGTTTTGTTTTGTGTTCTTTTTGAGTAACAGTGGAACTAAATATTTCACGTGGACACCTGAATCATGAAATTTGCTAAAGGTTACTGAGTGAGGGGATTTGCAAAACTAAGCTGCCTGCATTACACAAAGGGCACTGAAGCAAGCAAAGGAATAGAAGTTGTGTACCCTGGAATTCCAGTGAACATCGTTTACATCCACCAATGACTGCCATGGAAGTCTATTCTGACTCCTAGTGGCCACAGGACAGAGTCGAACTTCCCATCTGGGTTTTTGAGCCTGTATCTCATTACAGAAGCAGTCTTGTCTTTCTCCTGTGGGAAGAATGGTGGGTTTCAACTGCGATCTTGAGATTAGCAGCCCAGTGTGAAACCCACTATTCCACCAGGGTTCCTAGATTGACGAAAATGTCCCTGCCATTGAATAGTGACAGTCTGCCCTGGGCATTCGCTTCTGGAAGTATTGTATCAACTTCCGTCTTTTATATCAGAAAGAGATACCTCTTTTCTACAACAACAAAAAAACACCCATACATTTACTGTACCAGAGTTTTCTAAACATCATCTTGTATGACACCATATATTGAATTGTAGGTTACAAAGTAATGCTTATAATCACCTTAGGAAATAGATAGGGAGTCTTTAGAAAATAGGTAGGGAGTGAAGAGGGTAAGTAATTGACAGATTGGAAGCTCTTATTATGTAATGGAGTCTGAACGCAATTATTACTAAGGCTGATAAGATCTGGTCTTTCAAGTTGTGGGTAAAATCATCTTTTGTGGCTGAGACCAAATATACTGGATCCACTTTTTCCTTCCTCCCAAGAACTCTGCTGAGGAGCCCTGGGGGCATAGTGGTCATATGCATTGGGCTGCTAACTCTGAAAGATGAGGCTTTCTACTCCTGGACAGAGTTCTGGTCTCTAAACCCCACAAGGGTAGCCCTACTCTGTCCTATAGGGTCTCGATGGGTTGAGACCGACTTGATGGCAGTGAGTTTTGTGAGAAGAACTCGCCACTGAAATAGAGATTGCCTTATTTCAGGTCCCCCTTTTCCCATGCAGTTGTTGGTCTTTTGATATTTTGTATGAGGAATAAAGCTTATGAAAACAAGAATTATGTAATTGAGATTTTAAGGAAGGGGTAAGCTGATGACTAGTATACACACACAAAACAACAACCTAGGTTTGTGTTTGTTGTTGTCACGTGCTAACCCTTAACCCCCACCAGAGCGTGTGCTGATTTTCCACCACAGCCAATTTTGGAGAACAGGAGCACTAACCTCTGAGCCAGGAAACGCAACTTTTATTTTTGATTTTACAGAAAGCCACCTGTTTATTAATTCAGACAATACATTTCAGATGCTGTGCCAGGTGCATCAGTAAACATTCCACTTAGAAGGGTTTGAAAACCTAATCCACCAACATTGAGTGGATTCTGGCTCATAGTTTTTGACCCTGTAAAGCTCTGTGGGACCAGATAACCTGACTTCCTCTCACACAGAGCAGCTGGTGGCTTTGAACCACTGAGCTCGCATTTAGCAGTCCAGTACTTACCCCCCAGTGCCATCTAGCTATTAGACAAATTTAGGTTAGAAGAAAGATAAGCATTAAATAATAATAAAAGTAATGTGCTAGAAAGGAAAATGAATAGACTCTATTGGGATTTTATACAACAGGATGAATAGAACTGATATAATTCAAATGTGCATGGGAAAAACAATGAATTATCAAATGTTATAATATATATTATTTTTCCACCTATGTATGTGCAATTTGGACATTGAATAAAGAAGAATGTAGAAGAATTGATGTATATGAATTATAGTGCTGGTAAAGAATATTGAGACAAAAATAATAATTTATAAATTATCAAGGATTCATGAGGGAAGGGAGGCGGGGAGGGAGAGGTAAAAATGAGGAGCTGATACTGAGGGCTCAAGTAGAAAGCAAATGTTTGGAGAATGATGAGGGCAACAAATGTACAAATGTGCTTGACACAACGGATGTACGTATGGATTGTGATAAGAGTTGTACGAGCCCCCTATAAAATGATTTTTTTTAAAAAGAATATTGAATGTACCATGGACTACCAAAAGGACAAACAAGTCTGTCTTGGAAAAAGTATGGCCAGAATGCTCCTCGGAGGCAAGGATGGCAAACTTCATGTTACCTACTTTGGACATGTTGTCAGGAGAGACCGTTCCCTGGCGAAGAACATCTTGCTGAGTTCGCGGAGGGGCAGTGAAAAAGAAGGGCGGCAAAGAGAGGGATTGAGACCATGGCTGCAACAATGAGCTCAAGGATGGAACAACTGTGAAGATAGCGCAGATCCAAGAGGCGTTTTGTTCTGTTGTGCGTCGAGCCCAGTGGGTCAGAACGGACTCAATGGCACCTACCACCAACCACAGCTGAGCGCCTGGCATCCTGGAACCATCTCATTTTCTGAAGTATCCTCATAGAAAGTTGACGATCGAACACAATCGTGTCATCTCCATTCGTGAATGAGATGGATCACAAAGCTCTCCGTAGCGGGCCCGGGGTGGACTTGAGGCCAGGCCGGAGGGCCCCTGCTTGTGGGAACGGTAGTGCTGTGAGAGTATCTTTCTGATTTGGACTCACCACTCTTTCTTCTGTTCAGTGAGGACTTGCTGTTGCATGACAATGACTACAACGTGTTAGTGTGGTAGTGATTAAAGTCATCATAGATCAATTTAAATCATAAGAGTTTTCACTTTTGGGAAATCTCATTAGCGATTTACTTCTGGATGTAATTTTTGAAAGGTTACTTAATAATTTATGAACAAGGGATTTTATGAGTCCCAACTTGCTGTGGCCATCTGCTATTATTGTCATAAGCTACAATTCCCCAAGTTTCGCTGCCCAAGTGAACAAACATTATCAGTGACATTAGAGGCTCTATCTCCATCAAGCTATCCTTGCCAATTGCTCATTTATTTCTGGACCTCTCCAAGGTATTGCTTATGTGGCTTCTTAAATAGACTCTAATACCTACTACCATGTGTTCACAAAGTTCCTTTTCTCCTACTCCAGCATTATTCAGTGATTTTAAAAAAATCTTTTACTGCATATGAGGCTGAAACAGGAAAATTTCATTCCCTTCATTTTGAATTTTATTTCTTTGAGATATTGCCTCCTGTTCCCCTCTATGTCCTGGGAGCTTATATGATTCACAACGGAGAGAGAGCAATCAGACAGATGGCTCATACTCATTGCTTGAGTCAGTTCTGAATCAGATCTGTCCCCCAGGGTCACCAAGGCTCTAGTCCATATGAAAGCAGATATTGCCATCTTTTTCCAGAGGAGCAGCTGGTGGACTTGAACTGACAACGTTTCCATTTTCAGTTGAGCACCTCACCACTGTGCCACCAGGACTCCTTTACATGGATGAGATTTATATTACTAACTCTTGTCTCCTTGGGGTTAATCTGAGTGATAGATATCACATAATACACAAAGGTTTTTCTTTTCTTTCTTTTTCTCTGCCATTAAATTGGGAGGGGGATGATGGTGAGGGGGGCTTTCATATTGTTTGAGCTTTCTGGACTTCACCTTTCATTAAGGTGGGTTTTCTGCAAGAAGCATGCTGAATAGTTTATATTAATAGATGTGGGAAGCTACCCTATTAGTCTACAGATATGGCTAGAAAATTGGAGTAGGGTCTATACAGGAGCTATGTGGGCTTTATGGTACAATTTAAAGTTTAGCAGGTGTTCGCAATGCACCATCAATAATATTTTCTTTGTAATTCAAACAAATATTATATTTGGACATCCTGTGGTTCCACCTTAGTATAAAGGTAATCATAACCCCCTCATGGATTAAGAAAGACATTTTCCAATTATGAAAAGAAATAAATGGCTAGAGCTACATTGATGCAATTAAAGCTGTGATGTTAACTAAACAACCGCTTGAAAGATTAATATTTTGACTTATCTCTGGGTTGTTTGGGAGTTTTAAAAGACACAGGTGTTTTATCCAAAAGAAAATTGGCATCATGTTCTTGCTGTCAGGTCTGTATGTCAAAATGGGATTTGTTGAGATAATAAATAGGCTTTGAAAAGAACCTCTTCTGTTTATATAAGTTTTTATGTATGATTAGGACCGTCTCCAACTTTGTAGCTGTTATTAGCCTGGTTGACCTTCCAGGTGGTAGAGTGCCTAAAACAATCACAGGAAATAACCGAGGCAGGAATTGTGTCCTTCGGTGACTAAGAAACTGCTTACGAGAAAAATGATTTTAAATTGGAAAGAGGTTTTCTTTGAAGATGAATTTTCTGAAACTCAAGTGTTCTTTTATTTTTTATGAAGCAACCAACTTTTGCCTCTTCAAATATCATTGAAGCAAATAAAAAGAATGCAGATGTTAAACAAAAGCATTCAGCCAATGAGAATGATAGTGTAATTTTCATGAGTCATACCTTAACTAGGGAAAATACTTAGCTTTAGAGAAGTGGAAATGAGTACATATATCGCAGTGACACGATTTCTCTGCCATAAACAGCCCGGGGTAAAATTCTACTGCATTCTTGCTTTTCAAAGATCAGAGAACATATTCCACTAAGTTAATGAAAGTGTTCAAAGCCACATACCTACGAAGCATGACAGTTATGTGCAGTACATATGCCGCACGAATTGAATAAAATAATTCATATTATAGACATGTTTTAAAAGCGCACAATTCAGCTTGGATTACATTAAATACAATCTTTAAATCTTCTAATATTGATCATTGTAGTATTAAAATAAAGCTTACATTTGAATGGCAGTTGGAATTAGTGAGATAGCACTAAGATTGTTAAATGGTTAAAATGATAAAAATTAATGGAATTTTAATTGTCTGTATAAAATAAGTGACAGAATCCTAATTTTCCCAAATAACTTACGCATAACTCTGTGTATCATTCCCTGTTCTGACAGAGACTGACCAAGTTCTCCACTCAGTGCCCCTCATTCCCTTTCATATCAATGCGTCCTAATTCCTATCCTGATAACACCTTTGTATCATGACCACTGTCTCAGAAATTAAAGTGAGAATCTTAAAAGATAATTCATTAAACATCATTACTTACTAATTTTCTAAGATGATTTCATTTTTCAAATAATATCCAGTTGGTTGTGTGACTGTAAAATTCTCCTGCATTGGATTTGTTCAACTGGCCACTTGTTCACTCTGTGACAGAAATTGAGAAAGTATGCATCAATCAGGGGTAAACTATGCTATTAAGATTGCCTGAAAATTAATATATATGATAATTTAGGGGACATATATCAGTGTGTAAATTTTATTAAATTATTTTTTGTAAAAACTGAGTCTTTCCGTGGGTTAGAATTCACTGTGTCAAAGGAACATAATTGCCTTTTGAGAAAACATCTTCCCTTTTTCTTACTGACGACTCTGTTGGAATCAATCATTTTTCCAAAAATACAGGTCAACATAGAACCTGTGAATATGACCTTATTTGGAAATAGATCTTTGTAGATGTAATACATTGCAATAAGGTCATACTGGGGTAGAGTATGCCCTAAATCCAATATGCCTGGTGCAAGAAGAGGGGAAATTTGACACAGGTATGCAATCCACATGGTCTAGAGTTCAAGATCACTAGCAGTTCCTTTGGAGAAAAACTGGCCTTTCTCCTCCTTGAAACAGGTACAATTTCAAAACCCACAGGGATTTGCTTTGAGGCACCATTGACTCCATGGCAGGGATTGGGTTGAGGACACACAAGGAGAAGGTTATGTCAAGGCAGAGGCAGACACTGGAGTTACATAACTACGAAGCCGTGAAGCCCAAAGATTGTTGACAAGAGAAAATAGGAAGAATCAAAGAAGAATTGTTCTCAAGCACCTTCAAAGGATCATGGTCTAGTGACACCTCAAATGTGGGCTTGTAGCCTTCAGAACGACGGTAGAGGAAATTTCTGTTAATATAAGCACTCAACTTGTGGTAATTAGTTATGATGGTCCTAGACAACGAACATAACCACCATGGCCTGGCATTCTGCCCTCATGTGTACAAGGTAGTATAATCAGGAGAAATCCATATGACTTTTTCTTCTGTTTGGTTGTTTCGTGTACCATAATCGAGTTTAAGCCGACCCTAATATCAGCTGAGGCACCTAATTTTGCCACAAAAACTGCATGTAAAATGTGCTGAAAAACTCGGTTTATACACGAGTATATATGGTAATATGTAATATGTAATACGTGTATCTAAGCCCATGTGGACATATTAAACCTGGATGGATAAGTTGAAGAACTTCATGGTGAAGCGGTTATTCAAATCATGAAGCCATGTTTACAAATCCCACTTTTAGACATAATGTATGAGCTGTCACCTGAAATATGGGTGATATTGATAGCTACTAATTATGCCATTACTATGTGCATTCTATTTTGTGATTCATAATTATGAGAGCAAGTCAAAAAGTGTTGCTTTTAAAGTCCCTGTTAATACTTGCACAAGTTGACCCCAAAGAAACATGTCTGTAAACATATCTCTGTGGTAAGACTGCTACTCACAAATTATCTTGGAAATAGACTTGTCTTAATCTCATGAGGGGGATTTCAAAAAAGATCCATTAAAAATATTTTCTTCTGAAAAAATGAGTGCATAAGCAAATGTGGTGAAGAAAACTGATGGTGCCCGCTATAAAAAAATATAACGTCTGGCTGTCTTAAATGCTTAAAGGTAAATAAGCAGACAATTAGCAGAGAAGCAACAAGCCCACAAAGAAGAAGCACACCAACCTGTATGATCATGAGGTATCACCAGGACATGGTTAACAGGCATGAGAAGACCCCAAACAAAAAAAACATTGTTGTGAACAAGGGGGGTGGGACCAGAGACCCAATGCCCATCTGTAGACATGGGACATCCCCTCCCAGAAGGGTCACAGGGAAGGGATGAGTCAACCAGGGTGCAGTATTGCACCAGTAAAGCACACAATATTCCTCTGGTTCCTTGAGGCTTCCTCATCCCCCACTATCATGACCCCACTACCCACTATCATGACTGCCTTTCACTGCAAGTTAGACTGGAGCATGTGCACAGATACAGATAAGAGATAAGAGCTCATGACACATGGAACCCAGGGAAAGTAATGGGAATAGTGATACCAGAAGATTATGGGGAAGATGGGGAAGTGAGGGGAGGAGGGGCCAACTGATCGCAATGATCGACGCATAACCACCACCACCAGCAGCCTCCAAGGGGACGAACAACACAAACCATGGGGGGAGGGAGATGCTTTCAGTGTAAGATATGAAAATAATAATAATTTAACTTTATCAAGGGATCACAAGGGGTGGGTGGAGAAGAGCTGATACCCAGGGCTCAATAAAAAGTAAATGTCTAGAAAACAATGATGGCAACATATCTACAAATATGCTTGATACAATTGATATATGAATTGTTATAAGAGTTATAAGAGCCCCCAATAAAATGATCTTTTAATTAAAAATAATAATAATACTACCTTCTGAAGGGAATCACTGTACCCATTGCAATCAAGGCAGAGAGATTGCTCAGATGGTTATGGTGACTATATTTTGGGGCCTCTAAGTGTACAATCCTCATCGATTTTCTCAAAGCATACAGGATGATCATTGGGGCTGATTGGGATGTTTAAAGAAAATTAAAATGTGCATTCGTGAGGAAAAAAAAAAAAGGTCAGGAAAGTTCTGCCAAGGATTGTTTTCTTTCAGGACAAAGGACCTGTTCACTCTTCCTGAGTATTTTGGGCTATCCTGGGAAGCCTTCCTCATTCATCCTACATCCATATATTTTCCCTTCAGATTTATGGTTTTCCTAAAACTCAATGAACATTTAAGTGGAACATGATCAGTGTCGATTGAGAATATGCCAAAACCTCCTTTTGACATGGTGCAAATCAAAGAGTGCAGAACTCTTAAGGAACGTTAGAGAGATGGAGACACTGCGTTCAGAATCTTATCGATACAGGTGAAGTGTAGATTAAGAAACAGTAGCTTCGCATTTTGACATTTTCGTTTAGTAAAAGTTTCTGTGTTTTTTAGAATACTTTTTAAACTTACCCTCCTATTTCATCTAATACAAAATCCACCATCTACTTCCATGCATACTTAGTTTACATTTAAGACAAGACATGTACAGGAAAGGGTTATAGTTGCCTCATTTGCTTTTCCATAAATGGCAGAACTTCCTCAACAAGGGTCCCAACACAGGTCCCTCTGTCTTCAGCATGAGAATGTATTTCCTATATTCTTTCTCTTTCTAAAGTTTTAGTGTAAAATCAGGAGGGGAAATCTCTTGGTAAAGAATAAACATAGTTGTAAAATGAAATAAAACAAAGGGAAATTTTGCTTGCATTGCAGGAACAAGTACATATTAAGCAATTGTATTCAGAATTATTTCCCAAAGGAAAAAGTAAACACCTTACGGAAGATTTGGAATGATGTTGAAAAAGTAGTATTCATATCATAAAAGATTCTTTACAAAATGAACTTTGAATTAGGTTCAATCTTCTGGTTATACCTTCTGTAGAGGACTTGTATTTATTGTTAACTTTGAATTTACATTTCTAAGTCTCTACATAAAAAATAATTGAGCAAGTAAAAGCACTGCTATGTGAACTTATTTGAATATTCTCTCTCTCGTATTTAAATATATATATCTAGATTAGTTATTTTTGGTTTGATTTTCAAGGGAAGCTGAATTATACATTCAACAAAATGAGCATCTACTATTTTTTTAGACATTATGTTGAAGGAGTGTGGAAACGTCCCTGCCCTCATGAAGGCGTTGATCGCTTGTTGTGGAGGGCCACATAGTGAACACATTAGTCTCCGGAGCTGGAGTCAACTGCACCTTTGGAGTCCGAGAGTACCTCTGGACCATCCTTGAACAATAAGTATGGGAGTGTCCAATAAGATTTGATTTCCAAAACGAAGCAGCAGGGCAGTGTGAAGTAGGTAAATAAACGGACGAGGATGTTAGACAAAATCACAATCAAGCTATTTTCATGACCAGAAGACATAGGTTGTGAGATGCCTAGGTAACGGCTGTCTAAGCTTCTTTAACTTGGAGTTTACTGTTTTCTCCATGACCCGCTTCCTTTTTTTTTTTAGTGTGTATTATGGAGTAATGTGTTTTAAACATCATGTTTTGAGTAGTGTGGTTTTGAAAACTGGCATTAGCTAAGGCTAAAGAATTCTAGATCCTATTTCTCTGCCTGTGTACAGACTGCTAACTCCAGACACTCTTTAAAGAAAATGGGTCCTGAACAAAGGAGTCCTTCGGAACAAGGGTCCAGCTTCAAGAAGATGGACATTGGAGCAAGAATTCAGTCACCACAGGCTTTGAGTCTCGGCCAGAACAGGGACAAGTAGCAAACCTGCCAATCCAATGTGATAATTGGGAGACTGTAGGGTGATGGCTCTCAATCTTGGACAGTATAATTTCTTCTAGTGTGTTCAGTTTTCACAATGACCATGAGAGCTGTTAGCATTTCATGAGGGAAATAAAGGTACTCTTATTTTGGGGGGTCATAAAACCAGAATACACAGTAAAGATATATGATATATTCTTCCCAAATGCCAACTGAGTCCCTGGAGAAGCACTGCTACACAGCAAAGTTTATTCAATGAGTTGAGAAGTCTCATTTCCCAAGGTTGAAAAAAAATGAATAGAAAATCTGAGCAAACACTTATGGACTGATTATCATTAGTGCAGCTATTAAATATTTAAAATGTTTACCCTTTAGTTTTAGCAATCAGTTTTAATTTGTTTAAACCCATAAAATCTTATCAGATTTTTTTTTTTTTTTTACTTCAGGCAGAGGTAATTGTCAGCTTTGCAGAGAAAATATCAGGTACAGTGCCATAGCATTAGATGCTATTAAGCATTTTTAGAAGCAATTTGTTAATATGTGTCATTAGTGTCTTATCCCTTTATGGCCATTTTAGCAGGAGCACCTGAGTAACCATAGTTCTCATTTTGAAATGACCCTGCAGTGAGCTTTTAAAAGTGCAAATCGAACAGTTTTGTAAGAATACTCTGTCACGAACTCTCTCCTCTAGTAAGCAGCCATGAGGAAATATGTCTGTGGTTCCTGAGAAATCTCAAACAGAAGATTTTGGTTTTAACACAGGCTGCCATGCATAAGATGTGCTTGCCCGAAATGCGAGACGTGCCCCTCCCTCTGGAGGCAGCAGCATCAGCGAGGGTGCAGAGAACGTGCTGAGTTTCACAGCCACTCACCCTCCATGCAAGTGCCTTTGTACCTCTCACCAACCTTGCTTCTCAACATTCTGGCTATATATTTTCTAAGATGATTTGTTTGTTCTTTTGACAGTTTGTGGTACTTAAACTACTCCTAGACAGCAACATAATTAAATGTCCCTTTAATTGAGCGGACACCTTATGCCAACGCCTTTGTTCTGCCAGAGAAAGATGAGACTTTCCACTTCCCTAGAGACTAACGGTCTCAGACACCCACTGGGGCAGTTCAGCTCTGCCTTGTCCCATGGGGAGGTTAGGAGTTAGAAATGACTGGATGGCAGTTCATTTGAATATGTTCATGGGGTCACCCTGAGTCAGAATAGCCCCACCCTGAGTGAGTGATGATGACTCAAAGAGCCAAGTTTGGTCATCTTCATCTCGTCTCTTTCTTCCTACATCCATGCTAACGGGCATGCTGGTTTTATTTTCAAACTGTCAGATTCCAGTGGAATTGTTGCACTCTGTGAAAGCCGCTATTTACCCTCGTGTGGTAGACGCCTATCTGTCTGTCGGCATCTACTCTTTGGCCCTGCCCATGCAGATGGGTTTTTTTCCTCCATAAAATCACCAATTAGGTTATAGCGGTTCTCAACCTTCCCAATGCCGCGACCCTTTAATACAGTTCCTCGTGTTGGGGTGACTCCCCAACCATAACATTATTTGTTGCTACTTCATCACTGTAATGTTGCTACTGTTATGAATCAGGTGACCGCAGTGAAAGGGTAGTTCGATCCCCAAAGGGGCCGTGATGACCCCAGGTTGAGAACCGCTGAATCAGGAATCCTGGTGGTGGTGTGGTTATGCAATGGGCTGAAAATGACATGGCTGGCTGTTTGAAACCACCAGCAGCCCTGCAGGAGAGAGACCGGGCTTTCTACTCCGGTAAAGTTACAGTCTCGGGAACCCACCAGGGGTCACTGTGAGTCGTCATTGACTTGACAGCAGTGAATATTTTTGCTCCTTTACAGCCACCAAGGGATTGCTTAAATATGTCAGTAAAATCATGTCACACCTGGGCAAGGGGTTCTAGATTTCATTCAGATTAAAGCAGGGGCCTTACAATGCTCTGCAAACCCCTGTTTATATGATCCGCACACTGCTCTTTCCTCTGGGCATCTACTACTATTCCCCTCCCCTCCTGCTCCCTGAAATCTAAACGCCTGACTCTTTCTGAGTTCTGGAATCCGCAAAGCACTGAAACACTGACTTTTCCCTCTGCCTGGGCGCTTCTCAGTTTAACTTTCTCTTTCAACCCCCAGCTTCTGTTCAGATCTCCCCTTCTCAATGGAGAATCCTGGTTGCCCCATTTAAATGTTCAACTTACTCCTCCTCCCTTTATAATGTCTCCTGCATGGCTCCCTAATCCATATTTAATGTACTATGTGATACACATTGTGTTAATCTGGGTAGACTAGAGAAACAAATTCATAGACACTCATGTATATGAGAAAGAGGTTTATATATAAGAGCAATTGAATATTGAGGGAAAAGCCCCAGCCCAGTACACATCAAGTCCAATATTAGCCCATATGTTTGATACCAATCTAAAAAGTCCTCCTTAGGCTCACAAAATACATGCAATGATGCTGAATGCAACAGGATCACAGGTCAGTGAGTTGGAAGTCTTTGGATCTAGTGGCTTTGTAAGCATCTCAGCACTGGCAGCAACCTCTACGTGCCTTCTCTGGCTCCAGATAGCTGGGAGTACTGTGGGACACAATTGGGTATCATTCACCAACATGTCTCAACCCCTCTTTGTCCTACCCCAGTCAAGGGGACATTTGCCCCTTGCCTCAGGGTATGTCCATGTGGCTTCTCCAGCTCCCAGGGTGTAGCACCATGTGTCTTGTCAGTAGAGAGGTCTCTCAGGGAGTGAGTCTCTCACTAGAGTGTATAAGGCAGTGGTTCTCAACTTTTGGGTGCGACCCCTTTGGTGGTTGAATGACCTTTTCACAGGGGTCACCTAAGATCATCGGAAAACACATATTTCTGATGGTCTTAGGAACTGAGACACAGCTCCTCTATCCGTCTCCAGGCGGGTCCACCCGCATGCAGATACACCCTCATACGAGTCCCCAGCACAAAGACTGTTAGCTATGCTACACCATGCTTCAAGACAAAATTTCATTTATTTGGCATTAAAATAAATATTTCACAATATATAATTATATATTTTTTGTGACGAATCATGATGATTTAATTATGTTCAATTTGTAACAATGAAAATATATCCTGCATATCAGATATTTATATTATGATTCACAAACAGTAGCAAAATTACAGTTATGAAATAGCAACGAAAATAATTTTATGGTTGGGGCTCACCACAACATGAGGAACTGTATTAAAGGGTCATGGCATTAAGAAGATTGAGAACCACTGCTCTAAGGGAATGAGCCAAGAAAGAAGTGTCTCCCACCTCCAAGGAGGAAACACAGGAGGTCCCAGAATTCTCAGGAGAAGGCCATGCCCACACGGAGGCCTCATTGGTTATATCTTGATTGACAGGCCAGATTCCACTCCTTCACTTGTAATCCTCTCAAATTGACACCAGATCATGTAACTACTACACATATACATACATGTACTATGCATAATACATATGATTTAATAGGTTTAGTCTTAATTTTTTTATCGCCCTGAAAAATAGATAGGACTTTGCTTTTGCTCACAGATGAATTCTAAGCATCTAAAATAATTCCTTGCACGTGGTAGGAACTCAGTATATTTTGTGAATATGTAAATTAAATCAACAATAATATTTCAGCATTATGGAAAATTTCTTAAAAATTGACTATTAAAGATTGTAATTGTACATTTCATGCTTTTTGACATTACAAAAGTATTTTTGGAATAGGAAAAGGTTGAATAAGAAATTAGAGAATTAAATAAAGATCAATAACCACTTTACTTAACATAGTCCCAGTCAACTCACCCATATTTTTCTGCAAAGTTTCTCTATTCATAATTGTAAGAGGCTTAAATAGAGAACAAAATTACTTTATTGTATGCAAACTTTTAAAAAACTTCTTCTTGCAATACTATCTTAAACATTCTACATGTGTCACACACTTTTTATCATTACAACATATTTGATTCCTCTGTGCTAGCAATTCTCCAGCTTATGTTGGTTATATATCTGTTTTATTTTAGAGATTAAAAATGAGAAAAGTTGAAATATTTACTAATTCACTTATAATTATCTATAATAAACATATGACTTGTTAACAGAAGAAGCCAAATTTTTTAATAATATTTTTTTTCAAAAGCAGTGGACAGAACTGCTTGAGTGTGCAGTTTTTCAAATGGCTCAATATCTGGCTAAATAGAAGATACTGGTTATTCACATATCTGCTGCTTCATTGAATTTATCGATTTGGTTTTGGGTTGAAGTATAGAAAGAAAAACTAGTCTCACACAAATATGTAGTAGTGAGAGGGAAAGGATACTGGGCACTTCAGATACCTGGATATTCTTCATATTCCATACTTTGTCCCATTAGTTTCTTTTGATACATCTTGTACCTGACCCTTTTACCAAAGAATAATCTGTGAGAAATATTGATTTACTGAATTTTGTAATGTTTCCTTTAGAAAATAAATAAACTAGTTGTACATATCAAAATATCAACAATGAGTAATCTAAATAGAAAAGTTTTAAAAGATTGCCCACGTGGACCTGGCAACTGCCAAGTCAGCAAAATCACCAACTACTCCTTGGGAGAAAGAGGAGGCTTTCCACTTAGGTAACGATTCAAAGGCTTAGCAACCCACCGGGATCGCTGTCAGTTGGAATTGACTAAATGACCATGAGTTTCAGTTCGGGTTGGTATTAAGCTCACAGTGGTCCATGAACATTTTTAAAAGTTTAATTTTTGATTTAGAAGTTCAATTTCCATCATTGGTAACAAGCTCTGTCTGTTGTTTTCCTTGAAATGAAAATCTCATGTGGTTCGTTTTTGAAAACTTATCTGCTAAATATTCAGTCTGAATAACCAATTTGTCCTCCAGTGTCAATCGAAAGTGATTTTTTCATTAAAAAACAAAGCTAACTCAGCTTGCATCTCCAACAGTCGTACAGATAATATTCCTTGAGACAACCATCATGCTGCAAATGGAGCAGAAGTTCTGTAATGTATCCTTGCCATTTCATCACTCATGTTTAAAATACATACTTTTAAAAAAAAATTTCGGTTTGTTTTTTTAAAGTCATCTTATTGGGGGCTCATACAACTCATCCCAATCCATACATACATCAATTGTATAAAGCACATTTGTACATTTGTTACCCTCATTATTCTTTTTTAAAAAAAATTATTTTATTGAGGGCTCGTACAATTCTTATCACAGTCCATTGAGTCAAGCACATATGTACACCTGTTGCCCTCATCAATCTCAAACCATTTGCCCTCTACTTTAGCCCTCAATATAATTTGCTCAGTTCCCCCCCCTCCTTAACCCTTCATAGCTCATACATTATTATAGTTTTGTCATAAGTTACACTGTCCGACATCTCCCTCTGCCCTCTTCTCTGCTGTCCA
>NW_022103968.1:42742331-42764233 GCF_000313985.2 Echinops telfairi
GGAAATCCATCTTGCAAGCTGAAGCAGGGAACTGCTAAGGCAGCTGCACCCGATGCAACCATCACAAAACAAGAGACCCGAGAACTAGAAAGGCCGAGGCTCACCACCCATTTATCCCTCCGCCTTTCAACCAGCACCACATGTGATTATTGGCCAGCCTGGCACAATTAACTAACTCAGCAGGGTAGGGATAGATTTGCTGACCCACAAAGCTGGAGCCTACTGTCTTTGAGGTTTATGGTGCCGTAGGATGTCTTCTGGTCATTTATCAGCGGTAGTAAAGGAGCCTCGTAACAATTTCCCAAGCAGGGAAAAGGCCAATGGCTGAGAGGCTGGGGATCAGAGAGAAACATGCCTGACTGGAAGAGCAGTATTTTGAGTAATTCTGTTCTTAAATTGTAAATGAGTCAGATCTTCTAGTAAACCCCATGGTCGGGAGTTTTATTTGCGAGTTCTTTGTGATCTTTGCCACCACACCTAGCAGAGAAGCAGCAAGTATCATGGGAGCAATAGCTGGTGTCGGAAGCGGTAAAGTGGGTTCGAGGGTAGAGGCATGCCTGACCTCTGCCTTACAGGAATCAGTCTTGAAGTGATGGTGACTTTGATGCTCACTCCCCTTTGTGAGGTCAGAGGAGCTCAGCTACCATCTCCACATCATCCTTTTAAGGGCTATCGATGCTTTATCACCATCAGTTGGGGGTCATCCTCTTGAAGTTGTAGCATATGTTTTGCGGGGTATGAAAAGCAGGGCCTATGAAGTTAGCAGGTGGAAACAGGGTGTGGGGGAGAGGGGAGGATGGTGGAGGAGTGAAGGTGTGATGACGTCAAGGGGTCCGTTATAGAAAAAGAATGTTTGGAAACTGTGGTAGCAAATGTACAATTCTGATGGACGTGATTGAACTATGTAATGATTTATATGTATTAATTCCAATTAATATAAATAAATGAATAAATAAATAAGACAAGATTTTAAGGAAAAACTATTCAATACTTTGAATCTTGCAGTACCACTTGTGCTTGTTGCCAACAGTCCACATAAAAAAAAAATCATCTTTCACAATGACTACCTGGTTCTGATGCCCAAAGAATGATTCAAGCAAAACTGCAAGTCCTGCAATGTTGGTAGAGTCATCCATTTGTGAAGCAAAGGTACAATTCTACAGACAAGACATTAGTTAACTCAGTCTTTGTGGTAGCAGCTAACTCTTTAATTCTTCAAGATGCTAACTCATTGGAAAGAGGCAGCACAGTGATTCTTTTACTGTCCTTCTGTCCAACAGACTTTGAGCAAAGTGAACTCTACTGTGTGTTATTCGTCTCTCGGCGACTGAACTGAGTGGGCCTTTCTGGCCTGTGCAATACAGTAACTCACCCTGTAAGATGTTCCACTGACTTTTCATTTCTCATTTGAAAAGCTGTACCCAACAATTTTTGGCTTTCAAAAGCTCACAATGTCTACATTTAAAAACTCAAATTCTTGTTCTTTAAGCTTTGGTTGCCTAGTCTCAAAATATCACCACAACATACCTAGCATGAAAATACTATTAAAAGTATATGTTGTATAAAAGAAGAAGATAAATTATCTTTATTTATACTACTGTGTGGAAGATAAGTTTCATCGTATTTTCATCTTGCTACTGTCCTCCAGCATTCTTTGACATACATTTCTCCCATCCATCAGCCAGAACGTTCTCTGATCTGTCATTTTTAATCTTCTTCAGCATCTTCAGACTGAGAAATGGCAAATATACCTTGAAAACCTGAGTATTCTAATCTTCATTATGAAAGGAAATGATCCATTTTAAAATAAAAACCATCATTATTGAATTTTTACATTAATAATTACAACAAAATTGTAATATTATAACAGTTTTAGAAAATGTTGAAAGTAAGAAATGTTTTAGGAAAAAGTTTAACACTGTTAGTACCAAAAACAAGAAATAAAACTGTATTTAATTCTCATTTTTTTAATGCTTAGACATAAAGAAAGCTTAATTACTTCAAAGGAACATTTTATTGGATTATAATAAAGTTACAGAGATTAGGAGGGATAATGAAAATAGCTATTAAGAACATAGTATAAGAACTGACTCAAAGCATGCTGAGTTATTTCCATTCATATATATATATGTATATATATATATACTATGTCATAAAGTCCTAGAGAATTCAAAAATAAGCATACATTTCATTGTTTTTATTTTATTATCCCATGCCATGTTGCTTCTGGAAAACTCATATACCTTTGTTAAAGGACAAGAAGGAAAAGGGGAAATCGCATTGTAGATGTATTACTGCAATCATTTTGGGTTTGAACACCGCCATGGAAAACCTGAGGACCCATGAAAGCATCCAGGACTGCCCAACAACCCTTTGAGACCTGATGCAGTACATGACTATGTTATTTCATGAGGATCCTCGTTGCTTATCGGCACATGACTATAATAAAATGCCTTGTATATTAGATTTTTAATCTGCTATTCTTTATTATTTTCATATAGTAGACTATCAAAAGTAAAATCCTTAAATGAATTCATAGTATGGGACAATAAGTCTGTTTTTTAAGTTTCTTCAAAATATCAGTGTTATGGGAATTAAGATGTGGAAGAATATTATAAAATAAGGGACTAAGGAGAAATAATGGTCAAAAAGCATTACCTGAATTTTGGATGGATCCATGCACAATAAATATGTAATGTGTATAAAATGGTTTATGAAATTATAGTCAATTCTCCTCTGTGATACTATTATTACTATTGCCATTTGAATAGAGTAAAGGGATACTAATACTACTATTTAAAACCAGGCAAGGTATGCATCAGGGTTTAATCTTTTCACCATACTTATTCAATCTGTAGACTGAGTAAGTAATCCAAGAATCTACACTATAGGAAGAAGAATGAAGCATTACGGTTGGAGGAAATTCATTGATAATCTGAGATATGTAGATGACACAACCTTGCTGCTGACAAAAAGAGGACTTGAAGGGCTTGCTGATGAAAATCCAAGACTACAGCCTTCAATGTGGATTATAATTCAATATTAAAAAGCCAAAATCCTCACAGTTAGATCAGTAGACATCACCATGTTAAGTGGAGAAGAAACTGAAATTGTCAAGGATTTCAGTTACTTGGGTCCACAGTTAATGCTCATGGAAGGAGTAGTCAAGAGTTTATACAACATACTGCACTGGGAAAGTCAGCTGCACAAGATCTATTTGAAATATTAAAGAGCAAAGATGTTACTTTGATAACTAAAGTGTGGCTGACGAGCCATAGCATTTTCAAATCCAGCGTATTAATGTGAAAGCTAGATAATGTGTAGGGGAGACTACAGAAGCAGATGTAGCAAAAGAACAAGCAAATCTGTCTTGAATTCCCTCAGAATGTTCGTTAGAAGGAAGGAAGGAGAGACTGTCTTACATACTTTGAGCATGTTCCTAAGAGAGACCAGTGCCAGGGAAGGCCATCATTCGTGGTACAGTAAATGGATAGTGAAAAGGAGGAGGCACCTCAAAGAGATGGATTGACACCGTGACTGCAATAATGGGCTCAGACCCAGCAACGAAGGTGGGGATGCTGTGGGGCCAGACATTGTTTCATTTTGTTGTGCATAATCTCACTCTGAATGGAGCTGTTCAAGGGTACAGAACACCACCACCAATGGCTATTTACTTAGGTTAGGGGGATCTTTTTCTCAGCATATATATTCAAAAGTACTAAGCATCAAGCTTCATGATATCTGCGACTTATTTTCACATATTTTATTCAAAATGTGTATTAACTTACATGTCTTGTAAACTGCTGTAAGCAATGCTGGTAGGATGGAGCCTGAACCTAGCTAACATCCTAGGGGATAATGAGAATCATTATCAGCACAGCGCGGATTCCCATGAGGTGGAGGTCAGACCTATCCCCTCCACTTGTCAACCTTCTGATCACTTCTGACATCAGCCGTTGCCCGCACAAGAGTCTCTGCTTCTCTTCTGGTTCGATAGCTCATGAGAACGACCACAGAGACCTCACAGACCAAAGTGGTGACGGTTAAATGGGTAACCACAGAAGTTGGGATCATATATGTATATGTATGTATGTATGTATGTATGTATGTATGTATGTATATATTCTACCAGAGTTCTAGTTCACACATCACAGACTTATTCAAAATAAACTATATTCTTAAACATGCCTCTCCAGTCATCAGGTAACATCAGACTAGCTTTCTAAGCAATAACTTGTCTTAGGCTCGTTAGGCTGTCTTAAAAAAAAGAGGTGCGATCCAGACAGCCCTCTGAAGGGACCCGCGAAGCTAGATCAGTTCCGGGCAGAGCGATCAGCCCTGTGGGTTACAGCAAGTAGGGTCTGGCATTCTAAAGGGTCACATTGATATATTTTCTTTTTTTTTTAAATCAATTTATTAGGGGCTCATACAACTCCCATCACATTCTATACATACACCGCCTTGATATATTTTCTTGAAGGACACAGGACAATCATGGAGGCTTGTTATGCAGACGTTTTCAGAAATTTGAAAACTGCATTGATGAGAACACAGGCAAGGCAAGTGGCACCAAGGGATGTTTTCCCCTCTTGAAAATGCCCCTGCTCCTACTGTCAGCGTAGCAAGGGCTGCCATCCAGCCGACCTATGTCAAGAAACAGTGGGTTTACATTTAGACATTTTTATTCAAGAAAGGTGTCTGAGTTTTTTAGCAATTCTTTTTGATTTACCCTCAGACAGTCCTGGGTCAGGATCAGGACCACCATGGGCAGAGGTTCCCCTTCTGCAGTGAAGGGCGACTCCCCCAACTCCTGTTGGCTGCACGAGCCTCCTCTTTGTCTCATCACTAGGGCTCTTCTTAGCTTACTCAGACAGCCAATTCTCCTCCCCGCTGCCTGGTTTTTGGCTGTGCCTTTGCTTCTGTGTTCTAGTCCATGAGCCACGTTATAGCTCGTTTAAGGGCATCTTTGACTCCTTTTGCTTTCTGCTTCACTCTTCTTTGTTTCTTCGTACTTCTCTTCAAACGTTTCTCTGACAAGCAGCTGTGGGACCGGCAGCTTACAGACACCAAGTCCTTGTCGTTTTCAGTACATGTTGGCCTGGGATCTGAGTGGCTGACAGTTAGAAACCACCCGCAGCTTGGTGGGAGAAAGACTGGGCTTTCTACTCCGATAAACAGTGACAGTCTCAGAAACCGACCAGCGGTTGTTATAAGTCAGCATCAACCCAATGGTAGTGCGTTTGGTTTGGGTTTGGTTGTCATTTTCAAAGCTCGACACTTCCAAGGTCATGAACTGACCAATTTCCTCTGGATAACCTATATTCACTTCATTTGCATAGTAAGCACAGATTGGCTATGCCACTTCATTTGCATGGACTAATCCCTGTTTAAAAACAAAACAGAAAACCTCACAGCCCTGGAGTCAATGCTGACTCATAGTGACCCTATAGGGCTGCCCCTGTGACTTTCTGAACTATAACTTTTTTTAAATCATTTTATTGGGGGCTCGTACATATCTTACCACAATCCATACATCCATCCATTATGTCAAGCACATTTGTACATCTGTGCCATCATCATTCCACAACATTTGCTTTCTACTTGAGCCCTTGGTATCAGCTCCTCATTTTGTCCCCTCCCTCTCCGCTCCCCCTCCCTCATGAACCCTTGATAATTTATACATTATTATTATTATTTTGTCATATCTTACAACATCCAACGTCTCCCTTCACCCACTTTTCTGTTGTCCATCCCCCAGGTAGGAGGTTAAATGTAGATCCTTGTAATCAGTTCCCCCTCTCTACCCCTCTCTTCACCCTCCCAGCATCACCACTCTCAGCACTGGTCCTGAAGGGATCATCTGTCCTGGATTCCCTATGTTTCTGGTTCCTATCTGTACCAGTGTACATCCTCTGGTCTAGCCAGATTTGTAAGGTAGAATTGAAACCATGATAGTAGGGGGGTGGGGTGGGAGGAAGAATTTAGAAACTAGAGAAAAGTTGTATGTTTCATCGTTGCTATACTGCACCCTGACTGGCTTGTCTTCACCCTGTGACCCTTCTGTAAGAGGATGTCCAGTTGCCTACAGATGGGTCTTGGGTTCCCATGCCGCACTCCCCCTCATTCACAATGATTTGATAACTCTTTAAAGGAATAGAAAGCCTCTTCTTTCACCTGCAGAGTGGCTCCTGGTTTCAAACTGCTGGCCTTGCAGTGAGCAGCCCAATGAGTAACCACTGAGCCATCAGGGCATCTCTAATCCCTGTGAGGTGCTGTCTAGTCAGTCACAGGGCACACTACAACCTAGGATCAGTTGAAAAGTAAAAAGCTAACTTTGGCAACTTTATCCAGGAAATGTCATTTATCCAAGCAAACTAAGGAAAAAGCTCTGAACTAAGGGAAAATTCCTTAGACTGTTTTCCAAAGAACCAAAGCAAGAGGCCACATAAGAAATTCACTTCAACACATACACACACACAGAATTTGAATAATTGAAAGTAGATAAACAAAAAATTGTTCGATTCTAACTGATGTGGATAGAGGGGATCTTTGAACAATGATTTTAGCCTATCATTGGACTTGATAGGCTTATTGAAAAGTTGTAAAATAATTGAAATCACAAAATTAAATGTCATTAATCAATCTATCTAACCCATGACTTAAAAAAATAATATTTTGAAAGTTACAGAAGAGCGTTTTCTAAGTACACTCATAGTAAAGTACTTAGCTCAGAGTCAGTGATCAGCTCCGGAGTCATTCGGAGAATTTTAATCTTTCTGTCATTCATGATGAGCATGTTACTATGTGAAAGGAAGCCCCCTGGTCTCGCTACTGTCACTCTGAAGAATTAAAAGTGCAACAGCTATGACCCCTTCAGTCGAAGCTGTGACAGAAGACAAAGACACAGGCCTCACTAGGAAGCACATTTACTCAAGCACGGTATATTTGGCACAGCGCATGCTCATGAGAGCGAGAGAGAGATGGTCTATTCCTGTTGATGAAAACCGCATCAGTGGGAAATAAGTTGCACGACTTTACTCTCCTTCGAGGGAGGATTTATGTGGGTAGGGTGGCTATCTCTTCACAATTGGCAGCATGTTGGTGATGTAAATAAAACCACTCAGCACATGCTCCTTCCCATAATTTACTCTGTGAGAATGAGATTCATTGGGTAACTGCAATGCAGTCCCTGCATAATGAAGCTAAAAGTCATTCTTGGTCAAGAGATGGGGCCCCTGTGCCAACGCTGGGGAAGTCCCTTTGTGATCTAAGTTTCATCTATCCTAGACATGGTGACCTGCCATTAGTGGCTACAGCCTTCTCATAGGAGGAGGACTTACATGGTTTCCCGCCCTCCCCCCTGCTACTCTGACTTCCCGCTGAGCAAGCAGTGTGCTCTGAAACACACTCACAAGGGCTTAGTTGTAAATAGGCCTCAAAAATATTGTTTATTTGGTCAGGTTGTTATAAAAGTGAAAATTGTATTATCTATAAAACTCAGTTCAATGCCTGGAAACAGAAGGCATTTAAATCTTAATTTCTATTGGTGGTATTACAAATTATAAATCTTTATTAATTTAGGAGGGCAAAAAACATGGACAAGGAGCACACATGAAGTTCTCTCTATTCTGTCACATTCCAATACAATTTGCAACTTCAGCCTACTACGCAGTATGAGAGCGCCAAACATTTTAAAACAATCTGTATAATTATTGTATGATTATTTGTAATTAGAAAGTAATTATTTCTGTAATTTTTTACATAGATCAAAATAAGTTTCTCTCCTATTTAAAAATTTTAACTAGAAATTTGTTCTACCAATTATTGTGCCTCAACTTTTCACAATTGTAGACAACTTCAATTTAAATGATCACACATCCAGATCAGTAGATTCTAAAGTAATGGCTTTTGGTGTATTTGTGAAAATGTAGCAAACATGTGTCACATATATTTGTTTAACATATCTTGAATTGTTTTGCGCTTATTGTTCAAGCTGCCAATGAATCAGAAATTCTTAGAAAGCAAATTAGCTATATGAAAAATGGAGTTCTAAGGATATAGAGATTCTTTCAGAGTGTTTTTAGATTAGTTTACAAAAATTAAGATGTTTATTTTTTATTAAGTTATCCTTTTCGTAGAAGTATTTCAATTCTTACTGTTTTTTTCTTAAATTACTTTTAACTTTCATTAGTATTAAGTGGTTGTTTGAAGGCACTTTAAAAGGCACTTACACTCATAAACAATAATATACTTCAAATGTCCTTCTAAACTCTAATTCTTTTGTTTTCACTTAGTGTCTCTTGTGGCCAAGTAAATATTAAAAAATTTTCTCATGATTGATAATTCTTAGGAAAATGAAAGCAATATAGAATGATTTTGACATAGATACAATATAGATTAAAATACAAGTTCTACTACAGAAATAATAGGCCTGTCGAGAGAAAGGAGACAATTATAATAAAATGAGAAAACCTCAGTTGTAGTTTGTATTTTCCACAATCATCCCCGGGATAAGGGAGCTCTCTCATTACCTTTTCATCTCAGAAGATACTGAAATATAGCTTCTTAACAGAACCAGGAAGGGCTAGATTTTTCAACCTGTATTACTCCTGGAAACAGCTTCTTCCATCTTCTTCCGTCTCTTTTCTGTGGCATGCTCCAGCCAGCTGCTGAAATCGATTGCCGTCTGGAAATTAAAAGCCGCGTGCACAGACCACAGCACTGCGTCTGCTGGAACAGATGGCCCCGGGTGAATTGTTCACACGGCTACACCAAACCTTGGGATTTTACCAACAGGCTTTACCCTCCTGAGATAAAATAATGGGCACTGGAATGACAAATTAGCAGAAAAACTTTCATCCTCATATTAAAACAGTATGTTTTGGCTTCTTTTGCTGTATTTTTCTAATCAAGCCAAAATTATGGTGTAGGGTAAATATCACAGGGCATGCAAAAATCCACAAATTCCTCTGGTTTATTTATTTTTCCTGTCTTATCATTGAGATTAAAATTGGGTCCCAGTGGAATTTAAAGTTATTTTTGTTATTTTAAGTTATTATATGTTGGGTTTTTTTTTCATTTTAAGTCATTTTTATTTCACATCTTTAAAAAATTGTTGATGTCTACATTCAACAGCATTCACTATTTTCATATATTGTCTCACAGTCAGAAATAAGAGAAGAGGGAGAAGAAGCAAATGAGCATTGTTGCATTCCTTTCATGGATCTTACTTTTGACTCCATCCTGTCTGATCTCACAACTCTCCTGAGAAGCCTGCACAGATCCATTCTTTTGGCAGCTTTAATACATGCTATACGGTCACTATTAAACTTTGCTTAGTACATGCTATAGGGTTGCTGTGAGTCGGCATTGATTTGGTGGCAGTGAGTTTGGTTTTTGAGTTTTATGTAAGAGTCTTGGGACAAGGTCAGCAGTTCAAAGCCACCAGCTGCTCTAGGGAAGGAAGATGAAGCCTTTTTTCTTTTTTAACTTTAATAAAGACTTACAGTCTCTGAAACCCACAGAAACATCTGTTTCTCTTATGTAGGATGATTGTGAGTTGGAATCGACTAGATGACAATGGGTTTACAGTGTTTACAGGGGCGAGCAAGATAGGTATAGTTTCTATTTTATGCAGTTTCCCTTCTTGCAGGAAATACATGCAGTAACAAATACAGAAGTGTATCATTTAGCAAATTCTAAATACCTTATGGGAAGTGGGAAATGACATGATTTGGCCTTAGTGGGAACACACCATACTATATGCAGGCAGTCCATATACAACTCAGAGTTAAACCCATGTAGAGCCCATTATGTTAAATAAAACCTTATGAGAACCCACTGGACAAAGCCTGACAGCCATACGCATTGTACAGTGAAGACTGACCTTGCTGGGCAGGGGCCTGCATGGGCAGCTTGATGGAGACTTTGTACGTGTCCATGCACAGTGTAGGAAGCAGGACACATGGAGGACACGAAGGTGTGGCCAAGGGGACTGAGTGTGTCGGTGCTGTGAGTACAGCTATGGGCAGCTTCTTGTGTGCAGCTACTGCCACCCAGAACCTCGCATTGGTGGGTGCCCTGGTCCAGCCAACACTGTCAGTGCCCACCGGAGGCACAAAGGTGCTGCTGTGCACTAGGAGAGGCTGCATGTTGCTGGGAGGGTGAGTGAAGCCGGGAAGAGGAGAGGGAGTCACTGAGAGGTTATACACAGGGATATATAGATACCCTGGAGCACCCCCACCCCCCCACCCCCCGCCTGCTCATTCTGGGGGTTTAGGGTCTTTAACCCAATTCAGAGTAAATGATCAACAAAAGGAGTCCTGGTTTCCCCTTTCAAAAATACACGCAATCAGATGGTGCCCAAATAGACTTTAGGTAACTTAAGGTGACCAGATTTAAAGCGGGACACCATTGACGGGGGTGGGGGTGGGGGAGTGTTTTGATTAAAATTTTGGTCTGTATGGACCAAATAGACCGTTCCCTAGCTTGTCGTGCATTCTTTCCAAAAATTGGGACTTTCTTAAAACGCCAAAAATTGGAATTGTCCGTCACCTTAGGTAACATATATCAGTATTTGATTCATGATTAAAGTAACTTTTCAATAACGGATAATAGGGAAGGCTTACTTAGACAATGCTCACAGTGGTTAAGCACTTGAATCAATTTCTGAAAAGTCAGCCCCTGAAAACGCTAGGGGACACTTCAAGTCCTCTTCAATTCTGACCCTCCTGGGGTCATCATGAGCCGGAGTTGATCATTGGCAATGGGTTGTGGGACCTTGCTGAGTTGGGATTGGGGTGAAGGTCAAGGAAAGTCCCCAAAGTTATTGGAAAAATGCTTGCAGGTCATAATGTATGATTCATCCAGCTTTATCCTGCAGACAGAATAGGAGCTGTCCTGGAGAAGGATGAGGTGTGTCCAGTTGTCTAGAGATGGGCATTGGGTCCCCATCATGCGCCACCCTCATTGACAAGGATATGATTTTTCTCCCCGCCTTTGGTGTTTGAAGCCTGCTCCCTCCTCGGCCCTTCATGATCACACATGTTGGTATGCTGCTTCCATATGGGCTTTGTTGCTTCTGGGCTAGATGGCCACTTGTTTACTTTCAAGCCTTTAAGTCCCCAGACGCTATATGTCTCAATAGCCGGGCACCACCAGCCTTCTTCACCACACTTACTTATGCACACATTCGTCTTCAGCATACCATGATCCCAGTTCTACCTTGCAAACCTGGTTAGACCAGAGAATGCACAGTGGTACAGATGAGAACTGGAAACACAGGGAATCTAGGACAGATGAACCCCTCAGGACCAGTGGTGACAGTGGTGATACTGGGAGGGAAGGGGGGCTAGAAATGGGGAATCAATCACAAGGATCTACATATAACCTCCTCTCTGGGGGATGGGCAAGAGAAGGGTGGGTGAAGGGAAATGCCGGGCAGCGTAAGATAAGATATAATAATAATTTATAAATTATCAAGGGTTCATGAGGGAGGTGGGAGCAGGGAGGGAGGAGGAGGGGAGAAAGGAAAATGAGGAGCTAATTCCAGGAACCCAAGCGGAAAGCGAATTTTGAGAATGATGAGGGCAACAAATGTATAAGTGTGCTTTATACAATTGATGTATGTATGGATTGTGATGAATCGTATGAGCCCCAATAAAATGATTTTAAAAAAAGTGGGTGTTGACTTCAGTCTTAGGTTGCCTTGTGCTCTTTCTGCGTTTCCCGTTAAACGCATCACTTTGATCTGCACGTGCGGGCTCATTCCCCTGAGCTGCTTTTGTGTTCTCACTCAGGCTGATTGCTTTCCACAGGGAAGTCAGCTGCACACATGCCTTCAGCATCGTTCTCTGTTTGTGTTGCAGCGTTCCAACATTCCAGAGCCTCCCTGAAGAGATCCTCAGTAAGCTCGCCGACGTCCTTGAAGAGGTAATTGTTTTCAGCCCTTGAACTTGTGGTGGTGGGAGAAGCCTGCTCGGATGGCTTCTTTCACAGCTGTATGAGGAGCAGGCACAGCTGCAGGGACACCATTTTAATTTTTTTTTTTTTTTTAACTCTGGGGTTCACGACAGGGTTGGCTTCACATGAAAAGCAGCGCAGCAGCGCATCCTACACTTCCACAGTTACAAAGGTGAAAGTCCATTTCTTTTCGGGCTGGGGAGGAAAAATTTTCCTTGCAGCCAGTATGTTGCCACTCTTGTTTCCCAAAATCGAAAATGGTTCCCTCTCTTATTGCCGACAGATTGGGAGCTTATTTTATGAGCATGTAAAGACACACATAATTTTATGCCTGTGTATTCAAGTGTCACCCAACCACCCTTTTGCAGAAGGAGAGAAGGACTGAAGGTCAGGTGCTTTGATCATGGGCCACCTCTTTGAGATTGGTTCCTACCAACAGTGTCCCATACTTCCGCTCCAACGGAGGGCAAAATCAAATGTAATTCCCACACATTTTATTTGGAAAGCTCTTCTCCTGAATGTATTGGGAATATGAGTTCTCCTTCAGAATGAAAACAAAACATGATATGTTCCCTCCTGTCGAGGAAGTCCAGATGGGTTGATGAAATCGAAGAGCAGTGTCCAGGAAGACAAAGCCAAAGTCGGCTGCTCTAGCTGAGGTCAGTAACACGGAGAATAGAATTCCGTTTACTCAGACTCTACGGACAAGCAGTGGATTCGAGAATTTAAAAGGTCAGTCAGACCACCCAGGCAACATCCCAGAGCAGAGCTGGCTCAGGTGAACTGGGGCAGTGATGAGGAAGGCGAAGTCGGAGGAGAGTACACGGCTGTAGCACAGGGAATTCTGTCGCTGAAGGAGAGGAGAAGGCCGCATAAAACACCCTGGCGAAATCTAAGAGAAGGGCGTTCTGCTGCCTGTGGAGACAGAGCAGGCCGAGGAACGGCACACTTGCAGGTAGGAGGGTTGATGGGTGCTTGGAGCCGTGGAAAGTTTGTTATGGTTTTATGACTGAGGGTGAAGAAAAGGATAGACAAAGGAGGCACTTAAGTACAGAAAAAAATGTGTGAGATAGTTGTGTAGAAAAGGGGAAGAGTCCGTGAACTAGGGACATGCGTCGTCATTAAAGATCACGCATGACGTTAGCGATCCCAAGTGTGCAGCGAGACTGCCTCACTAGGTTGTGTGCGGCTTTTCATCCTCGTGTATTTGCTCAGATGCAGACTCCAAATAGGCAGAGAATTTGAATCAACCAGGATTTGTGTTTGACCAAGAGGGAATGAGTTCCTTAGCGAGAGACTCCTGTGGGAAACAGGCCCGGGACAGGAGGTACAGATCATTGCCCAGGAAATGCAAACGAGCAAAGAGGAGAGGAGTCCCGGCGGGACGAGGAGTTGTGGAAGATTGTGAACTAGCAGACTGTTTCACTTTGGAGGCGGGCTAGAAAAGGTGGAGCGCTAGACTGACCCTGAATATGTTTTTGCAAAGAAGTTCCAAAGTTCATATGCTCAGAGGCTTCGCTTGGGGCTTCTGGAGGTGAATTTTCTTTGTATTTATGGTTTCTCTACTCTCCCATGTGCCTCTAAAGTAAAGCAGAACACCGGTGCCTTTGACTCGTTATGTTCAAGTACAGTATAACAAATTCATGAGAAAAAGCACGTGCTGCTCTCCTCTTTGACCACACTCAAAACAGTAGACATAGGAACTCCAGAGATTGAAAGCTGTTTTTCTCAGTTGCTCTTTTGTTCTTTGTTTTCCTTGTTGAAAATCGTGAAAAACTTTCCAATGGCCCATCTGTGTGTGTGTGCATATCGCTTAAACTAAAGCACAAATCCAATTTCTAGCCACCATCAGCCCTGGTGGTAGAGGCACGGAAAGAGAGGGCAAGGGAAAGCCAGAGAAATGTCTTTTCTTTTTTCTTTCTTTTTATTTACTTTCTTTTCCACAGCTGTGAAAGCATTTTCTGTGCTTTTCAAAAACAATAGGCATAGCACTATAGCTAATTCTGACTAAAGACATATTTTTCTATTTTATGTCAGATTTACTAATCAGAAGATGCCTTAATTTATGTTTATATGGTGTGAAGCACCACATCGTCTTGTACCACTGCTGAGTAATAATGGAAACAGATGATTAAGTACTCATACAGTTGCTTTCAGAACGTAAAAGTGAAATAACGAGACGAAATACAAAGTAGACATATAAATAGACTGCGTGGTGGAGGAAAGTATTCAACGCGAGTTGAATGAACAAGCACAATGAGAAATTAGATTTTCTTATATCTCCAATAAAATAAAGCAAATTTGGAAGAACTAAAGCAATACCCATGTCACATAACATTAAAGAAATATGTGCTTGCATAATAATTGAGCTCTCTTTCTATAAAATATCCCCATGAAGATGGAAAGAAAAAAGTTTTGAAAGTAAAGCAGTATTATGGTCGCCTTCAACAAAGAAGTTTGTAGCTTTGCTTGTTTATTTATCAAATATTTATCGATTACCTACCACATGCCGAGAATTGTTCCACAGCTAGGGATTTAGGCAGGGTCCTCTTTCACCGAGCTTATGTTTCCATGGGCAAAATGATGAGTCAGTCAGACGACAGCCCAAATCGGGTGAGAAAACTAAAAAGACAAGCTCACTGTGACCCTACTGGCCAGAGTAGAACGGCCCCCTGGGAAGGGCTGAGGGTTTTGGCCTGCTGATCTTGTGAGGCTACCCTTCATTGTACTAAGGGAAGGCCTCTCTGGGCGGGTGATATTTGATAAAAATGCCCATCTTGGGGCCATGTATACCAGACAGAGCAAAGAGCAGATGCAGAACCTTAAGTTAGAAAGAGATCGATTGTCCTTAAGAAACAGAACCCGTTAAATGGGACGGGCTGGAGAGACTTAGTCAAGCCCAGATCTCAGAAGGCTTGCTGGGTCATGATAACCAGTTGTCCTCGAGCCAATCTGACTCTTAGTGACTCCATCTGTCAAAGTAGAACTGTGTTCTGTTTTCAGTAGATGACTTTTTGGGGAGTTGATTGCCAGGTTTTTCTTATGAGGCACTTGGGGATAGACTTGACCTCCAACTTTTCCATGAGAAGCAGAGCACACCTATTTATACATCTCAGAGACTCCGCGACCAGAAACTTAAATTTTATTTGTGGGGAAAAGGCCCGCCTCCCACAATTAACCAGTAAGTGCAATTGTACAGTTGAGATATATAAAGATTACAATAAAGTCATTGAGCATGAGAGAGACTGGAAAGAGTAAAATAAAGACGTCAGATACATTTCATGGTAGCATGCTCACCTCCTGGATGGCCATGATCTCAACAGCCAGGTCAGCGCACAGCATGGGCCGAGAGCAGGAGAGAGAGGTGTGGCGCATCGATTTATTGCTCCCAACGCTTAGCTAACCCAGCTTTAGGGGGCATGATTACAGGTAACCACACACATCACAGGAAGGGGCTGTACCATAGGCAATACAAGCAATAGAAGGGGGATATACAATGGGCATAGGTGTAGCGGGAAGGAGATGAGCTAGGGGTGTACACATGATAGGAAGGGGAGGGACTAGAGCTATACATGTGACAAGAGGGGCGGATCACTAGACTCAATATGGCAGCCTAACCTTGGTCACCCTTGAGTGCACATGACCTCCCTGGGCTCTCTTTCAGGGAAACAATTTACTACTATGCTTATCAGAAGGGAGTGAGCCTTAGTTCTTGTGGGATAAACAGTGGTGTCTGCTTGCTCTGGATAGCTGATAACCCTTAGGAGGAATAACCCCTGACCTACTTCTGTTGACCTCCAAGTATATAGTCATTTGCCACGTGTAGCAAGCAGCTAAGTTTGGGACATATTTGGGGGAGACAACTTGGGAGAAATATTTTTGTTTCCCACATTTATTAATAATGTAATGGGGAGATTTGGAGGGTTGTAGAGAGGCAGGTTTTTGTTTGTTTGTTTGTTTCAGTGTCATTACTTGTGTTATATTTTAGAAACACATTTCTGCCACCTAAGAATGGCTGATAGATTACACACTGGTTAGAATGCTACTGCTACAAAATAGCCAATGAGAATGGATGGTCTGTATTTGGATTTACTTTTGAATTTGACGGTGTTGGGCCTTATTTCCATTGTGTAGCACTGCTTCTAGCAAAAGGGAAATGTATTAAGGAATAGTGACAGATGAGGCAGAGAGGAAAATAAATAAAACCCATGAGAAACAAGACGGATGATAATGGTATTGATAAAGTGACCTGAGAGATTGCAGGTGACAGATGTATGTATTTGGGACTTTCTATTCTAGAGGCAGACAAAAGCTATTATGTGGGTTGTTTCTGCCATTGATTGCCCCTGCCCCTTCAGTGATTTCTAGCATCCACGCATCCACTTGTATATTCCTGCCTATCAGATTACAACATGAGAAGGAACTTTTTTATTCTTGATGTAGAATCTTCTTTGTATTCTCCCTTACCTTGGAATAAACTACTTGACTCTAATTATTCACCTTCCTTATTATTACAGGATGTTCCTCTCATAACATGTTGGACTTTAAACTTTAATAAATATGAGCGATTATTCTAGGAACCCTGAAGGATTTGGTTTTCAGTAGAAACTATTTTATAGTTAGTGAACTACAACAGAGAGAAGTTTTAGGACCACATAGGGAAAGTATTTTTTTATCATATTAAAAACAATGCATTTAATTAATTAATCAGTCAAGTACTCGAACCTACTATGAGTGCTTTATAAATATTTGTGGGTAAGTGAAAATAACTGAAACTATAAAATATATTCTAACTTTGTCTTTTTAATATAAGGATATATACTAATATAAACCAATATGCCAACGCTATTGTCTTCTTTCCTTATGAACACTGGGACCAGTCTCTATGGGTGAATTCCCTTTTTCAAAAGGCTTGAAAAAATTATATTTAATCTTCAGTTGAGAAGCATCTTCCTTCAACTATCACTTAACTAAACACAGTGGAGAAATGTCTCTATGAATAAACTGATCAAATTCATATAGACCCAAATGGAGGGACTGCGGTAACTTTCTGAAAGGAAATGGCAAACAAAAAGTAATTTCTCAGAGATTAACCTATTCTCCTGTCACCAGGAGTGCTTGAAAATTAATTTGAGTCGGGGTTATGCTTTCACCAAAGGGGTCTTAAAGGGTAAGTACCTTGGGGAAAGCTGTGCTTTATTGGAAATGCCAGATTGAAGATTCGAATCAAATGAACAAATTCACTTTTAACCATCTGGTATAATTTGTTTGTCTCTCCCTCCCCTCTCCTTCCCCCGCTTTACCTAGGCAAATAGAAAATGGATATAATTGCTATGTTTAGAACCGAGTTTTAGATGAAAAATCAAGTGCATCAGAACGAGTGGTTGGCTTATAATAGTCTATTTCATGCCCAACCCTCCACTTAAAACATCGGACTTAAATTTCTTGGAATAAAAAGCCTCTTTGCGTCAGCAGTTGTGAAGAGTTCTCTTTCCTTTGGGTGTGCATCTTTGCTTGATTGGGTCTTGGTCACATTTGAGCCTGACTCATAATTTACTCTGGTTTGTGTTGATTTATGTCTTTGTTTACTGAGTGTCCGTGCTGTGATGGGACTGACATCCCTTCATCTTCTAGAATTATCCGGAGGGACATGGTGAGAAAGTAAAAACAGAGACACTCTAAAAAAAATAAGTCATTACTAGATGTTATGTTTATAAGTAAATTGTAAGATTATACATACCAAGAATCATCCTGGAAGCAGTGGTGCATGTAACAGAGGACTGCCCTTTGCTGCCCCACTTGGCTGATTAAATGTGTTTCTGCATGGTAGTTGTGCAACTCGTTCGCAGTGTTACCACTTAGTGTCGACCTCTTCCCAGACTCCTGTGAATTCTCTCAACACAGCGCAAGATGAAGACCTACCTCTGGTTGAGGTATAAGAGTGCTGAAAAGCTCTTTTTTATTTTCAGTCACTCTAAACAAATCTAGATCCTTCAGAAAAGAAACTCATGAGGAAAACAGGAACAGTGTTAGTTCTCTTGAAATCTGTTTTACAGCTACACTTTGGTGCCCAGCCTTCAGGTTGGACTTTTGCTCTGCAAAGCCAAACTGGAGGGAATTCAAAGAACCTGTACTTTCTCCATTGCTTTGGCCTAAAGGACATTGAGTTTGAAAATCACTCTCTCTCCTTTGTTCTTCCTAGTTCTTGTATTAAAAATGACTGCTTCAGAAATGTAGATAGTGAAAGATAGTGTGTGTGTGTGTGTGTGTGTGTGTGAAAGAGAGAGAGAATGGATGAATATACTTTGACAAGATAGTAGATACAGGGGATGCAGGAAGAAGAGTAAAGAAGAAATTAAAAAGTAAAAAAGAAAAGAGAGTCCATTGTAAAGTGTAAACAACCCTGATCAACCCAGGGAGGAGAAACCTGGGTATGTCTTTGCAGGAGATCATTGTACTGGGGCTTGTACAGTCATAAGTCTTGCCCTTACTGCCCCAGGGAAGGCCCAGGACCAATATTGTAAGCCCTTCTGTGTAACCTAATATATGTACCTCCATCATGGCCTTGATCCTACTCCAGGAGTCCCACTGGTAACACTGATATATTGATTTGCCGCCAACTATATTTATGTGACATTTTTCTTTGGCTTCCAATGAACTTTTTAAAACTGCGTATCTCAGAAAAGAGAAAAAGAAGTCAAATGAAGGCAGCAGGTTAAAGAATGTGCTACTGGAAACTTCGATGAGTGGTTTGGACTATTGAATGCAAAGTTAGCGATCTGAAATGTAACCTCCATCTAATTTACATAAAAATGTTTTATAATTCACTAATGTTTTAAAAATACATACCCTTCATTTCAATGCTAATGTATAATTCCATCGCAGAAGTAAATATTAATGGAAGAAAATTTTAGCCAAAATGTCTAATAAGCAAGTGTGCAGTATCCTTCAAGCAGAATATATAAAGAATACTTAAAAGTCATTAATGAAATGTTAACGAGATTTTTTTTAGAAAACTTTTATTGTGCTGTGGGTGAAAGTTTACAAAGCAATTGGTTTTCCATTCAACAATTCATACACATTTTGTTTCGTGGCATTGCTTGCCATCACCACAATGTAACAGGGCTCTTCCAATTTCCTCCCTGTGTTTCTGAGAGCCTTGGTGGCATAGTGGTTATACAATGAGCTGCTAACTGCCAGGTTGGCAGTTTGAGACTATCAGCTGCTCCTGAGGAGAAAGTGAGGTTTTCTACTTCAGTAAAGAGTTACAGTATTGGAAACCCACAGGAGCAGTTCTACCCTGCCTGTAGGATTGATATCAGTCGGAATCAACTCAATAGCAGTGAGTCAGTGCATTAGAATTATTCTTGGCTTAATGCTGCTTCTTTGATCTCATATAGTTGATTATTCAAAGGAGCGCACACTTCTCTCGTGTTATTGTTTACCGGATAGACTTGCCTGAGATTTGGATGAACGTTGTCTGTGGTGTGAGTTCAGTTTCGGTCCTGTTAGCTATTTAAGAGCAAGAGCCTCAAGAGCTCTGCCCATCTCTGTCAAACTAGTAAGCCTTATTTTCAAATATGTTTGCTAATGTTGTTCCATACTTGTATCCCACTCTGTCCAGGAACTCTTATTGTGATCATTTTCAGAGACATCTACAGTGGTAGCCGAGCACCATCAACTTCTTCTGCTCTCAGGCTCTAGAAAGCTGAGGTCCCTGTGGTCCATAAGTCTTCAGACTCATTGTTTCTATGTGCATTAATTTTCTTCCCTCTCCTGTGCATCAGACAGGGGAAGAACAAATGGTACAGCTAAGATAGCTGCCTCCAGGCTTTTAATGACCCAGTTATTAATTACCAAAATAGGATGTAAAATACTGTCTTGAATGTCTCCCAAGACGATCGTCTTGAGCCTCCCAATTTCCTCAAGGTGCTAGGTTATGGCTAAAATATCTATTTTAAACTTTACCCCCCCACCCCAGATGTGCTACTATATTCCTAGATAGTTGTCGCACAGGTAAACGCCCATGTGACTAAATCCTGTTGTCAACCCTATGTATATTTGTGGGTACAATCCTAGTGTGCTTACCACCCCTGCAAAACATCATTGTGTATTTCCATGTCTTCTTAGATGACTGTTGTGAGCATTATTGTGCAAGTGTATGTGTGATGCTCTTGCCTTGGTTGGCTTTCTCTAGCTTGTGTGCTCCTTGCATTGTCTCCCTTTTCCTCCATCATTCTGTGGCCACCGCTCCCAACAACTCAGGTTTTTAAAGGAGCAAAGACTCTGCATAGAAATGTTTTCTCGATAGCCAGTGAAAGGATATAGCTAGATCCATAATTTGATCTATGTGCAATTAGAAATTTATAGCTATTGACTTTTTCTTACATTTAGAGCTGGCCTTGGCTCAAAATTCTACGAATAGTGCTGTGATCTAGTAGACTCAGGGGTCACTTTCTTGCCAACAGTGCATATGCAGAAAATAGGAGCTGAATCGCTTCTCGGCCTTTTGGCTAAGATCAAGTGCAGAAAATAGGAGCGGAAACAAAGTAGAAGAGCAAAAGGCAAGTTAGTGCGTTGACTCCTTGCCACATTTTTAGGCCACAGATCTTGGCAAACAAACTACCATAGGTGTCCATTATACTGAGAAATTGCTAACGACATATTTTACAATTTTTGCATTCTTCATAAGCAGATGTGCAATTATTGTTGTAGTATCCCCGGCTGCTGTTTGTTTTAAAATCACATATGTAATGAGCTGGAGTATTACGTTTTCCTCAAAATAAAAATAAAATGTAAGACCTTTTATAATTCAGTCATTTCTTAAATCAAGAGAGGCTAATAGAAAGATAAGGTAGTTTCATAAAAATTCAAGATTGTCCTCTGACATAAATATTAAGATGTTTTGTTGGATTTTGTGGGGGCGTGGGCGTGGGGAAGAGGTAGAGGGTGTAATAAAGTTGGGAAAGGAGTTAGTCTATTCCTCTTCCCAGTTAGCCTGGTCAAGGTCATCACTTCACCTTGTTGCAGTTAAATTCCTTTTCAAGAGTTGGTCAATTCCTTAATAAAAGCAGAGTCAGCAGTTCGAAACCACGAGCTGTTCTTCAAGAGATAGGTGGGGCTTTCTACTCCTTTACGGCGTCAGGGTCGCAGACACCCACGGGGGTAGTACTGCCCTGTCCTGCAGAGTCGCGGTGACTCACCATGGACTCAATGGCATTGGGTTTGGAGGATTTGTCTTGTAGCTAAAACAGTGGCCTCTTTGTGCTTCTCTTCCAGAAACATTATTTCAGCTTCTGGGCCTCTGTCTTCAAGAAACTCGAGTCTCTGATGGAAAACTCACAGACAAACCAATGCATAATTAGGTTAGAGTCTATTATGTTCACAGACTGGAGGAAATTGAGGCTATTGTGAGGCACACATGTGGCACCGAGGCCTATCTAAAGAACGCATACAAACCTCCCTCAATAAAGTGACATAGGTTGACATTTAAAGGATAAGCAAATATTAGCCAATATTAAGGGGAGTTGAGGGGTAGTGGGGAAAGAGGTGGCCAGGCCAAGATTTAGGAATAAAAATGATAGAGTTATAGGCCTAGACACCAACCTTGCACTGGTTTTCCTAGATTTCAAAGGTCTGTGCCATTGGCCCAATTGTATCTTTGCAAGTAAGCAGCATTTTTATCAGGCTCTAAAGCACTAGGCTAATTATTGGAGTTCAATCTCATTGAGTTCTTAATAGTTTCAGTCATGTTCCTAAGGTTTAAATCACTTTATTTATTTGAAGAAGACTTCTTTGGGCAGTTCCTTTTCTTTCTTTCTTTTTTAACCTTTTATTAGGGGCTCATACAACTGTTATCGCAATCCATACACACATAAATTGTGTAAAGCGCATTTGTACATCATTCTCAAAACATTTTCTCTCCACTTAAACCCCCGACA
>NW_022103968.1:42765868-42786144 GCF_000313985.2 Echinops telfairi
TCCTCAAGGCCTGGTGGGCCAGGATGTGCTCCAGTCTCTCCTCCTCCCCCGTCATCTGTTCCTGTGTGCTCTGGTCAGATATATCCTTCTCCTGAAGCTGCAAATTCAGTGCCATCCTTTGAGATAAATTCTTCTTGGGGGAGGGGCAGGCATCCACTTAGTATTTGGGGCTGCGACCAGCCCCCTAGCCCAGTTCCTTTTCATTCTGAACTTTGCTCCTCATCAAATTCCATTATTTTAGATATTTGTATTATCAATGACACATATTGCAAAATATTTACAACTTTTCATTTTCCCTCAATTTAATTCACTTAGTTGAATGGGTAGTGCTACACCTGAAAATATCTCAAAAATATATATATATATACACACATATAGAACAATAGGTCATATGTACTAAGATGAAGAAGCAGAAAGAAAAATGTCATTTTTTTACAAAACAAAAATAAAAGTTCTAAGAGCACAGAGAACTCTATCTCTTAAAAGCAATGAGATTTTAGACATGTAACATAGCCTGTCTATTGTAATCTGCTACCTTTGCCATCACTTTTTACCATTTCTGATCATACAGCTATCTCTTTCTCCTTGGTATAGGAGGTTCTCAGCACAAAGACCCCAGTTCCAAAGGACAGGCTCCACTTAGGGCTCTTCTCTCTTAATGACAGTGAGATCTCACTTTTGCTCTCCATTTGGCTTTCTTTTTAAGCTTATAGGGTGAAAAAAGGGACCAAGACCCTACAAGGGTTCCATACACCTTATTTGCATAGTCTCACCTCCAAAGGGATTCCATATTATTAGCAGACAGTCTGATTTCCTTGTTGGGCCAAAAAAAACCTTATTTGCATAGGCCCAACCAAACATTTTGTGGGAGTCACAAAAATTATGGCGAGAAGAGCCATATTAAGTATTTCATTATAGCACACAGGATGACAACAACTCATTTAGCTATGGTGATTAAGGAAGTTACCTCCAAACAGATGACATGTGAATTGAAATTTGAATAATGAGAACAATGTATTCAGGCACATATCATGCGTGGCAAAGTGTAGGACACATTGTTAAAGCTGAACATAAATAACATATATTGTAAAAGGCTGACCGTTTGAAGAAGTTTGATTACAGTGTGTGGGTACTTAAGCACAAATTTGGAGGCTTGATCATTTTCATTTTCTTCCTTGCATCAGCCTTCTATATTTTCCAGATCAATTTAGCTATCTTAATCTGGAAGACATAGTGCTTACTTTAAATTGCCCTTTAATTTCCTGCATTTCTAGTCATTTATATTGTAGGTTTCTTAAAGGCAAAAATGAAATTCATGTTTCTTTTTACGGCATGCCTGTAAGCAGTTGATAAAGAGAACATGAATCCCTTTCACTTACCCAGGATGTCTTCATAGATTAAAGACTTTTTATAGTGTCATCCTATTTAATTCCACTGCAGTAGCAACATTAATACTAACACAATTAATACTAGTACCATCACTAGTACTGCTACCACCACTTCTTCTACTACTACCACTACCACCATCACTACTACAACAACTACAATTATTACTCCTGCTACTTGTGCCAGCTGCCTGATGTCAGAACTACGGCTAGAGTCACACAGCCACTAAATAAATGGGGACGCATTTTTTCCATGTACTCGGGCACTGGGAGCCCTGGTGATGTAGTGGTTATGCATGGGGTTGTGGTCAGAGAGATCCGCAGTTTGAAACCACCAGCTGCTCAGGAGTAAAATGAGGCTTTATACTCCCCTAAAGAGTTCCAAAACTAAAGTTATTGCCGTCGAGTCAATGGTGACTCATAGCAACCCTCTGTGGGTTTTTGAGACTGTGAATATTTACAGGAGTAAAAATCCCAGTCTCTCTCCCACATAGCTGCTGGTAATTTTGAACTGCTGACCATGAGGATTGCAGCCCAATGCATAACCAATATGCCACCAGGGCTCCTCTGTGAAGAGTTACAGGCTTGGAAATTCACAGGGGTAGTTCTACCCCATCCTGTAGTGTTGCTCTGAGTCAATATTGTTTTGATGGCAGTTTTGTTGTTTTTATTTTAATTTTGCTCTGATATTGGATTGGCACATTTATTACTAAACTGTATTACATCTTGAGAACTTGAAGCTCAAATGAAAATAATTTTTGCCCCATTCTCTATTCTTATTTATAAATAACAGGTGGTTTCTTACCACTGCCCACCCCCGCCCTCGCCAAAAAAAAAATCTTTCCTGAATCTTTTTGGTAGGGAGTGATTTTTTTTCTCAATCAGCATTTAAATATGTTATGAGAGGAATCCATTTTATAGTATCCACAAGCTCCCAAACAAGGGATATCTAGTCACTGTATTGTCAGAATATGTAGGCTTTGCCTCATACTGTTTCAGTCCATTAAAATGCATGTGCTGTGCAAATAGAAATCTAATCTATAATAAATCAGTCTTCTAGAAAACACTCATAGAAACAACTTGAATTGTCTGCCACAGAAGAATACGCAAACCCGCTTGTGCTGGTTATGATTGGCTGCCATTTGTGGCGTTTGTAAATCCACAGTGAAGTTGTGTGGAATTGGAGATCAGTGGCCTGCAGTCAGCACGGATGTGCGGTCTCGCTCACATGTCTTTTGATCATGTTGAAGCAGATCCGGCGGAGCCTGCGGTCCTTGTGCGGGGCACAGTGACAGGCACCTGATCTTAATTAGTCCAATTCTTCGGTCTAAAGGAAAGTGCAACTCAAGATCAACTCATGTTTCTATCCATTTGTTTGTTTGTTTTTCTGTTTAATCCGAGACATATTTGTAACTGCCAAAGAACCTAGCTCAGGGGCTTGTAAAGTCGTGGGCATCCAAGAAATGAATCAATGAAAAAGAAAAGAGCCTGTCTTTATAGGATACCAGAAGACACGAAAGATAAGAAAACCGGTTGAGCCTTGTCAAAGCTTGTCTCTGCTGGAGAAGGAGAGAGTTATAAAAGGCTTTGGAATGGGGGATGATGCAGATAGACATTCGTTTGCAAGCATTCAGTCAAGGTCTTCTCCAGTACCCTTCTGAATACACAGAAACCCCAACCCACACCTCCCTGCAGAAGAGGATCTGGTACTTTCCTAGGGTCGTGTCTGCCAAGCTGTTTCGTTGCACACAGGGCCTCCGACCAGTGCAGACAGTACATCAGGCATGATTGTTCATCGAATGTCAGTCAGTATTACTGAGGAACGAATTGTGACCAGACTAGGCTGCAGGGACCTTGCAGCACCAAGAGAGAGGCGCCCTCTGTATATCTCCTGCCCTCTGTCCCCTTTAATTATTATGAGGTGTTTAAGGGAGCTTCGCTCAGCTCTCTGGGAAGGAAATCTATTCGTTTTTATTACTTGCATATAAAAATTATTATTTTAATAAAGGTCATAGTCTGTCTTATAAATAGACCTGCAATGCGATGTGGTTCACCAGACTGGGCTTTTTTTGGATAATGTGCAAATCTATTTATTTTCCCCCAAATCCTAAAAATTGCAAGGCAATAGAGCAGTAGACAACAAGAGAATAGTAGGCTAGCTACCTTAGTTCTTTCTGCTTCCATAAAAGTTCCTTAAACTGCTAAATACAAGGTTCAGGGTTCAAACCCATCAGCTGCTTTGCAGGTTAGGTCAGTCTGTCTGCTCCCACAAAAAATCAGCATCTCAGAAATCATATGCGTCAGAATCAACTAGAGAGCACTGGGTTTGATACACGTGGACATGCATAGCTATGAAGTTAGTCTAACTCTCCCCTCTTTTTCTTTTTTGTGTCCTTAATGCCCTTGTACAGATTGCACTACAAAGCTTTATGCTTGCGCCTGGATTTTCTGATTACCTGCCATTAGAGACTCCTTATTGTCTCTAACTTTCTCAACTGTAGGATATGTGTTGGCTTAAAATTTCCATTTCCTAGCAGATTAAGGATTTGCTAGAGAATTATTCCTGACACTTAGTAGATAATCAATCTATTTATTGAATTAATAGCCTAAATAGTTCTCCAAATAAATATGTGCTGTGTGAGTGAGCCACCAAATGAAACAAAATTGTTCTGTTTTACTTTTAGATGCTTGATCGCAATCATGAGAATGTAAAGCTCTTAAGGAGGGGGCCATGAATTCTTACATATAATATCATCAGTTTTATCTGATGATAATTGCTCCTGGCAGAGGGTCCCAAGGATCAAGGTAGAAAATGGAGATGGTACAGAGAGCCAAGAACAAGCTGATTATCCTCCCTGCCGTTGCGCCAAATTCCACTCCTAGAAACTGAAAATAGAGTTTGCAAAACTGTACATCTTTTCAGGAGTACATATCCTTATCTTTCTCTGAAGAGCAGCTGGTGCGTGAGAACCATGCAGTTAGCCGTCCAGGCTTACTTGATACTTAGAGCAAAGGAATATTATGTATCTTATTACTATGAAATCTCTCTTGTCCTTTATATATTCCAAGGAGCTCTTACAAAGTACAAAGCTTTGAAAAGAATTATGACGTGCTCTGTAGACTTTTTAATACACAAGGGTCATCATAAAGTATAATCAACTCAAAAGTAACTTTGTTGCTTTGGGTTTCTGTATGTAGCTATGGTGCCTGGTCTTGAATCTCAGTAGCACTCTCTTATTCTGGCTCTAAGTTATTACCTATGAAGTTTTGCATAAGGTGCTTAACTTCCCTGAATCCTGGTTTGCTCTTCTGGAAAATAGAACTAATAATAATACTGACTGAATAGGACTGTTTATTGATGAGTGTGATATACGTGTAAAGTTCTTACCACAGTGACTGAAATAAAACAAAAATATTCTCTTAGCTATTACTGCGGTTTCTTATTGGATCCACTGAAATAATTGTTTCAAAGGTTAATGAAATAACACCTTGAGTTAATTTTGTTAGGCGCTTTTGAGTCACACCCATAGCTACCTTACATACCGCAGAGTGAAACATTACAAGGTCCTGCACCATCTTTTCAAAGGTTATCTATGCCTGCAACCGATTGCTGCAGCTATGGTGTTCAAATCCACCTCCTTAAGGGCCTTCGTCTTTTTTCGCTGCCCCTCCACTTTACCAAGCACAATGTCCTTCTCCAGAGACTGGTCTCTCTTGACACCATGTCCAAAGTATATAAGACGAAGTCTTGGCAACCTTTTTACTAAGGAGCATTCTGGCCATACTTCTCCTAAGACAGGTCAGTTTGTCCATTTTGCAGTTCATGGTACTTTCAACATATTCTTCAGCACCATAATACAAATGCATTGATTCTTCTTTGGTCTTCCTTATCCAATATCCAACTTTCATATGCATATGAACACATGGAAAATACCATGGCTGAGGTCAGGCACACCTTAGCACTTAAAGTAACATCCTTGCTCTTCAGTATTCTACAGAGAACTTGTGTAGCAGATTTACCTACCACAATGTGTCCTTTGATTTCTTGACTGCTGCTTTCATGAGCATTGATGGTGGATCAAAGGAAGACAAATTCTTTGACAACTTCAACCTTTTCTCCATTTTATCATGATGTTACTTAGTGGTCCAGTTGGGAGGAATTGGGTCTTCCTTACATTAAATTGCAATCCGTACTGAAGGCTGCAATCCTTGATCTTCATCAGCAAGTGCTTCAAGTGCACATCGCCTTTAGCAAGCAGATTGTGTCAACTGCAAATCTCCATGTTCAGAAGCCTTTATCTGACCCTGATGTCACTTTCATCTTCATATAATCTAACTTCTCTGTTTGTTTGCTCAGCACACAGAATAAAAAGAATACTGGGAGGATACAACCCTGATGCATAGCTTTCCTGATTGCCCGCATTCTTCTCAAGGTTATCCATAGTTTATTATGATCCACACACTCAAATGCATTGGCATAATCAATGAAACCCAAGTAATCAGGCTGGATAAACAAGCTGGAGGAGAAAACAACAGGACTGACAGTTCCAGGGAGACATGGGAGAGGGGGAGGCAGGGGAATGGAAGTGCGTGTTAACAAACCCAGGGACAAGGGAACAACAAGTGATCCACAATCGATGCCAAGGAGGGTATAGGAGGTCTGAAAGGCCTTGATCAAGGGCAATGTAACGGAGAGGAATTACTGAAACCCAAATGAAGGCTGAACATGATAGTGGGACAAGAGGAAAGTAAAATGAAATAGAGGAAAGAACTAGGAGGCAAAAGGCATTTATAGAGGTCTAAATATAAGCATGTACACATGTAAATATATTAATATATGATGATGAGGAAATAGATCTATATGCATATATTTATAAGTTTAGTGTTAAGGTAGCAGATGGACATTGGGCCTCTACTCGAGTACTCCCTCAATGCAAGAACACTTTGTTCCATTAAACTGGCATTCCATAATGCTCACCTTCCCGACACATTGCTGAAGACAAAGCGGGTGCATAAGCAAATGTGGTGAAAAAAGCTGATGGTGCCCAGCTATCACAAGATATAGCATCTGGGGTCTTAAAGGCTTGAAGATAAACAAGCGGCCATTTAGCTCAGAAGCAACAAACCCACATGGAAGAAGCACACCAGCCTGTGTGATCATGAAGTGTCGAAGGGATCAGGCATCAGGCATCAAAGAACAAAAAATCGTATCATTGTAAATGAGGGTGAGTGCAGAGTGGAGACCCATAGCCCATCTGTAGTCAACTGGACATTCTCTTACAGATGGGTGGCGGGGAGGAGATGAGCCAGTCAGGGTGCAGTATAGCAATTATGAAAAATACAACTTTCCTCTAATCTTTAATGCTTCCTCCCCCACACTATCATAATCCCAATTTTACCTTACAAATCCTGCTAGAACAGAGAATGTACACTGGCACAGATCAGACCTGGAGACACAGGGAATCTAGGACAGATAAACGCATTAGGACCAATAATGAGATTAGAGATACCAGGAGGGGAAGGGGTCTGAGAAGGGTGGAGAAAGGGGGAACTGATCACAATGATCTACATATAACCCCCTCCTTGGGGGACGGACAGCAGAAAAGTGTGTGAAGGGAGACATCGGTCAGTATAAGACATGAAAAAAAAATTTTTTTAATTATCAAGGGCTCATAAGGGAGGTTGGAGGGGAAAAAATAAGGAGCTGATACCAAGGGGTCAAGTAGAAAGCAAATGTTTTGAGAATGATGATGGCAAAAATGTACAAATATGCTTGACACAATGGATGGATGTATGGATTGTGATGAGAGTTATGCGAGCCCCCAATAAAATGATTTTTTTTAAAAGAAAGAAACCCAAGTAATTAACTTTCTGCTATTCTCTGCTTTGAGCCAAGATCCATCTGACATCAGCAATGATATCCCTTGTTCCACAGTCTCTTTCAAATCTAGCCTGAACTTCTGTTAATGTACTGCTGCAGCCACTGTTGGATGATCTTCAGCAAAATTTTACTTTTTTTGAAATGGGTGCAAATATGGATCTCTTCCAGTCTGTTGGCCAGGGAGCTGTCTTTCAAATTTCCTGGCATGGGTGAGTGGGTGCTTTCAGTGCTTCACCAGCTTGCTGAAACATTTCGATTGGTATTCCACCGATTCTTCAGCCTTGTTTTTGGATAATGCATTCAGTTCTTCTTCAACTTCTTCCTTTTGCACCATTGGTTCTTGCTCATTTGCTACCTTCTGAAATGGTGGGATGTTAACTTAATTATTTTGGGTACAGTGATTCAGCATTCTTTTCATCTTCTCTTGATGCTTCCTGCATCATTACATATTTTACGTATAGAATCATTTCAATATTTCAACTTGAGGCTTGAAATTTGTCTTGAGTTTTCTGAGTGTATTCTTTCCATTTGGTTTTCAAACTCTGGTTCTTTGCACATTTCATTATAATATTTGACTTTTTCTTCTTTAGCTTCCCTTTGAACATTTCTCTTCAGCTCTTTGACTCCATCCTTTCTTCCATTAGCTTTAGCTGCTCTACGATTAAGAGCAAGTTACTGAGTCTCTTTTGATATCCACGTAGAGTTTTTCGTTCCTTCATGTCTTTTTAATGACCTTTCCTTTCTTCGTTATAGATCTTCTTGAGAGCTCATAAGGTCTACTCTCACTAGTTTTTAATACGTAAAATCTGTTTTTGACAAGTTCTGAAAATTCAGGTGGGATAAACTCAAGGTCGTACTTCTTACTTTCTCAGATTTGTTTTGATTTTCTTCAGCTTTATCCTGAGCTTACATATGAGTAATTGTGTTGGTCTGGGTAGACTAGAGAAACAAATTCATAGACACTCATAGGTGTATAAGAAAGAGCTTTATATACAAGAGCAATTGAGTATTGAGAAAACATCCCAGCCCAGTACAGATCAAGTTCTTACGTCTGATATTAGCCCCTTTGTCCGATACCAATCTATAAAGTCCTCTTCAGACTCACGAAACACATGCAATGACACCAAATGCAGGACGTTCACAGGCCAGTGGGTGGAAAGTCTGTGGATCCAGTGGTGGTAGAGCCATCTCAGCGCTAGCAGGGGTCTCCGTGTGGCTCTTTCAGCTTCAGGGCTCTAGCATAGCTCCATGTGTCTTGTCAGCAAGCATGTCTCCGACGGAGTGAGTGTGTGCTCCACTTCCAGAGAGCTATTTATCTCCTTAGCTCCTCCAAATGAGATCATCAAGCTACAACCTCATTGACAAGCTAAACCCCACCCCTCCCCTCTTAAGTCTCAAATTGACAATAGCTTATGTAACTACCACAGCAGTTGATTGTTTGCTTCATAGTTAGCCCCATCCTAGTTTTCAATGCTATTAATGAGCTTCTCCATTGGTTCTTCCCACAGATATAGTCAATTTGATTTCTGTGTTCTTTCTGGCCATGTCCATGTGCATAGTCGCCTTTTATAGTGTTGAAAAAGGTATTTGCTATGGACAAGTCATTGTTTTGATAATATTCTATCATGCTACCTGCAACTTCACCTGTATCACCAAGACCATATTTTCTAACTACTGTTCCTTCCTCTTTGTTTCCAACTTTTGCATTCTAATCACCAGTAAGTATCAATGCATCTTGATTGCACATGTGATCAGTTTCCTACCGAGTCATTGGCAGAGTTCTTCAATTTCTTCCTCACTGGCATTTGTAGTTGTTGTGTACATTTTTAATAATAGATGTATTGATTGGACTTCCCTGAAGGCAAGGAGATATAACCTATCACAGAGAGCATTGTCCTTCAGGGTGGACTTGGCAATGCCCTTTTTGACAATGAATGGCAAGCCATTATTCTTGACACCTCAGCATAGTAAGTTGTATGATTTTTTGATTCAGAATGGCCAATACCAATCCATCTCAACTCACCAATGCCTACGACATTGACCTTTATATATTCCATTTCATTTTCTATGGCTTCCACTTTTCCTGGATTCATTCTTAGCACATTACAAGTTCCAATTATTAGCAGGGATCTTTTATTTAACAGCTGCTTGCTTCTCTTATTAGTAAATGTTGACCCTGAAGACTCCATTTCCATAGGCTCACATCATCAAGTTTGACTCCACTGAAGCTCCTCCTCAGTCACAATTGGAGCCCCTTCAGGCCTGAGTGACCCATTCTTTGACTCTGCTGACACCTGTTCACTTTGGGTGCCCTGGCTGCCACTTGAAATACCGGTGACATAGCCTTTCAGCATCACAGCAACACACAAGCCACCACAGTATGACAAACTGACAGGCATGCTAAAAGTCAGCACATCTTTCTGAAAAAACAAAACAAAAACGTGTGTGTGTGTGTGTGTGTGTGTGTGTGTGTGTGTGTGTGTGTGTGTAATCTCTATAGAGAATACAGGGGTCAGGGAAGGCCTTTAACATGGTCAGAGGTCTGCAGCCCTCAGAATTGCAGAATGACAATGGTGTGAAGAACGAACCTGAGCTGAAAGCTGGCCAAAGAACCTGTGGCAGGAGGGGGAAGTGAGGGACATGAAGCCAAATAGTAGAAATTAGGCTTCAGGGAATGTAAGTTTGGGAATAGAAAAGGTGATGGAGGGGCTAATAGCCTCTTAAATAGCTTGACCCATAGTAGAATTGATTCAGCCAGCTTTATCTTTTGTATTCAAAGATGGTACTACTGATGGGGATTGCTATTGGTGCCAAGCAATGCCGCTGAATAGTTTATTCCAAGAAAGGCTGCCCTTTGGCTGGAAGCTGTCACTTCTGTTCAGTGCAAAGCTGTCCAATACATGTGGCCCGCCGAACCCCTTTGCTCACACAGAGCCTCCCATCCATCCCGGTGACTGCAGTTTTACTTACACTGAGTCGCCTCTTTTCTCTGGGGTTCAGAGTTGTCACGGTGTGTGGAAAGCAAACAAAGTGATCCTTCCTTATGACTGCCTGTGGTCTTTCCACTTGGCCATTGCACAATTGCTTGTCACCTGCTTTTTCCTATCCTTGCTGGCCTAGAGCAATATTTGTTTTTAATGTGTTTCTTTGAACGGAGTATCACTTCTGATTAGCTCTAGAAGCTGTGTTTCATTGCATCAACTCTGCCTCACCATTTAATCCCAGGACTAGTAGGCAGTTCAGCCTGATGATGTATTTATTCATAAGTCGAATATTATATCTATAAAGAAAAAAAGGGTAGCCAAACCAAAACTGACTGCCATCAAGTCGAGACAGACTCATAGTGGCCCTATAGGGTGGGGTAGAATTGTCCCTGTGAGTTACTGAGACTAACTCTTTACAGGAGTAGGAAACCCATCTTTCTTCCATAGAGCAGCTGGTGATTTTGAACTGCTGGCCTTGAGTTAGCAGCCCAATGTGTAACCACTACACCTCCCCCAGGTGTCTCATTTGACCTAATCAATTTAGGAAAATAATAGTGGAATCAAGAACGTCTAGAACAAGTCAAAAATTCACAGTGTAGTTACGGTCCAATCTTCTTTAGGACAACGCTGCCCTTTAATTCTCTATTTCCTTTACAATAAATATATTTACATTTTTATATCAATAAATGTTTATTTTTATAGGATAAATATATTTCTTTAAGTACAAAAATTTTAAATGATATAATTATATTTAAATTTTAAAATATACATTTATAAATACAGATAAATAGAAAGAACAAAAGAGTATCCATGCAGTCCTAAAGAAGATTGGACCGTAACTGCACTATGAACTTTTGATTTGTTCTACACTTTGATTCAACCATTATTTTCCTAAATCTACCAAGTTTGTATGAGACACCTGGGAGTGGAGGGTGCTTAAAATACAGATTTCTGGACAGCAAACAAAACATAGGTGCAGGGGATGAGCTAAGAGGCCTGTGTTTTAACTAGAGGATTGCAAACCGGGTTATCAGTGGCCGCAGAGACCGCACACAGAGGTTCCCTCGATTGCCAGTCTGCTCAGTCAGAGAAGCGGGATCTTTGAGAGGTGTAGTAGCTACAACCTTAAAAACCATGGGATCAGGGCAGCATCTTTCTCACATTCTGCTGATTACTGAAGCTCAGTCGGCTTCCCGTTTGGTGAAATACATTTGCGCTTGTAAAAGTAATGCACCTGCTGGGACGTGGAAGTGCCAGACAGGGTACCAGTCAAGACTTATGGGCCTCTTCATTTGTACCCATTTGGCTCTATTAAAACCATAATCATAAAACAACAACAACAGCAAAGAACAAACACGGGTCTCTGTCCATGTCTTCTTACATTAAGGCTTGCCACCAAAAATCTTGCCGTTTTCACGTCCGGCAGTGGTCAGCAAAGCTCTCCTCTCATCTGTCTTTGAAGGGCTCCTAAGTGAAGAAGGGTCAATGGTTGATCAAAACTGGAAGCAGTTCCTTTCTCGTGAAATCAGAGCATTCATATGTAAGTTTACTGGCACGCAGCATGCTCATTTCTTCACTAATGGTTGTCATGGCCAAGTGGAGTAGTTAGGATAGAAATGATGTGACACAAATGCCTTAAATATTTACCATCTGAGCCTTTACAGAAAAAGATTGGTAGCCTCTGATTAAAGGGATGGTGACCTGTATCAGGCTTTCATGATTTTGTTTAACCAAGTCCCACATTACCAAAGTCCTGTTCGTAGCTGTGGTGAAGCTGAATCAGTGGTCAGTGGCTTGGAGCAGTATCACCTACTCTCCAGGGGGCTTGGAAACAAGTCCCCACATTCAACCCTGACTCCCTGGTGGCATAGTGGTTACACTTTGTGCTGCCAACTGCAGGTCAGCGGTTGAAAACCACACTTGCTCCACAAGATGGGGCTTTCTAATTCCCCAAAGAGGCACAGTCTTTGGAACTCACAGGGACAGTTCTACCCTGGCTTCTAGGGTCACTATGAGTTCTCTGGGGTCCCTGAGTCAGCATTGACTCCATGACAGTGAGTTCTGATGTCAGACCCTCTGACCTAGAAGTTTTGGTGCTAACTTGGCCTGGAGATCAGTCACAACCTCATTCCTCCCACAACATCCTGGTGGATTCCCTGAATCGCTATCGACCAAGTCCAACTTTTTTAGTTTCATGGAAGAAATAATGGACTCGCTTAGGCCAAGAAGTCAAGCAATTTGCGGAAGGTCTTACGGATGACTTTGGAAGCAATGAACTGGACCGCAGCTTCCTGGACATCTTTGTAGTCATTTTATCAGGTGTCCAGGACAATTGCTAGCTGACAGTGTCTCTCCAGGCATAGAGTTGGTGAAAATTTTCTGAAAGAGGTCATACTTTTAGGAAACAGGCCACATTCTCCAAATACAACTAAATGTGGGGGTTTCCTTGTTGAATTAGACAGGGTTGTTTTAAGTGGAAACTAAGAGGCCTCTGGGGCTCCTATCATTACTTTCCATGTCAGTCTTCAAAAAAGTTCAACAGCCAGATGGCTCAAGGTAGGGAGAGAAAACTTAATAAAAAATGTCCATGGTGCTCTCTTCCTGACATTTGAATTTGTAATTTTCCTTTCTAATTAGTACTAAAGCTTTCCCTCTTTAGAGAAAGAGATGTGTGACTGAACTTTAACTTCAAAAGAGATGTTTTAACAGCTGCTCCCTATCCTAAGATGAATGCCAGTAATTAGAACTATTATCATTTTCTGTCATCCTGGCTACTGTTATTAATCCTCAACATGGAAAGCCACAACGTTCACGCCGACGGGCTCAAGCCACGACTCCTATTACTGGTCCTAGCTAAAACAGAAAGGAGCGGCTGCCCCTAAGAAGAAAGCAACTTAGAAGAGAAGGATGTGGTAGTTGTTTCGTGGGTTGCCAATTTCCTGTCACCAGCTCAAAGAATTCCGGACAATGACCCTTTATTTTATTTCACTTCTTGAGCCATTAAAAAGGTCATCGCATACGCACAAGAAGTTGAGCCGCTCCATCTTGGTCCCCAAATCAAAATCCAACCGGCTTATGTGGTTGTTTGACATTGATCAAAAAGACCTTAGGAATAATTACTACTGGTTTGCAAAAGGCAATAATCAATACCAAAATAGGCCAAATGGCTTTGACATTTTAAAAATAAAATAATGCTGTTGCTTAAAAACAGTCATCACCATTATATACAGTAATCTGAAATGGCCTTATTTTATTCATCATTTGGGAACTGCTGGGAGGAAGCGTATTGCTCTGTGTCATCCACTCTTTGCTTGTTTTTTATTTTAGATTAAAGAAGAATAATTAAACTTAGCATGCCAAATCCAATGAGGCCAATGAACCAGAGGAAAAAGTGCACACTTGAACCCTGGGAGGGTAATGATTATGCCTTTGCTTACACAAAGTCAGCGTTTCAAAACCAGCAGTCACTCTATGGGAGAAAGATGAGGCTTTCTACTCCTGTAAAGAGCTACAGTCTTGGAAACCCATAGGGGCAGTTCTACCCTGTCCTATAGGGCCACAATCAGTCAGAATCGACTCGATGTCCATGAGTTTGAGTTTATATATAAATCAAGAAATACAAAGATAAACAATAGAAATGAACTGTTTTTATCTTTTTTATCTAAATATTGATTAATTGTGTCTCACTAATTACTAGCCTTTTATCAATGGATCAAGAAGAGACATTATCAATAACCTTCAGTTAACCCCTGCAGGCATATCATTACAGTAACTTGTTTTTAACTGGCAAGCTATTGAAAGGCAAGGAATTCTTTTCACGCTAGCAATATACTCTCTTTCCCACTATTAATAGGCTAAGATCTGAATTTTGATAAAAGCTTAGGAAGAGAACAGGTTAGAGTCTCTAAAGCAAAGCATGCTATTGAGAAATAAGTAGGCATTTGTTATGGCTTGACTTCTGCCGCTCAAAAGATATGTCGACGTCCTAACTCCTGCACCTGTGAATGTGATAGCTTCGAAATTGAAAATAGAACATTGCTTTAAAGTAGATTCCAAGGAGTACAGACCGTATGCAACAAAGTAGAATGGCCTAGAGGGCTTCCAAGGCTATAAATCGTTATAGTCATAGATTTCCGTAGCTTTCTCTTGTGGAGCCACTGGTGGGTTTGAACCACCAACCGTAAGGTTAGGAGCCTAGCACTCTTAACCACTGCACCACTCTATTGGAGTGATGTCAAGAACAAAAAGACTCATAAAGGAGGAAGACGGATTCCATGTAGAAAGAGCCTCTCAAAGCTGTAGGCGACCAGAAACTAGAAGAGACAGAGCATTTCTTGTCTACAAGGCCCTTGCCGATGTTCTGAACTTCAACTTGTAGACTCAACTGAATTAATTTTTGTTTCCTAAAGCCAGGCTACTTTGGGATATTTTGTTACAGAAGCCCTAGAAAACTAGGGCGAGACTCCTCTGAGAAATGCTAGCATATTAAAAAAATAAAAAGAAGTAAAAGGGCACCAATTTAAAACACACACACACACACACATACTAGTATATTCAAATTCAACACACAATAATTTGGCTATTTTTTTTCACTGCTCCCAGACTTTATCCAGGGCATATGATTGTCACCGTTTGCCTATAGTTTCCCCAGAGCACCAAGGAGCAGGTGTTAGGGTGGGAAATGCTGATCTAGCAACAAACCTTCTCACAATAAACTTGGCTTTTACAGAAAAGGATGGTGGGAAATTCTGATTACTTCAAGAGATCATTGGGTGTACTAGAAGAAAGGGAAGTGATGTGATTTTCTCTAAACAGCCAAAGCTGTCTGTAGAATCACCTGTTAACTCTGATGGTGCTGTTGGGTAAGCATTGACCTGCTGAACAAATGGTTGTCACTTCAAACTCACCAGCCAATCAATGGGAGGAGGAGGAGACTCTCGACTCCTGTCAGGATTTACAGCCTTGAGTCTGACTGAGTCATAATCAACATGATAGTTTTGATTGTTGGTTTGGCTGGTTTTTTAAAATCATTCTTGGGAAGAAGCCTAAGCCATTGCCTATGATGGTAATGCAAGGCTGGCTATTCAAACCAACCAGCAGCTCCCGGGAGACCAATGAAGAAAGATTTATAGTCTTGCAAAGCCAGTATAGGGTCATTCTGAGTCAGAATTGACTCAGTGGCTGTGGGTTTGGATTTTGGTTAATCATATCACAATTCTTCTTCAGAGAGGGGAGTTTAGTGTCCAGTCATATTTTGGAAGGTATTTCTTAAATTAATTTTTTATATCACCAAAATATGAAATAACAATGCATACACACATTTGTATTATATGTTATAAACAAAGTGTTTCAAACGGTCTTGGAAAACCACGGTGCAGTTCTGCTCTGTGCTATGGGCCCACAATGAGCTGGAATCACCTTCCTGGCAATGAGCTTGGAGGGGTTTTGTTTTATTTTTTAACAACAACTAATTTGTCTCAAAAAATGTCTTCTAAGTGTTTTGAAACTGATTTTGGTAGCAATTGTACAATACTACTTGATGTGATTGAACTATAGAATGGTATGGTGTCTCAATTAGCTCCTAATAAAATGATTTGAAGAAGAAAACAAGAAATGTCTTCTATTCTATTCTGTTTAATTTATTTTTTAATGTTAAAAAGAAGTTTCTACAAAAATGAAAACTTAGTTCTAATTAATTTTGTCCTGTTTTTAAGCATTCTCATTCTTACTTAGGAAAATAAAAAAGCAGATGGCTCTATGATGTCCCCAAATTGTTGATATCCATCCCCTACCCCCTCCCAACATTAATAATATTGAGCTTTAGTGAATTAATGAATTCATTATTCCTTTATTTAGTTTGACTTATGATTTGGTGTATTCAAGGGGCTCTGTGACTATGAGTTGGGTTTCTCTGAAACTCAATGACTCCTAAGGGAGTTGACAAGTTTTTCTTTGTATTTCAGCCCAATATAGCCTAGTCTCTTATTACCTGAAAAGTGATGTACGAGGTGTCAAATCAACATCTCAAAATATAATCACCTCTAGAATAGGAAAGGAAGGTCTTAGGGTAATTATAATAGAATATTAAACTTGCCAGGGACCATGAAGATATTGTAGGCCAGCTTCATCACTTTGTAAATGAGGAAATCTGATATGATGTGATAGTATGTATACTGTTCCCTTAGTATCAACTAAAAGAAGTTCATTAAATTATTTCCTGTAGGAACAAAAAGATTTTCAGTTATATTAAAATAAGTGTAGTTCAATAAAAAATAATGCTCATCATTGCAAAATGTGCAAAGAAAAACATATATTTTATATATTCCACTCTGTGACTTGGTCAACTATGTTAAGTACAAGCGTGTATGAATAAGAAGCCCTGGTGATGCTGTGGGTTAAGCATGAGGCAACTAACTGCAGTTGGCAGTTCAAAGCCACAGATGTATCTGTGTACGCTCGTAACGTTCACAGTTTCCAAAATCCTGATGAAAGCATGTTCCTATGAGTTGGAACCAACCCAATGGCTATGGATTTGGTTCAAATTTTGTATAAGAAGAATAATAGTGAAAATAAATAAATCTACGTTGATGAAATACAAAGTATTTATGGGGTTATTCCATGCAAATGTATAATCCGAATGAACTGCTGTGGAACTGCCTTCACATTCTGTCTTTTAGAAAAAGAACGTGAGCTGAGAAAGGAGCACGACTGGACATGTTAGATATGTTCAGAGATCTGGTGTTATTTTTAATTTCTCTGTGTTGAAAGCGATTTTCTGTGCTGAGCAATGTAGACATTTAGCCTCAGCACTTCTCATTAGAAAGGATAATTTTTGTTAATGTAGCATTATAAATCACTTATTCTTATAAATATTCTATCTTATTTATTCAGCCAGAAATTTTCTCATTTAAAATATTAAATGCAGTTTTCTTGGATCATAATTGGATAGCTTTTTATTCTTTTTAATTGAAGAAAATGTTCCATAAGTTATTTTAATAAAAAAAGTTTCTGAGCTTTAATCTTCAAAAATACATTATATGAAAAAGCAATAAGGAACAGCATTTGAGAAAATAGCTCACTACTGACCCAAAATGTCCTCCAAGAATAGTTATGTCTTCGTGTGAGCTAGAGCTCGAGGACTTTATTGAGGTTTACTTGTTGAATAGTAAGACAGATCTAAGAAATCTTAAGCTTCTTTCATAGATGAACAAACCTGATCAAGAAATCCCACTTATGAAGGTGATCCAGGGGATGAGGATCTAAATCTGTGATGGATATAAGTCCAGTGTCCTATTTTTATGCTTTACTGACGTGGCCACTAACTGAACAGGCCTGTGGAAATCGTTTCCTGAGGGCACAAGTAACACTTGACAGTGCCACTTAGACAAAGCACAGACTGAATGGGACCGCGATTGGGCAGATGGCCAGGGGACTTCTAAAGGTATTGAGGACAGCTGCTTCTCAAACAATGGAAGCGTCCATGCCTTTCTATCACGTTACCAATTCTACTTTCAATGAGGAGCTCCATCCTCCCCTACTGACTGCTGACAGAGATGCACTAGAGCCCTGGGAAAAGATCCTTCCTTGGTGTCGGGAAAGGAATTCAGGGGAGTTGTCCCAACAGCAAATTACAGCAACAACAAAATCCTATTCTTTTTCACAACTGATCTCTAACTTGCTTTCTAGGAAAACTGGTAATCTTGTCAGAAATTGTGTCTGGGGAGCATGGCTGTGTCAGAGAATTCTCATCGAAACCACTAGCTGTGATCCAAGGGTATGAGTCAGAATCGACTAGATGGCAGGGAGTTGAATGATATTTGTATTTGCAACGCATAAATTAAAGGTGACATGGCTGAATTAGAATGATGCCTGCGAATTATAGCCCTACCTTATGATGGTCTGGTGCTTTATACTTTACTAAAGCCCAACCCCAAACAAAACCAAGAGAGTCCTTGGTGTTGATCTTCTTAGTGTTAATAGCTCCAGGTGGAATGGCACCATAGGTTCCTAAGGCTGTAAGTCTTTATGGAAGTGGACCGCCACAACTGTCCCAGCTGAGTGGCTGGTGGATTCAAGCTGCCAATGTATTGGTTAGCACATGAATACTTTACCCACTGCGCCACCGGGGCTTCTTACCGTTTACAAAAGAGGGAACAAATGGTAAAGTGAGCGGGACAAGCAAGTAGTGTGGTAGAATCGCATGCTCATTCTCAGATGGCAGAGGGCTCCTCTCCTCTGCTACAAAGCCCATCCGGAGAAAAACTGCACTGCTTTTTTTTTAAGGGAACCAGGAGACTCCGTAAGGAAGGTTGGTGCATAGCTGGTGGTGTTGAGCTGCTAACTGCAAGGTCAGCGGTTTGAAATCATCATCTGTCCCACAGAAGAAAGATGGGGCTTTCGGCTCCCGTAACACGTTACAACCTTAGAAAGCTAATGGGATAGTGCTGTGCTATCCTATAGTGTTTCTGTGAGATGTTATGATATCAATTGTTGTTCGGTGCCACGAAGTGGGATCTGACTCATAGCAACCTCAGGTACTACAGAACGAAACACTGCCACGTCCTGAGCCATTTTCACGATTGTTGGGTTGGGGTTCCCTGTTGCAGCCACTGTGCTAACCCTTGCCAAGGACCTTCCTCTCTTTCGATGTTCTTCAACTCTACCAAGCATGATGCCCGCTGTCTCCAGACAACATGCCCAAAGTACATGAGACAAAGTCTCACCATCCTTGCCTTGAAGGACATTCTGGCTGTCCGTCTTCCATCACAGATTTGTTTGTTCTGTCGGCAGCCTCTGGTGCAAACAGGGGGCATACGTTACCCTTAGTTTTCAGGTGAGGTAAATGAGGTACACAGATCACAGCCTGTAAGTAAGCTGAGGCTAAAACGTTCTGGAGCTATTTTGCCTCCGTTCAAACCCCATCCCCATTAGGGACCATTATTGGGCCCCTAGGCAGGTCACATACTGGTGTGCTGTAGTTTTCGCCAATGAATTATAATTGTTGGAAGGAGGCCAGTGAAAAGTTGGAAGGAGGCCAGTGAAAAGTTATGATCTGACCTAACAGTTAGCTACTCAGTAACTTTTAGCGGTTTTAGTAAAAATAACCGAAACGGTTCGCTGTGCAATTAGTGTAGGGGTCAGAATCCAGAGTTGTGGGAATGGCATTTTCATAAGTGGGTGTCTCAGCAATGGGTGTGACACAGCATAGCAAATGCAGCCGCTGTCTTGTCGTGTTCAACAAGAATGTAGGACCATTCTTGGACGCTTTCTTAGGAAAAGTCATCATTGTGTTTGGTTTTGAGGGAGCAGGATGTTTATTATACTAATTATCAGCATACTCACGAGTTTAGCAACCCAAGGGAATTCATGAATGAGGAAAAGCTGTAGCGCCACCTAACAAATGAAATAGAAAGAAATGCTGTGCTGATATGAATCCGAAAGCAGTCATCCGGGCCCCAAGGTGAGGACAAAAAGTCAGATAAGAAAGGAGAGTGGGACAAGAGAAAATGTGAGTGTGCAATTTGTGTAGCTGCATGTACATGCACACACAGAGTGCTGCTCCAGGTTGATCTGGGGTTATACTCAGCCAAAGGGTTACATACATTAAGGAGCAACTTGAAACACCCCTCAGTTGTATGTTTTGAAATTTTCATTTGGGAAATCTCCACTTGACCTTTTATCTTCTCTCACTTCTCTTGAGAATCATCAGTTGTTTTGTGTTAGTTAAGGTAGACTAGTTTATGCTACAGTAACAAGCAGTCCCCAAATATCAACAGTTTTAAGTTTCTTCGCTCATGTTGCATTTACGCGCTCACTCAGGTTAGTAGTGGTTAGTATGGCAGTAGTGGTCAGTAGGTAGGTTAATATGGAAGCTCATTGTGGTCTCACTGAGACCAAGGCTGACAAGCGCTCCGTTTTGACCATGTTTTCATGATCACCAGAGCAGGGACTAAGGACATGGAAGGTAATATGGTATATGTCTCCAGATCAGGAACTTGATCACCAGAGCAGGGACTAAGGACATGG
>NW_022103968.1:42786244-42797864 GCF_000313985.2 Echinops telfairi
AAGGTAATATGGTATATGTCTCCAGATCAGGAACTTGATCACCAGAGCAGGGACTAAGGACATGGAAGGTAATATGGTATATGTCTCCAGATCAGAAACTTGATCACCAGAGCAGGGACTAAGGACATGGAAGGTAATATGTCCACTTACTTGTTAAGCATCCAGTGATACAGGTGACATGGTTGTGCCAAACTTCAAGAAATGATGACGTTTAATCTACCCTATGCCTATATGGAGAACTGAATTATCTGAACAAAAAACATCTCTTGATCATTATGCGCCTCAAAAATGAAGCAAGTTATTGCAACTGGAAGCAATAGATTGCTTAGAAATAACAACACAGTAGGTAATCTGTAAGTGGCGTGAGTAGGTCCCTGGAAATCTTTGTCAGAGTATCTGGAATTTGTCTGAGTGGAAGTCGTGGAAGACCTCGCGGTTGTTAAATGCAGTTGTCACTTCAGATTTCTTACCATATTTGTCTTCTCGTGGGCATCTCTTACTACCAGTCACTCTCTCTTTAAAACCTTTACCTTGTCTTGCATAGCCCCTCATTTTTCTTATTTAATGCACTGCTGTTCCCCTTTCCCATATAAGTCTGGGCTCTCCAGTTTTCCTGTTAGCAACTGTATTCAGTAGAGATTTGTACTCAACCCATGTGTCACTGTACTTTACTGAAGTATTTTCATTACCATTAATATACATGTTTGAATGAGTCCAAAATCTATGTAGTTAATCCATTCATTTTCTTGAAAATACAACAGGGTATCTAATTGCCTGCTAGACATAATAATTACCTCCCATTCAACTTAGTCAAGGATGAACTTAAAACCTTTCTCGAATCTCCTCCTTAAGCTTCCATTTCAGGGATGGCAATATTTAGCCAAACCAGAAATTTGGTTCTTCTTTCGTTCTTTCCTTTTAAAATTGTAATCCCTAAACAGAATTCATATTTATATCTGAACTGGTTAGAATCTCACAAATCTTATACCTTCTCTCCAGCTACCTCAGATATGGAGTTTAGATATCTCTTACCAAATTATATGTGCCTCTGTCATTTGTATCATACATCCTTAATTTTATTTAATCCACCCCCCCACCCCCCCACCCACCCCCACCCCCGTTAACAATGAAATCTCTTTGAGGGCAGTAACATTCATCTCTGAGTCCCGGTACTTAACAGTTAATCATTTTTTAATATGTTGCTTCACCATCAAAGAATGAAGTTGAAAGTATAGAGAAGGTGCCTGATAATTTTATTTTCTGAAAACAAGAATAATGCCCTTAAACATTTCACAGAGGATAACTAGATTTGCCGGTTGTTCTTAGTTGCCAATTAGCTGATTTTTGACTCATAGCGACCTCATGTGACATAATAGTAATACCCCATTGTGTTTACAGGACTTATTTATTATTATTATTATTTGGGATTTAATACATATATCATATCATTCCATATTTCAATCATGTCAAGTAGAATTGTACATTTTGTTATCACAATCATTTTGCAAACAATCTTTTTCTACATGAACTCCTTGACACTGTCTCCCTTTTACCCCACTACCACAACTGTACCCTCCACCACCACCCCCGAACCCCTTATTCTACTCCCTCATCAATCCTGCATTTCATATACTGAAAGACGGGAAAGCATATGACACAACTTCAGAAGAGTGACCTCCATTTACATAACACCTCTGAGATACACTCTAATTTGAATAAACAAAAACAAAAAACGATATAAACCTAAAATAAAGAAAATTTTGGGAACTAGATAAGGTCCAGCCTGCATCGCAGGGATCTATTGACAAAGTTAAGACTGTCCATGTCAGATTTATGCATTTGCTATTCTATACTCCTCCCTCCCAAGCGCTCTGTTTAGTGACAGCTTTCCTCCCATCCCTCAATTTCAGCTAGGGGGACTTTGCGGGAGGCTTATTTCCTATGTAGTTCCACCAATGAATCTTGGACTCCCACTGTCATCCATCACCTTCTCCATACCAGATTCTCAAAATGTAGTCACTGATACTGATCCCTCCTTCGACTTCGGATGAGATGGATTCCAGTCCTTCGGGGACTGATGATGGTGTGCTTCTTCCATGTGGACTTAGTTGACCTCTCACTTAGATGGCTGCTCGTTAGGAGACAATTAAGACCAAGATGACATTTTATCCGATAGCCAAACTCCATCTAAATTCTTCACCACAATTTGCTATAGCACCTAGGTTAGTCTGGGTTAACTAGAAAACCAAATTCATAGACACTCATGTGTATAAGAGGGAACTTTATATACAAGAGTTATTGTACATTAAGAAAATGTCCCAGCCTAGTCCAGATCAAGTCCCTGAGGCTGATATTAGCTCTTATGTCCAATACCAATCTATAAAGTCCTCTTCAGACTCACGCAACACATGCAATGCCACCAAATGCAGGATGATCACAGGTGAGTGGGCAGAAAGTCTTATGGATTCAGTGGTGGTAGAAGCATCTCAGTGCTGGCATGGATCTCCCCTGGTTCCTTCAGCTCCCAGGGCTCTGGCTGCATCAGTATAGCTCCATCAGGCTTATCGTCAGTAATGTCTTGCAGGGAGTGAACCAATGTCCCGCCTCCAGCAAGCTATTTGTTTTCTCCGTGGCTCCCAATGAGGTCTTCAAACTGCAACCTGATTGACAGGTTAAACTCCACCCATTCACTCTTAAGTCTCAAATGGACAGCAGATTATATAACTACCACAGCACCCATATCTTCTCTGTTCCCTTTCTGAGGGCGAGTACTGAGCAGGGCCATGATATAAGAACTAATTGTTCTTAAATTGGAGCTAGCATTAGTGAGAGCCTATGTTAAGCTGGGTTGACTACAGAAACAAATCCTGAGACACTCATAAGTGTGTAAGAGAGAGCTTTATAATCAAAGAGTAATTGTATATTAAGAAAACACCCCAGCCCAGTCCAGATCAAGTCCATAAGTCCAATGTTAGCAATATGTCCAAATCTAGTCCATAAATTGCTCTTTAGACTTATGCAGCACATTCAATGATGCCAAATGCAGGAAGATCACAGGCCAGTGGATGAAAAGTCTCGTGGATCCTGTGGTGCATGGAAGCATCTCAGCACTGGCACAGGTCTCCACATGGCTCCCCTCTCTGAGTGTGGAGCAGGAAGGTGAAGCAGGAAGGTGAAGCAGAGGTAGAGGCTCTCACAGGGTTCAGCAAATCTCTGTGTGACTTGTCAAAAGTAAGAGAAAGGCAGGGAAAGAGAGAGGAACTTCCCAGAATCCTCATGAGAAGGCCAAGCCCACCAGGTGCCATCATCAGGCCATGACCTAATTGACAGGCTAGACTCCACCCCTACACTGATTTGTCAAGTTTACATGAAATTATGTTACTATCACACAGCCCAAAACCTATTCCTGGACCTATGTTTTTGTTTTCATTTTGTTTTTAATTTGCGATAACTTGGGAGTTAGTACATATGTCATAGTTCAATCATGTCAGAATTGTCCAATTTCTTCCATAATCAGTCTCCAAACATACTTTTCCTTTCTGGACTCCTTGACATGATCTCCCTCTTATCTTCCCCGCCCTGTAACCCTTGCAAGAATTGTATTCCCTATAAACTCAACATCCCTGTGTTTCATTTACCAAAAACAGAGAAACAGATAACACAGCTTCAAGAGGGTGATGCACCTCTGAGATCCACCCTAAATTCTTTGTAAGAGTTTACTGCTGCTAGGTCTATCTCTCTTAGAGTGGTGAGTATGTTTCAACTCTGGCTTTTGGGTTTGCAACTAAACTCTTAGAACAGTTGTACCACCAGGCATCCTTAGATTTGTAGATGGAGATACTGAACGGATCTGGTTGAACAAACCACCTGCCTTTTGGGAATAGAGCAGAGGTACTTCTAGGAAAGCTGCCCTCTCTCTGACCTTAGCTCTAGTCCATACATCCTCCAATGTACTGTGGGAGAAAACAAATTAGCAAAGCTAGAATTATCTATCAAACTATCATCTAGCTATCTATTGATCTATATATCTAACTCAAATGTAATTGTTATATTACAAGCAGTAGGCATTTCTTCATGTAAAGAGATACCCGGTAGAATCAAGTAATATGAAATTCATAATTTTAAAAAGCCTTAAATGTATGCAAACTGCTCATTCCTATTATAGAAGTTAATGACATTCATAGTAGAAACAGCCCATTTTGCCTAAATCCTTAGAAACCACTTAGCTGAGAGCTCTCATCTGTCTTCGAGTTTCTGTGCAGAGCTGACAGAGGCGGACGAGGGTGTGGTGTGCGGGAATGGTACGAAGATGTTCATAATGATTCATAGAAATACAGAACCAACTAATTAATTTGCTGTTTCATTAGCAGGAGTGCCTCTTCCTAAAATTTAACTTCTTTGGCTAAAGATGGAAAGCACTTTTTTTTTAAATTACCAAAACAAAGCCTGGGTTGAGTGATGAATGTAATGTTCTTGGTATCATTTCTAAAATTCCCAGGCCACTTGGTAGGACTCCTTTTACAAGTATAAAACAGTGATTCAGTTGCAAGCAGGGAGAAGTGTATATTTTACATGATTTTACTGTGGCCATATTCTGAGCCATAGTGAGTTCTTAACCCATGAAACAAGAATAAATTAATATGCGTCTGACTCACTCTCCTCCAGTGTTGGCCTATTTTGAATGGTTAACTTGATTTAATGTTTTCAGGGCTTTTAGTTATTACATGCTTTCAGACAGCGCATATTGAAAGAGGCCATGCTTTATAAAGCTTGGCAGAAGTGTAAAAACTTAGTCCTTGGTTAGCCTGATTTTCTTTTGTTCCAGCCTGACTTTCAGAATCTAGTCCAAGAGTTGTACATGTCATTTCTGGGTAAGAACTCTGTGACCTGTTTTTACGGTTTAATTTCATTTTAGTTTATGTAATAAAAAAATAATAAAATGTTTTCTCTTTTTATATTTTATAAAAATAGAGATTCTGACCAACATACTAAGGATAGTCTCTAACCAAGAATGTTTCATCGATTGTTTTTGGGAAAGCCCAATGACTTATTCAAGTAAGCTTTTCACAAATCTGAACTTGAATGTGGTTGAAAGCAAGGTGGAAATACATTTACATTGTTCTTTCGGAGAGCATTAATATCACACCCTTCTATAAAATTACTGGAAACCACATTCTCAAACATTTCTGTCCTATAAAGTGGTTTATGATTTTAAGGCACAATGTCATTTTCCCCTCTTTTCCTTTTCTTGTACTTATACCTCTCCTCTCACTGTGAAGTCACTTCCGCAGGTGCTGCCCTCCCCCATCACATGGCTCTTGGGCATGCCCCCTTTCCCCATCGCAGTACAGCCATTTTCCCATCACAGTACAGCAGGTACAGTATCCACTGGGTTCTGAGCACCAGGTCCAAATCCCTGTGGTGCTACTTCTCTTCCAGATGTGTGACTTTGGGGAAATTGTTTAATCTTCTCTGGCTTAGTTTCATCAAGTTAAAATGGGGTAGTTGTATCTACTTTAGAAGTGTGTGTATGTGTGTGTGTGTAACAGAGAGAAGCTTTAGGAATATTAAGTGAAGCACCTTATTAATAGTCTTTCATTGTTATTATCTTTGTAACGAGACACCAAGAAGTACAGGATATTCGGGTAGGTCCATCAGGAAGGAAGAGCCTTGGGCAACTTAGAAGAAAATGTCTAATCATTTTTCTGCATATATGTTTGTGCTTGTTTGTAACTTTAGTCTATGAAGTTACCAATAATAATAAACCTTATGGGTTTGAACCATTTCAGTTCTTTTTGATGTAGATGTTATTTTTAAATTGTCACCAAACATCAGTTGCTAGAACAGATCTAAACCTATTTTTAACATTTTTATTGGTATATATATTTTACATATTATACAATTCAATAGTTCAATACTATTCAAAAGATTGGCACAATAATCTCTACAATCAATGTTAGGGCATTGCTTTATTTTTTTGTATACATTGTCGTCAGCTTCCCACAACCCCTCAACCCTCCTCCACCAAACCCCACATGAGCTCAAGACACCGCCAGTGTTGTCACTGCCTCTATATCTCTACCTATTAGGGATTTCATATACAGAAAAACATACAAAATCTAGAAAAACAAAACAAAAAATCCCACTGACTCTGCATGAGAGCAAGGCTATTCACATCCCTGGTACTATTCACTGTGGGCTGAATTCATATGTGGACCCTGCAAATGGATTTGGGGCTCCCCATCACCCATAGCCTGCCACAAACCAGATGTTCGCAATGTAAGCTCTTCCATCATTCCCTTCTTTGGGTTTGGATTTTATCATTCATAGTCCTTGGGTCACACGGGCTGGAGTGCTTTTCAGATGTAGGTCCAGCTGATGCCTCATTCAGATGGCCACTTGTGTGATATCATTTTGCTACACTCACTATAGGAGAAGTCTCACTACATTATTTTTAATTGGAAAAACATATTATACTCAGGCCAAATTAAGAATCCTCTATTCTGTTATAATTGGTACTGATTCTTGTTTGGCTTTATGAATTGTTAGTCCTGAATTTTAAAAAACATTTACAAATAAATTTACACAATAAAATTATACATACACAAGTTCTAAATGATTTAAGAAAGTAATGGCCAAGCTGACTAAATATATAATATCAAAAGTAAACTGAGTCTGTTCTTATTTCTTTTCCATATGGATTTAAAAGTGTCTAGTCAGAAATTAAGAATGTTAAGGATATGCAGCTTGGTTTTGAGAAACAGCGCTACAGTGACCATACCTGTAGTGTGATTTGTGGGCCTCTGGTAAGTAACTCTGGGGAAAGAATCTTTAAATATATTGTATGGCTATGAAAGAGAACTTTAATTTACTCGTGGGAATAATGCATATAAATAATGCATGTGTAATAGATCAATGCAAAGTACTACACAACTGAAGGCAAAAAATATTTAATTTCCTTTCAAAAATACTAAAAGGTGGCTTGCCTTTAAGATTTGGGTTGATGAATGAGCTAATTTATTTATGTTATCTCAGTTATTCCTGAAGATGACTACCAGGTACTGTGAGAAAAATGAGGTTATTTGTTGAATTTTAAGAACAGATAAAACCTCTCCAGCAAATCACAGTCATTGTATATACTTGAATTACTCTGGAATCCCTTTAAATTAAAGCAAATGAAGACTTTCTAGAGTTGTATATATTCCCCAATTACTTGTTCATTTTGTTTTAGTTCCACCTTAGTTCCCATGAATTCTCTTTATTTCTTGAAAGCTAGATATAACTGGTATCTGATTCTCTCCCAGTTATGCTGTGTCTTCATTCAAACTTGCAGCTTTGATTTAACCAGTTCCAAAAAATTTTACAAAGAAAGTAGACTCGTATTATTAACCCAGTCACTGTTATACACATTCAGTCAAGTGAGATCACATCTTCTTTAAAATTAGCAATGAGGTGTGTGGAAAGAACCAGCAGCAACCTATCAGGGGATGGGAGACTCCATCCCCAAGGTTGCTGGGCTTACCTTCCCTCCCATGGGTTTCTGTTGCCTGGCTGAGCTTCATTCGGAAATGGTTGGCTGGGGCAGGTCAGGATACATCATAAATCGCTCTCTATTTAGCTGTCCAAGCTAAAAATGAAATTTAGAGTTCTTATGCAAATTACTGAAGAAATAATCCTGGAGATTTATTAATTGAAAGAGATTGCTTTGCAGGATCATAAGAGCATGTCAGATTCTACACGTACTCAGTGCTGCGTATTGTCCCATTTGCAATTTTTAATGGGAAGCTTTTAATTTAGGTAGTCAAGGAGAGGCTATAATAGACTATATGCTTTGACATATTTTTAGAGATTCCAGTAAGCCTTTATGATCCAGTAGTTTATTTACTGCATTTATTATGAACACTCAAACTGTCATCATATTGACATATCAAAATATTAATAGAAAATAATCAAATTATTTAAAGAGCTAACCACCAAAAGGAAATACTGACTTTGTTGGCCAATTCTTTATTGAAGACCTACTATGTTCCAGGCTCATCAATGAACACAAAGTCTCTGGATTTGAAGAGTTTATCTTTAATAACAAACACAAAACCTACAGTTACTCTGATGTCTGGTAAATGTTCGATGGTGTTGCTGTAGCTGCTGCTGACATTGGTAGGTGCCGTCAAATTGGTTCCTGTTCACAGCAATTCTGTGTACAATAAACACTTCCTGGTCCTGCCACAGCACCACAAGTGTTCATATATTTGAGCTCATTGTTGCAGCCACTGTGTCAATCAGCCTTGTCGAAGGTCTTCCTCGTTTTCCTTGCCTCTCTAGCAAACATGAGCTCCTTTTCCAGGGACTGCGCTCTCCTGGGCAAAGTATGTGAGAGAAAGTCTCACCATCCTCTCTTCTAAAGAGAATTCTAGCTGTGCTTCCTCCTCCTCCTCCTCCTCCTCCTCCTCCTCCTCTTCCTCCTCCTTCTTCTTTTCTATACTTCTTTCAATACAGATCTGTTTCTTCTTTGATTCATGGCAATTTGAATATTCTTACCAACACCATAATGTTAGGAAGAGCTATGTCATTGTGGTGATAAGTAATATTGTTCACTCACTCTGTGCTAAATACTGTTCTACGTACTTGACATGTCTTAGCTCATTTAACCTTCACATCTAAATCGTAGATGTCATTGCCATTGCCAGGGAGCCCTGTTGGCATAATGGTTATGTGTTGGGCTGCTAGCCACTAGGTCAGCAGTTCAAAACGACCAGCTGCTCTGAGGAAGGAAGATAAGACTTTCTGCTCTAATAAAGAATTGCACTCTAGAAAACCCACAGGGGCAGTTCTATCCTGTCCAAGAAAGTCGCTCTGAGTCATAATTGACGTGATGGCAGTGAGTTTGGTTTTTGGTTTTGTCATTGCTGTTGTCATTTTGCACGTGAGAAAACAGGCATAGAAAATAATTTCAAGGTGTATATTTTGTATTTGGGTTGAGTGAGGAACCCTACCCTCCAGGCTCCTGTATCTGCAACAACATTTTCTAAGGGATTGTGCTACAATCGATCATCCCAAGTGTTTCTAGAATCCAGCAGGAGTCAGAGGATAAGGAATCAGTCTGTTGTCAGGTGTTTGTGTGTGAGCTGTGTATTGCTGTGTTGTTTAGGTACCTTTGCTTCTCTGAATCTACTACTTATGTTTCAGAAAGTGTTCAAATCGAAACCCTCACCTGGAGCAGATTTGGGTGTACCCATCGGCATTTTCTCTCTGCTGTATATACTAAACAAAAGACTTTATATTTATTATAGAATATGTAATCACATCTATGTAAATATACCATAAGCAGTTCTGAATACATTAGCTTGTGATGTTGTTACCTTAAATTTGACAAGTTTTCCCCAAAGAGCAATTGTTTGAAAGTTATAAGAAGAGAAGTAATTTTTTTAGAAAGGAAGAACTAACAAAACAATAAAAATGGTGATAAAATCAAAAACTAAATTCACTGCTATCAAATCAACGCTTATTCATAGTGACCCTCCAGGGCAGAGTAAAACTGTCCCTGTGAATTAAAGCCTCATCTTTCTCCCAAGGAGCGCGGGTGGTTTTAAACTGCTGACCTTCTAGTTAACAGCCTAACATGTACCCACTGTGCCACCAGGACTCTTGAAAATGGTGCGAGCTGCTGAAATAGTGACCGAAACGTTTTGAGTCAAGAATTGGATGGCAAAGAGTTGCATTAAATATCTCCCAAATTCTTTGCAGCCATGAAAGATTCTGAGAGGTCCTGATTTTCAAAGTATCACGTTGTTATTTTTTCACAACATTATAGCACAGTCTTGATGATATCATTCCTGTGTTTCAAACATGCGGCTATTTTCTCTCTAATGTGTAGTTAAACTATGCATATTATTTCTGCATTGCTAACAAAAAATGTGTCGTTTAGACAGTAACTTAAATGAACTAAGGAGAAAAATGAAAAACAGAAAAGGTACATGGTGAATAAAGCATGTATTGAATTATAGTTTAAAATTATTTGTTTCAATTAGAGAGAAACACAAAAAAGACTTCCTGGGAAAGAAAACCTTATAGAGGCATCCTACTGAAAATACTTCAGTGACAAAGAAAGCCAGAGAGATGTGATGATTCATCAGTCAAAGCCATGAGGCTTACTGATGTTCAGAGATGCACAGATAATCACAATGTTATGAACTTAAAATGTTTGCCTGCCAAATGATTCTCTCCTGTAATTCTTATGCTTAATGTTCATTGGTAATGATTCACCAAAATGATAAAAATCACTTATACTCATGTGGATATGGCCTAAATCATTTACAGTATCTCATAACAGATTTATTGATAGTAAATATGGTTTGGTTTATTAGTTTATTTCCCTAAAGACAGCTTGACATTTTTTTCAAGATTGCTAGAAAATTACTCTTTTGTTTCTTCTTCATGTTGTTTTGTGCCTTTGAGTTGGTTCCAACTCATAGCAAACTAAGGTACCACAGAACCCAAACTGCCAGGGCCTGCAGCCTCCTTGCAGTCATTCCTGTGTCTGAGTTCATTGTCAAGACCACGGGGTCATCCATTGCTTCTGAGGAGGTTCTTCTTTTATGCCAACCCTCCACCCAGCTTTTCTAGGAACTGGTCAATTCTAATAAAACGTGCCCAGAGTAAACGTGCCAACGTCTCACTCTCCTCTCTTTTAAGGTCACATTCTGGCTTTACCTTATCTGAGACGTATTTGTTCTTATGCCCATGACGTTCTCAATACTCTTTGCCAACACCGTAATTCATGTGCATCATTTCTTCTCAGTCTTCCTTATTCATTGTCTAGCTTTCACATGTGTATACGGAGATCGAGGCTGGTACGTCTTAGCCCTCAAAGTGACATATTCACTCTTTCAATAGATCTTATGCAGCAGATTTTCCCAGTGCAATAATCTGTATGATTTCTTGACTCCTAGTTCCATTAGTGTTGATTGTAGATCCAAGCAATATGAAATCCTTGACAACTGTAATATTTTTCTTAATTTATCATGCTATCTAAATGTGGCCATATCTAAACATAAGGTAGGAAGGCAGTAAAGAAAAAGCCAGTGGAGAAATACCTAAAAACATCAGTAGGAAAAAGTCAGGGGGAATATTCTCTAGAGCAGTTGTTCTCAACCTTCCTCAGGCCGCAACCCTTTTATACAGTTCCTCATGTTATGTAAATTATTTTCATTGCTACTTCATCACTGTCATTTTGCTACTGTTATGAATCAAAATGTGAATATCTGATATGCAGGATGCATTTTCATTGTTACAAATTGAAAATAATTAAACCATAGTGATGAATCACAAAAACAATATGTAATTATATATTGTGAAATATGTATTTCTAATGACAAATAAATGAAGTGTTGTCTTAAAGCATGGTGTAACATGGGTAACAGTCTTCATGCCAGGTACTCATATGTGGGCATATCTGCATGTGGGTGGATCTGCCTGGAGATGGATAGAGGAGCAGTGTCTTGGTTGCTAAAACCATTGGAAATATGTGTGGGTTTTTTTTTTGTTTTGTTTTTTAATCAATTTATTGGGGCTCATACAATTCATCACAATACATAGATCAATTGTGTAAAGCACATCTATA
>NW_022103968.1:42798506-42831075 GCF_000313985.2 Echinops telfairi
TTGGTGTGCTGCTTCCATGTGGGCTTTGTTGCTTCTGGGCTAGATGGGAATTATTTGTTTTCTGATGGTCTTAGGCGACCCCTGTGAAAGGGTCATTCGACCCCCAAAGGGGTCGCGACCCACAGGTTGAGAACTGCTGCTCTATTAGATATAATTTCAGTTAGAATTGACCTCTTACCCCACTCTGCCAGTATTATCTCTCAGAGAAATAGAGACTACAGCAGGAGTAGACAAAAGACAATTGTGTTAGGCAGAGTTCTCTAGAGAAACGAAACCAGGACACTTACGATTTTTTTAGATGGATAGATAGATAGATTATAGATAGCTTTATACAATGAGAAGGAATATAACAGCTAATTAGGCCACACAGCAGTACAGAGGGTTCAGTTCAACTCATTTCTGTGGAACAGCTAATATACTGGAAGTCCTTCAACTCACTTGGGCTGTGGGCTCCTTTAACTTCCTTGGGCTGTGGGGTCCAAGAACAGACAACAGAGTCCTCCCTGGGGCAAGGCAAGCAGAGTCTGCTGCCTGTCAGGTGGGTCACTGACAGTCAGTAGCTCAGAAACTTAGCGCAGCAGATCCAGATGGCATAGCCAATGCAAGTAAGGCAAGGTAACAGACTCCACCAGCCTCGGGCTCAAGAGATGTATGTACCAGAATCATGGCAAAGCAGGTCTTGAAGGAAACTCAAGCTCTAATGACATGATTCATTGATTGACCTGGCCCACAGGTAGCGTAGTTCACAGGTTGAGGCAGAGAACTAACTACAGCAGCAGCGCGCATGCCCCAGCATGCTTCAGCAAGATCTGATCACCAGAGAGCAAGAGAGAAGGGTGGGGGGGCGGGGGTGTCTTACAGAGCCATTTATCTCTTTGCCCTCTAATCAAACTGCAACCTGATTAATCCCATATGTTCCCATTGGCCAGGTTGGCACAATACATCTACCTATCACAACAGTCCATATACCAAACAAGCCCACCTTTTCATCCTTTCCTTATGTATTTTCCTTCAACTTTTTATTGTGAATTACATGAAGGATTACAAAGCAGATCATTTGTTAGACACTCAACAACCCGTATATACTTTGTTTCATCTCGTCCATTGCAATTCTTTCAGTGTACTCTCCTGTATTTCTTTTTCTCCCAGCCATATATCTTGTTCCTTCTTCTTTCTTAACTCTCCGGACTTAGTACTTTGATCGATGTTATATCTCTGATCTGAACTGGTTCATTCTATCACAAGGGTGGGTTCAATTCCTGACCTGAAAGGTGATTGAGGGTAAGTCCCAGGCATTCCACTCACTTCCTTCTGATGAGTAAATCTGGTTTCTTTTATGATTTTGATTTTGTCCCACATTTTTCTCCTACGTTATTCAGGGACTTCTAATATGATCTTTTTCAATGCAGGTATTGGTTGTAGCTGGGCACCATCTAGTTTCTGGTTTCAGGGTTTTGAAGACTGATGTTTGCATGGCTCCTTCATCAATTGGATTAATTGTTTCCATATATCTTTCAATTCTCTTCACTCGTCTTTTGCCCAGACCAGGAAAGCCACCTATTTCTCCTTGTACAACCTGAAATCTCTTAGTCATTTTAAAATTTTCATATGATTGGAGAGACAAAAAACCCAAAGTAATATTATTTCATGGCATGGGAATATTAGGTGAAATTCTGATTTCAGAGTTCTTAAAGTTTTTTTTCTTATTTTTTTAATCACAGCCACACTCATTCATCATCATATTATATATGACGACTTTTGTGTTATATTCACAGGGATAAGAACTTCTGAGAGACACATAGCCTGCAAAGCCTGTTGTTGTAGTTGTTAGGTGTCATCTAGCTGTAGCTCATAGCAACCCTATGCTGCACAGAATGAGTCACTGCCATACACACAGTCATTGTGACAGTGGAGCCCATTGTTGCAGCCACTGTATCCATCCATACCCTGACAGTCTTCTTTTCCTGCTGCCCTTCTATTTTCCAAGCATAATTTCCTTTTCTAGTGTCTGGTCTCTGTTGATAACAGGTCCAAAGTCTGTGAAACAAAGTCTCACCATCCTTGCTTTCAAAGGGGATTTGGGTAGTACTTCTTCCAAGACAGATGTGCTTATTCTTTTGGCAGTTCATGGTGCTTTTAATATTCTTTGCCAACACCGTAAGCCAAGCACCCCAATCCTCCTACAGTCTTCCTTATTTATTGCCCAGCTTTATCCATATGTATAAGGTGATTGAAAATGCACTGGCTCGGGCCAGGTACACTTTAGTCTTCAAAGGGCTAAAGAGCCTACCTAGCCCTTTATAGGAAGAGTTGGGCATTGCCTGAGCTGGAGGACAAATTGCTGGGTGCTATACATGGGCCCTCAATATGAAAGAATAGAACTGCCCCCATAGTGCATTCTTTGTTGTAATATTTCCAAAAGCAGATCTTCTGGTCTTTCTTCCATGAAAACACTGAGTGGATTTGAACTGTTAACCTTTAGGTTAGCAGCCACGTTTTTAAATATCGGTCCACAAAGTCTCCTTAGAACAGTGGTTCTCAACCTTCCTAGTGTTGTGACCCTTTAATATAGTTCTTCAAGTTGTGGTGACCCCCCTACCATAAAATAATTTTTGTTGCTACTTCAGAGCTGTAATTTTGCTACTGTTATGATTCGGGCGAGCCCTGTGAAAGGGTTGTTCAACCCCCAAAGGGGTCGTGACCCACACACTAAGAACCGCTGCCTTAGAAGATAAACTAGTTGGAATTGAAATTAAGTCATGCCAATAGAAAATGTTTATTTCCTCTACGGCCACATCTTTGTGCAATGGAGCAGCTCTTGTGTTTGAACCGATTACATTTTATTTGCAATTGAATGTTTTAACCACAGTACCACCAGTGATCCTAATACAATGCCTACCACTTATGAAATGCCTACTAAAGTGAGCTGTCATTGTATTATCAGCATTGGTAATATTAGAAACCAAGATAAAATGGGATTTCATCTTAAGAATGAGCACGGCACTTAGCTTCAGTAGATTTGAATGTAAGTTCAGGTGTATGGCTTATTAATTCTGTATCGTTAAACCACTTAGCCTTATTACTCACTTGCGTGTTTTGTAAAATGGAAAGAGAAATAGTAATATATCTCAAGGTTACTGAAAACACATATGTACATATATAGCACACACATGCACATAGATACATATAGCCACCAAGTAGACCCCAACTCACACCAACACTACAGGTCAGAGTAACACTGCGCCCCAGGATTTCCTGGGCCCTAGATCGTTTCCAGAGTGTGCAGCTTGATCTTCCTCCAGTGACGCAGCTGGGAGGTTCAAACTGATGAGCTTGACGTTAGCAGCTCAAGCAGAACCCACTGTGTGCATGTGTGCGTGCGTGCGTGTGTGTAGTGGGTAAGGATTGGGTTTAAAATAGAATAGTCATTGTAATTGAGTGAGTTTGGACTCATTATAACGCGATAGGGCAGTGTTAGGTGCCATCGACCTGGTTCTGACCCATAGCCACCCTGTGCACGAAAGAAAGATGTACTGCCTGGTCCTGTGCCGTCATCACAACTGTCTCCCTCCGGATCCCGTGGTTGCAGCCACCATGCCAATCCAACTCCTGGAGAGCCTTCCTCCTTCTTGCTGCCCCTCTCCTTTACCTAGCATAATATGCTGTTTTTAATATTATGTGTAATATTAATGAATAGTATAAGCTACTTAATCCAGAACTTGGCCATGTTGTTGACTAATACCGTTGACTGTAGTCAAGTGAGCCTTCACTCAGGCTGCTGCAACTTTGGATATTTATTTTTATCCTTTTTTTCCTTTCAAAATGCTCTTTGCTCAAATCCACCCGTTTTTCAAAGGTCGTTAGCTTCCCCTGTCAATGTTTAAGTGAAAATGTGTTTTTCATTAAGAGTTCATTTTCTCCTGTTGCTCTTGTCCCCACTGGAGTGAGACCCCTTTTGGTGGGATCAGGGGTGATTGCTGTAAGCAAGGCAGGGGCGTGATAACCAGTCCAGTTGGACCTCTGGCTAAGAGAATTTGCATTTGCCCTCTAGCTATACTGAATCAGAATCTACATTTTAAGAACACCACTCCTGGCCCACCCCCATGGTGGTGGGGGGGTGGGGGGGTGGATTCCTGCAGATCTCCCATTGTTAAAATGTAGATTTGGATCTAGTTTATCTAGGGTGGAAATGCAAATTCATCACAGGGCATCCAGCTGGAATGACCTGGTTTGAAGCCATTCTTCCCAATGGAAGTGACTCCTGTGCCCACTCCCCACTCTTCTTCTAAAATGGATAGTGATGATCAAACAATGAAGAGGAATAGCCCCTTCCAACAACTCATTCTGGAGACCTGAGTTGTTCAAAGAAGGCATGGTGGTTACACATTGGGCTACTAACTGCAAGGTCAGCAGTTCAAAACCACCAAAGGCTCCTCAGGAGAAAGATGGGGCTTTCTACTGGTGTAAAAAATCAGCCTCAGAAACTTACAGGGACAGCAGCACCCTGTCCTATAGAGTCACAATGAGTAGGCATTGGCTCAATGACAGTGAATGAGAGAGTTGTTGTTCCGCTCCAATGACTTGCCCAGTGCCTGATGACAACAAACAAACATTTGATAAATAATGTTAAATTAAGACCTCTGTAAAAGTACCATATTTTTACTTCCTTTTCAACTCAAATCAATAGAAATTCAGGTAGTGTAGCACTTCTTAGTCAACCTTGGCCACAACCCATTCCAAAATCTGTATCCTTTATGCCACTCAAAACTATGCATACCAAAGAAACCAAGCATACTACAGCCATGGAGTCTATTTTAATTCATAGCAACTCTATACAGGGTTTCTGAACTTTACGTGTTACTGCCAGCATTCCCGTGGCCCCAGGAACAGAGAGGCAGAGTCACCGAGGCTGCAAACAACAAAGGAGTTTATTGACTAGCTCGAGCTAGGGCCCAAGTGCTAAGGCACCAACGCAGTGGTCACCAAAGACAAGGACCCCGGCCTGGGTCACAAGCCAAGCTTTTATACTCTCTACAGGTTACATAAACTGGGTGACACTATCCCCTCTGGGTGAGACTGTTTCCCCCTCACCCTCCCATAGTTCAATGACTTCATCTGGAGACAATCGGTTGTGCAGGTCTTGTTGGTTGACTGGCTTCATTCTCGGAACGTTCCAATTGTGTTAACTCAGAACTTTTCCTGGTGCGGCCAGCACCATTGTGATCACTGGGCCTTGGCAGGTGCGGTCAGCACCATTGTGATCACTGGGCCTTGGCAGGTGCGGTCAGCACCATTGTGATCACTGGGCCTTGGCAGGTGTGGTCAGCACCATTGTGATCACTGGGCCTTGGCAGGTGTGGTCAGCACCATTGTGATCACTGGGCCTTGGCAGGTGTGGTCCGCATCATTGTGATCACTGGGCCTTGGCAGTTGTGGTCAGCACCATTGTGATCACTGGGCCTTGGCAGTTGTGGTCAGCACCATTGTGATCACTGGGCCTTGGCAGGTGTGGTCAGCATCATTTCGGGGGAGAGGGCGGCTTTGTTAGGGGAGTGCAACTCAAGGCTGTTAGAGAAACGAAACTTAAAGCTGGAGGAAAAGAAAAAAAATGAAACGGGCCTATTTTAAAAGGCTCAGCCTGTCATGGAGTCGCTGCTGCCCTACATAAGAATACATCTTTCTCCCTAGATGCGGCTGTTAGGTTTGAACCACCAACCGGCAGCACTTTAATGCTTACCCAACAGCAACACGGGGCTCCTGTTGTCAGTAATCAATAGAAGCTATCTGGGTTGTTTGTAACAATCAGTCTGTTTTTTGTTTCAATAAAAGGACAGTACCCCTGCTTTTTCATCTGCTATAGATTCCAACAAAACAAAACCGAGACACCCGCCATTATAACTTCCTTGCTTATGATTGGGATTAAAGGATTTTTTCCCTTCTGTTCTTGTTATGGATTGTCTAAAGAATTATTAATGTCACCAGATGATACACTTACCAAGAAATGTTTGGATTTTACTTCAGTGGGAATCACAAGTTGCTATCAGAAGATGCCAGATTTGGCTGAAATGTCATGAAAATCAGAGCACACTCCAAGTTTTTAGGGAAAAAAAGAAATTGTATAGTAATTTATTGAAAATGATAGGCTCAATTTACTTGATTGTTGGTATGTTGCCTACAAATGAAATGAACCAGGATTAGAGATGAGTATAATCTTTTTTCCCGCTGATTTTCCCTAATAACTAAGACTTGAATTAATGATATTCAACTCTAGACCAACTTTATTAGAATAAAGCTTCACTGGGTTTACTAAAATTAAAAAAAAATCCAAGTGATTTGAAAGATGAATGTGTATAATAAAAAGTTTCATGTTTTTATATGGTAACTACATTTTTTTTTTTTTTTGGTAACTGTGGGGTTAAGGATAAGAGGGAACCCCACAAAACATCACAGGTTTGGTAGGCGCAATTGTACAGCGATAATAAGTAGAGATTATAGTAAAGTCATAGAGAGCATGAGAGTTAAAGGATAGAGTCAAGTAATGGAGTCAGACGCAATTCATGGTAGCATATCTCACCTCCGCCCGGCTTGATGGTCCTCGTGGAGGGGGCTTAGCCGTCAGAGAAGAAGCCGCTGCTTCGTCCTCCTTAGTCACCTTCTGGCCACCCTCTCCAGTACCAGGGAGCCTCGTTATTTATTGGTAACCATGTATCGTAATCATACATCACAGAAAGGGGCAATACAATTCATTCTAGAACAAGTTTGATCGCTCTAATGTCTCACATAACAAAACAGACCATTACTATTCTGGGAAGCATGCAAGTTCCCTGATAGTGGACAATAGCCTGAGTCATCAGGAGGGATATTAGCACAGGCTATACAATCAATAGGAGAGGAATCACCTAGGGGTGTGCCCACATTGGTTGTGGAATAGACAGTGGTATCTGCTTGATCTAAACAGCTGATAATGGCTAACTAACCTTGGTCACCCTTGGGCCGGTTTGCCCTCTCTGGTATCTCTGCAAGTGAATAGACCACCATTATCCTTATCAGAAGGGAGTGGGTCTTATTCAGGGTGAGTCAGACTAATGGTCTAGCCACTACAGATGGCCAATGTCAAGGAGAATAACCTCTGACCTACTTTCGCCGAGAGTCACTCTTAAGCAGCTAAGTTTGGTACATATTTTGGGGAGACAACTTAAGAGAATTCCTTCTGTTCCCCACAGGTAACTACATTTTATCCACAGTAGTTCTTAGCATCATTTTGTCAGTCACCTGTAAAATGCTGTGTATTTGCATGCATTTGAGAAACTATTCGGATAACAAGTGACATTTTACCTTAATGAAAATTTTCATATATAGATACAGTCTTCTAAAATAACTCTCTTTGAGTTCTTTTGATTTTAGGAGGTCATGTAGATATTTCCTGGTTAAAAAAATTTTTGTAAATAACAGTAAATTCAATTAACTCACCAAATGAAAAGATAATTTGTTGGTTTATTTCTTTTTAACTTATGTTTCTTTAACTGGAATGGAATGTTCATTCTGCTGAATGCACTTGTGATTCCCTATTTTTAAATTTATTTTTCAAATCTGGATAGGGAATGTTCAGACACAAAATTAGGACAAATACTACGATAACCACACACCCCAATGTCCGTTGAGCAGCCACAATACATTTCAACAATTGGTGACTATTTTATGTTCTCAACCTATTTATTTATTTGGCTGGTGTGTTTTAAAATGAACCCAGAGAATATGTCATTTCAACAATCTAATGTTTTGTTGTTCGTTTCTAACCTATATTGTCTTTATTTTGGCTTGTTTTTAAAGAGCATAATCTGTGGTCAATTTTCCACTGGCGTCTGTAAGACAGAACCAATCAGAGAGTCTCTGAAAAGTTTATCCAGGTGCTTTTTTATCTGTTTTTTAAATCATTTTTATTGGAGGTTCACACAACTCTTATCACAATCCATCCATACATCAATTGTGTAAAGCACATTTGTGCATTCATTGCCCTCATCATTCTCAAAACATTTGCTCTCCACTTAAGCCTCCGGCATCAGTTCCTCATTTTCCCCCCACTTCCCTAATTGTTTTCCAGTCCTTGATTCACTAGTGTGAAGTTTCTTATGCTAGGTAACCCCTTTCCAGGGAGAGAGAGTCAACAAGCCTGCTGTACCCACCAAAAGACAGTTTCCTTTTCTTCAAAGCATGCTAACTGCAGGTGTTCTGAATCACAGCTTCCTCTTGATAGAAAGAGGTATAAAATTTCATAAGCTATTGTAGCATATTAAATCTCAAATGAATTTAAGGCTTTTATTTTTCACGTTTACCATCCTTGACTAGTGTGCCTACTCTTTTAAGCTCCTTGAAATAGAAATCTAAAAATCCTTTTTATCACATACATCTACTGTTTTGTAAGCTTCAGCATATTACATAGGCTTCAACTGAAGATCTCGTGTAGTACAAGATGTCATTTGACGTTTTTTACTATGATGAGTAGGCTTCTAAAGTTGTCCATCTGTTTTAGGTTTGAAAACGTCTTCTAACTGGAAATCATCAGTCCGGTTACAGTCTGTTCTATTGTTGCTTCTGTTCTTGTAACACTACCCTGCTCCCACCAGGGTTGATGAAACAGGGGATGATCCGTATGACATTTATTTGTGGAGAGTTATCATAATTTCCTCCAGACTTTTAATCTTTCAAAGGGAAAGAAGGTTTTTTTTCTCCTGAATTAATAAGGTGACCTTAGAAACTGTTTCCTTTAGTCTTGAAAGTGTTAACCAGTGACTCTTAAGAGTTGTCACTCTTACCCAGGCTGTCGGTCTTCTGGGGAAGCTGCCGGTACAGAAGTTAAAATGTATTTGCTCTGAATTTTGGAGCAAAGAAAATCATGCAGGTTACGCTTGGAATCATGTTTTTAACGTTGGTGGGGAAAAACAAACAGTTCCCATCATTCCAACTTCCTGCACCATATGTATTGGAGACTAGAAGGACGCCGCATAGGCTTCCCAAGGCTGACCACTAGCCAGTAGGTGCAATGTTCTAAATCTAAACCATCAACTGCTTCGGGGAGAACAGGGAGCCCCTCCATCAGGAGTTGCCGTCTCAGAAACTGTGGGGAGCAGTTCTCCTCTGTCCTGTACGGTTGCTCTGAGTAACAGTAGACTCGATGACTGGGCGTCTGGACAACCTCTCAGAAGCAGAGTCCGATGTCTAAGTAGGAGTCAATTACTTCAGGGAACTACAAACAGCACATAGGAAGATATGTGATCTTCATGATTCAGGGCTACAGAACATGGACAGATTTTGGGTGCAAACATCTGTGGAAATTTAGCTGTGTTAAATCCCTATTGGGATTATTATTATTTTTGTTGGTGGGATGATTCGTTTTGTAAGTTTTGAATGATCTGCATCTCCCACAAACGTTGCTATTCTCCACTTATATTTAATTAGTCACAAGGATTCTCAGGAACACATACATGACATCCTAAGATACATTTCCTGCTTCATTTATCATTTTAAATAATAACAATCAGTTAAGTAGGACCCAAAATCAGAGTCTGCTAAATGGATATTTAAACTTTATAGAAATTGAGATCGTTTTCAAGATTTCACCATTAATCTTATGGTTCATGTGACTTTCCTCTAAGTTTGAAGAGTATGTTAATTATACACTGAGGAAATTTAAGTATACACCCTGGTTTTAAAGAGTTTGACCTCAAAGTAATGCAGATTTATAAACATATTGAACTAGCACTTTTTAAAACTTTGAAACTTTAATTTTATACAATCAATATGTAAATCAATGAACTGCTTCATATTGTAAGACTAAACCTTTTCTTTCTCACAGTCTTCTGGGTTTTTTTATCCACAATAACATTGTAAGTTCTTCTACTATTCTTCATAGTTTATTATCTCAAACCCCATTTAGGAAGACTGTCCACTGGTCCAAAAGTCATTGGCAATGAAATGTAAGGCTTCAGAAAAGGGCATCTTGTTTGGTAAAGTGAAGAGACAGATAAAGAGAGAAAGCAGCAAGAAAAGGAAGCCCTTCGAGGAAATTAATCGACAGCTTTGCTGCAACATGGAATCAAGCATAACACCAACGGGAGGGGGGCCCAGCATGGGGAAAGGGTTTGTTCTTCTGTAACAGCAAAAGCAAGACTCTGGAATGACCGGCAGCGCTCTTGGAGTACTTAAAAAAGGAGAACGTTTTAGCTGGTGACCCAGCGGAACTGTAGCTGTTCTGGAAGATCTGGGTCCTGAATGGTGGCTGAGCGGAGTTGCACCAGGAAGCAAGCAGGACTACAGAAGTGGAACAGGCAGGGATTTCTCCTACAGGCATGTTCCTCAGTAAAGGTGAAGTGGGGTGTCCAGGGGGGGTGTGTTCCAGGAATGAGGACGTACAGGAGACGAGGAAATGCTTGGGTTTTTTTTTCCGACAGTTAAAAAAATCCTCTTTTAGGATTTCCCTCACTCTATTTCGCACAGTATTGCTACTAATCCAAACCCCCTTGGGAGCACCTGACAATAACAACACAACTATAAACCGCAGCTTTCTTCAAACTTAGTCCTCAAAATTTAAACCCTGATATATAATATATAAATATCGGTGTTGAATATGAGGGGGATGTTTTATTTCAGAATGAATATGAATAATGTACTTATGTAATTTGATTGTTTTAACAAGTCAAAGTGTATTCTCTAGGAGTTAGATCGCAATAAAACAATCTGATTTAAAATCAGGAGCTTCACCTTATTATGATGATCTCCAATGCCTGCACAAAGCTATTTGTTTAATATTTATCAGATATTTCCACTCTAATTAGTATAGAATTACAAAATTAAAAAGACAGGACTGGGAGGGATTTTGTGGCTCTTTTAGTCCAAGCTCAATATTTTCTAAATAAGGATATTAAAACCTAGAGGGTAAAGTGTGTTTCCAGTGCTAAACAGTGTTAAGTGCTTTACATGCATTTTTCTCTGGAGGTCCTCCTAGCAGCCGCAGGGCATCTGTTGTTAATAATGTGCAAATAAGGTTTCAAAGGGTCAGTTAACTTTCTCCCAGTCTCAAGGTTACTTAGTGCTAAAGCGAAGTAGAATCAAACCCAGGCTTACTAATTTAGAGACAAGCATTTCAGCTCTAGGATTGGAGGAACAACTTGTGATAAGAAGATGACAACCTTGTTTACAAAAAGGAGCTGCATTTGCTGATGAAGATCAGAGTGCAGGATTCCTTGTAGATTGTAACTCAATGTAAAGAAATCCAAAATCCTCGCAAATATGCCACTGGGTAATATCATGTAAAAGAGAAAATATTAATGTTATGAAAGGATTTCATCTTGTTTGGATCCACAAGCTACAAGAGGGATACCCGCCCCCCCAAATATATATATATTTCAAAGTATGTATTTACTCTTTTTTTTTTTTTTGCAAAACAACCTTATCACCTTCAAAGTACTCTCCATTACACTTAATAAATTTGTCAAATATGCAAGTCCATTGTTAGATCATTTTTCAAACTCATATCCGATGGCTAACAGCACCTCCCTCATTTTTTCTTCACCTCTTCTACATCATCAAACCCCTGTCCTTTCATGTCCCTGTTTTTTTTGCCAAAACCTGGTGCACTGAGATGGCTGTGTGAGCAGATACATTGTTTTAGTGACAAAACCAGTCCCTATCTGCTACAAATCAGGCCTTTTTTTGGGGGTGGGGCACACACTGTTATGCAATCTTTTCAGAACCTCTAACTAGAAAGTTTGATTAACAGTCTGACCTTGTGGAAAGAATCCAAATGCACTATCCCCCCCACATCACAAAAAAAACAAATGAGCATTGTCTTGATCTTTGCTTTCACTTGAAGAGCCTTTGCGGGGTGAGGTGACAACAGGCATCTTCCACTGGCTTGATTAGGGTTAGCTTTCAGGGTCATAAGAATAGCACCATGTCTTGTCACCAGTAATGACCTTGGGATAAAAGTCTAGGTCACTTTGGAGCTATTTTTTCAAAGCATGGCATGTTTCCACTTGACTCTCATTTTCCTGGTCAGTCAGAACCCGAGGCACAAATTTCACAGCGACCCTTCTCATTCCCAAATCTTCCATTACAATTCGCTGCACTGAGCTCCAAGACAGTCCAGACAACTTCCCATCGCTTCAGTGCTCTGTTGTTGGTCTTCAAGCACAAGTGCATAATTTTGTTGACATTTTCATCCCTTCAGGAAGTTGACGTACCTCCAAAAAATCAACATTTCACCTCTTTTGAAATGAGAAAACCACTCGTACACTTAAGTTTTCCCATAGTACTGTCCTTGTAAGCTGTGTCAACATCATAACAGTTTCTGTGGCATCTTTTCCTGAGCAGGAAACGAAATTCCACAGTTACACGTCATTCTCTTAAATTGGCCATCACAAAAAACAAGGTTCATGTGAAACTGGTTTCAGGAAAAAAATTCACTGTGACCAGAGAGAACCTTCCCAGGCCACACCACTGGGTGCATTAACTCAGAGGGTTGTTCTGTGCCCGCCTAGCAGGAAGAATGCCTATTAGGAAAGCTCTGCCTGGCAAAGTTTTTTCCGTTGGTTTTGTGGTGGGGAGGGGGAGGCAGGAGAGGTACCACCTTGTATGCTAATAGAATCAGAAGTCAAGAAATTAAGAAACATACTGTATTGAGCAAATCTGCTACATAAGACTTGTTGAAGAGCAGAGATGTCTGAGGACTAAAGCGATCCTGACCCAATTGCTTCCTGTGCCTGTGAAAGTTGGACACTGAATAGCAGAGACAGATGAAGAATCGCCCATTTGAGTTATTGTACTGGTAAGGAATATTGAAAGATCACGGAGAGCCAGAAGAGCAAACCGATCTGCCTTGAAACAAGTACAACTAGAATGCGCCTTGGAAGTGAGGATGATGAGACTGCCCCTTGTACTGTGGAGCAGCTCCCAGGAAAGAACACCCACAGCCACCTGGGGCAAGGACATAACGTCTGGTGAAGGAGAGGGCCCTGGATGAGACAGATTGGCCCAGTTGCTGCAACAATGGACCCTAGCATGGGGACGTTGTGAGGTTGGTACAGAACTGGCAAGTGTTTGGTTTCTTTACATAGGGTCACTGTGAGTCAGAATGTAGTAGTTACCATTTGGACTACTAACCGCCAGGGCAGCAGTTCGAACCACCACCTCCTGTGGAGAAAGTTGGAGCTTTCTACTCCTGTACAGAGTTACAGTATTAGAAACGCATGGGAGCAGTATGAGTCAGCATGGATTAGATGGTACTGAGTTTGGTTATTTTGGTAAAAATAACAAATTTCAGATCCAGTTCGGCATTGGCTGAATGATGAGCAGTAGCCTCTTCTCTCAAAGAACGTATAATCAACAGGGTATGCTGAGTGTTTATGAAAAAATACTTATAAATATGTATTGTAATTAGGTGCGTGATTGTACATGCATGATTAGAAATACATATGTGGCTGTGTGTACATTAAACTATGAATGGCACTTAGAATTCATTAGACATCATCATCTATTTCAGAAGAAAAAAGTGTCTCTCTTTAGACCAGAGGTTCTCAATCTGTGGGTCGCAACCTCTTTGAGGGTCGAATTACCCTTTCACAGGGGTCACCTAAGACCATTGGAAAACACATAATTCCCGATGGTCTTAGGAACTGAGACACTTCCCCTCTATCTGTTTCCAGGCAGGTCTGCCCACATGCAGACACACCCATATACGAGTACCCTGGGTGAAGACTTACCCATGCTACACCATGCTTCAAGACAAATTTTCATTTATTTGTCATTAGAAATAAATATTTCACAATATGTAATGGCAGCTTGTTTTTGTGACAAATCACTATGCTTTAATTAATGTTCAATTTGTAACCATGAAAATACATCCAAAAAAAAGAAAAGAAAATACATCCTGCCTGTCAGATATTTACATTATGATTCATAACAGTAGCAAAATTACAGTTATGAAGTAGCAACGAAAATAATGTTACGGTTGAGGCTCACCACCGCATGAGGAACTGTATGAAAGAGTTCCAGCATTAGGAAGTTTGAGGACCACTGCTCTAGACACTGTTACTGGGAAGAGGCTCAGCGTTTCAGTCCTTTGCACTCCTTGGTTCTTGTCCCACTTGCAAGAAAGATTTCAGGCAAGGGACAAAGTTCAGACAAGAGTCGGAGAAAATTTTTGAATAGAAAGAGTGTGTTTATTGAAGAGAAATACGTTGGTCCCTTAGCTAGTCCAAAAGGTCCAAAGGTTATACATTCTATTGGCTAATAGTGGACTTCCCACCGAAGGCTGGCTTTCTGGTGGGTCCTCTGCTATTGGCTGGTCCTCTGTAGCCTTCCGCCTCCTTGGAGGGACACACTTCCGGCCCTCCAGGCTTCAAGCAGTGTTGTTGTCCCAGAGCCAAAACCATTCAGTCATGTGGGAGTAGTTTGAATATCTTATCTTTCTCCACCCAGCCTTTCTTCTCTTGATACGGAAATGTGCCCTCTCTGCCCACCACCTTCCTTTGTGCCCCAGAGGTCTGGAGGAAAGCCTGGCTCCCCCTCTTTTGTGTTTAAGATCCCTGCCAGTGTCTCTCAACGTATCACCTCTTCTCCTCCCCTTCTGACAACACCTAACTGTGGTTTACAATGTTGACAAAAGACAAAACCAAATAGCAAATAAACAAAAACGTCAAAAATTGTATTGTTTTTTCCTGAGCTTTGATTGACCTTCTTGTCATCCTCATTGAACTAGACCTTCTGAACACATTTAAATAAGCTGCTAGTTCTAGCAGGCACTTGAATTTTCTACCCTTGAGCTGATCCAGGCTTCTCACTATCATATGCAAAACTGGGTTACACAATTAGCCTAATAATTTTCGGAGAAGCAAGGTAGAAGAGAGGGTAAAAGTAGCAATTAAGGTACAAATATTTATAAAACTATTTTTTTAGTTATTGCAATAAGACACTTGTAAAACCGATGGACTATTTTTCCTGCCTCCCACACAGAAGTGTTTATATATAAATCTTATATATAAAATTATATATATAAATTTGAAAGTATTATAGCATTTCAGTCATTCTATATTATTGCCCACAGTGCCACCTATTGGTGAAATGACTCAAAGTTACTGTAGTAAATTTTTCTGTAATCTATTCTCTTATAACAATGGTCCCTTCAGAAGTCTGCCCAATTTTTCTCAAGCAGTTGTAAGAAAGCAGACTTTGTCTGTGATCTGACTGAAATGGGAAAAGAATCATGTTCAACCTTGGGAGGCTCAATAAGAGTATGGATGTAGGATATTCAGCTTCCTGACATCATGGCTTTGCCACAAAAGAGGGGGCCTTTGAAGTTATCCAGGGGTTCTCAGAATCCACCTGTTCCTCCAGATTGGAAGGTCACAGAGATTGCTTATGGGTCTAATTGCTCCTCAGTGATATTTGCCCTTTAGAAAGTCAAGCTGAAGTGCATAAGCTCATTTAAGAAATGCTATGCTAAAGCCTTCGTGCTACCAAGTGTCCACAAAGGGATTAGTTGCACTATGTGTATGTCGTTTTTATGAAACTTGGTTTCTAAGAGTAGTGAATAGACTTTTTACCTTCTCAATTAAAGCAAGGGAAGGATGTTTTCCCTATAATGCTAGGTAGGTATGAGATAGAATGTAAGGATTGTATGAAGGAATCATTTATGCTGGAACATTGGTAAATTTGACAAATACTAGCACATTTCCCATTATTGGTGTACACATATACACTCATTAATATACCCATATATAAACATTAGGGATTAAGTATAATGAAATGAAAATGTTGATGAAATTGATTTCCTCCTATACCATGCAACACTATTTAAAAATGCAAGATTATTTTCATGGTGTTTTTATATGTTGTAATAACAAATTTGCTCTTGTTTGTTATTTTCTCCTTTTTTATATTACAAAATTTGTTTCTGGTTACTCTTGTCGAGTGTTGAATTATTATTTCTCATGCATTCATTCCTTGATATTTGGGGGACCAGTCTGTATCCTTGTATCCGTTTTTCACATGCTTGGAGACCACTTGGTGAATCACAACCCACCATTTGTGGACTGAAATGTTTACTTACGTTAGGAAATATAAATTGGTCCCCGATTTTTAAAATTAGGAACATCTTAAAAATGTTTGAAGGAATAGTATCACAAACATCTTACCCCCCACTTTTTTTCAAGTTTTATTGGCACACAACTTACATATCGTACAATCTAAGAGTTCAATCATTCACATTTTACCCTTTTAAAGAAAATGAACACGTGATTCTCACTGAAAAAAATATTATGAAACACTTAAGTTTCTGGGGCGGTTTACCTCGGTTCTTGCATCTCAACGCTGAACGAATTCACGCGGCAGAAGCACTTGCATAATAAGTCCAAGTGACTGCTATGAGGGAAAGGGAAGTTTCAGGAATTCCACGCGCACGCACTGTCCCTGGGAAGTGTGCAAGGCCGCGTGGCAGGGGCCGTGGGAAAATTCGCGACTGAAAATTGCCATTTCGGGGGAAAGCAGAAACACACGTGGAAGGAATACCAGAACAGGGGTGTGCAACCAGTGCGCGCCAAGAGCAGAGACCCAGAGCGGGGACTCCCTAGAGAGCCGAGAGAATCCAGCTGGCCCGAGAGCCTGCAGGTGCTTATGAGCTGAGCAGGTGGGAGAGAATCTACCTTCCCCTTGCAGATCTCACCTGAACAAGAGAGTGAGAGAGGCCTGCCCTTGACATGCTTTTATCCCCTCCTAGCCCCACTGGCTTGGGAGGAGGCACGGTTGAGGGTATTGACCAATCTTATTGGCTGCGTTCTACATGCACCTGTGTGATGTCATGTCTCTGGTGCCTAGACTGTGCACCCAGGGGGACCTCCTACCTGGGTCTAGATGATTTGGATCTGAGGATGTTCAGTTCTGGATTTCCCCTAGCTGTCTAATTAGTGTGCCTGATTCCTTTCCAACCCCTTCATTGAGGCCTGGACAGCTATCTTTTGTTTAGTTTAGGCACTCATTGGAGATGACCCCCTTTTGTCCCTCTATAGCTGCCTTTCAAAACATCCTTAATCGAGCAGAGCCAAATGAAGGGGAAGACTAGACCAGAGCATGAAGGACATTTGGTTAGGAAATAGGACCTAGGAAAGAGCCCAAGAAGAGAGATTCCCAAGACTGGACAATCAATGAACTCTAACAGGTAGTAAGGGATTCACAGTAGGGGGAAAAGTATATTAGCTAGATCTCGATGGTAGATGTGCCTATTCTGCTTCTGCCTGTTACAGCTGTGAGCCCTTAGCTCTTCACCTCAAAATGGGTAGACTCAATTCAGGGCAATTGTTCAATGAATTCAACAACATAATAAGCACAAATAGGATGATTGTAGGTCCCACTGAGCCCGTTGTTGCAGCCATTGTGTCTATGCCTGTCCTTGATGGCCTTCTTTTCACTGCCTCTGCACCTCGCCAAGCATGCTGTCGTTCTCAGAGATGATACAAGAAAGATTTCTTTATTTTTCTGGCAACCTGTGGTTCTTTCAATATTCTTTGCCAACACCATAATTTCAATGTATCAATTCTTCTCTGATTTTTGTTGTTCAGTGTCCAATTTTCTCATGCATGTGAGGTAATTTAAAACACCGTGGCTTGGATCAGGCTTCTAGTCCTCAAAGTGACGGCTTTGCTCTTCAATACTTCAAAGAAGTCTCGCTCAACAGATTTGTCCAATGGAATTACCTTTAGATTTCTTGACTACTTCTGTGAATACTGATTGTGGAGCCAAGCAAGATGATATTCTAGACAACTTTAATCTTTTCTCTATTTATCGTAATATGGTCTGTTGGCTCAGTTGTGAATATTTTTGTTTACTTTATTGGGTTGCATGCTTTATTGTAGGCTGCAATCTTCATCTTATAATGAAATTTTTCAAGTCTTCCTGTATTTTAGCAAGCAAGGTTGTTAATAAGCCTTCCTCCAAATTTTCATATAGTCAGTCACTCAGATAATTTATAATTTATTCTGCATACAGATTGAGTAAAATGTGGTGAAAGGATACAACTCTGGCACAAACCCTGCCTGATTTTAAACCACTACTATTCTTCATTTTCTACTCAGACCACTGTTTCTTGTTATATATCCAGGTTCCAGAGGAGCACAATGAATGGAATTCCCATTTTTCTCAATGTTATCCATAGTTGGTTATGTTCTAAAAGTCGAATGCCTTTGCATAGTCACTAAAATACAAGTAAATATCTTTATGATGCTCTCTGCTTTGAAACAGGATCCATCTGCTGTCAGCAATGATATTCCTTGTGTCCCATTCTTAAATTTCTGGCAATTCCTTTTTAATGTACTGATGCAACTTTTGTTGAATGATCTTCAGCAAAGCTTTACTTACATGCGATCTTAATGATATAGTTTGATAATGTCTGCATTCTCTTGAAGTCACCATTCTTTGCAATGTGTATAGGAGTCTGATTGAATTTTGCGTGTTGACCTTTGGCCTTACCAAGTTGCGGCTTCTATCAGTTTGTTCCATGAATTTTCTTATTCAGTCTTTGCCAGTTTTGTTGCCTTGGGTTGATTTTTGTTATCTAATGGCACCGGCTAAGATTCCAGTACAATATTGATTAAACGTGGTGATACAGGCTACCCTTCTCCGGTCCTGTTTGAAAGACGAATGCTTTCTGTTGCTCCCTATTTAGTTGTTGGCAGTTGGTTTTACACATATGCCTTTTATAATGTTGAGACATTTCCCTTCTTGTCATCTTTAGATGAGGGCTCTTTTCAGGAATGGTGTTAGATTTGGTCAAGGTCATTTTGTTTTGGGTTTGTTTGGTTTTTTATTTTGCATCAATTGATATAGCAATCATGTAGGATTTTTCCCTTTACATTCTTTATATGGTGGGTTACACTGATTATTTTTCTACTGCTAAACCATCATTGTATACCTGCGATGATTGTGTACTAGATCATGATGAATTTTTTTTTTAATATTTTGTTGGTTGGGATTTTTGAGGAAAATTACTATGTAAAAAATGAACCAGACCCAGATGAGACTGTCTGCTCCCATCAAGATTTACAGTATCAGAAACCCTAGGAAGCAGTTCTTCTCTGTCCTGTAGGATCACTATGAATTGGAATTGACTTGATGTTAGTGGGTTTGGCTTTCTTGTTTTTGGAAGTATATAAGTAAATTGGTCTCTCAATAAATGAGTACTCTGTTTATCATTTTTATTATTAATTTTTTTTCAACAAACTCACTCTCTAAACATTCTGGGTCTGCTTGATTGATTATGTAGTAATCCTGTGTATGGAAACTTCAGCACAATACCTAGCTCATTGTAATCTCTTATTATCAACATAAGCAGCTTAAAATGAAAGCCCTTGAGCCACCAAACCTTTCTCTGTGGTCTGTGGATCACTTTCATTACTTTTAAGCTCGACATTTCTAGCGCGGTATTTTCTAACTTCTAACCTAACTGTGTTTCATTTTCCTTGCTTGAACTGTCAACACTACTTTTTCCCCTTAACTGGTCATTCCTGTCATTTATATTTCTCTCAAAGAATTATCTGAGAGATACAATATTTCCTTCCGAATCCTCTAATCCCAATGGAAAGCAGGAGCTTACTTGGCACAGTGTGGCTGTCCTTGTGCTGCAGGGGCCCAGCCCAGTGTTGTGTGGAGCGGGGAGCAAGTAAGGACTGAAAGCCAGCAGAGCTCGGATCATTTGGGTGTACAAAGTGTCGTCTCGGTGCCACACTCGCTCTGCTTTGGAAGACTCTGCTTTTTCACCTCCTTTCCCACAATAAATCAGAGTTAAGACTTGCTCTGAACACAGGCTCTACTTCACTTGTCTTCATTGTTATTAAGACCCTATCGTCCATTCTCACGATGTTTTGAAAGAGTTCTTTAGAAATATTTTTTGTCCTATTAAAAACTTGGGAGACTAGCATATAGTGTACTGGATCGGTTCCTTTTGTTAAAGCTGAATAGAAAATGTCAAAGAGCAGCTTGAGGAGACAAAGCCAAATATTATAAGGAAATGTGCCAGGACCTAGAATTAGAAAAGCAAAAGGGAAGAACGCACTCCGCATATCTGAAACTGAAAGAACGCAAGAAAAAATTCAAGCCTCAAGTTGCAATTTTGAAAGATTCTATAAGCAAAATATTCATTGATGCAAGAAACCTGAAGAGAAAATGGAAAGAGTATACAGAATCATTGTACCCAAAAGAGCTAGTTGACAAGCCACCAGTTCAAGAACCAATAGTGCTGAAGGAAGACGTTCAAACTGCACCGGACACATATCCCCTCCAAGAATAAAGGCTTCAGGAGTTGAGGGCATCCCAACTGGAGTGTTTCCGAAAGCTGAACAAGCACAGGAAGACTCAATCATCTATCTGTGCCAGGACATTTGGAAGACAGCTACTTGGCCAACTGACTGGAAGAGATCCATATTTCTGCCACTTCCAAAGAAAGGTGACCCAACAGCATGCTCAGACTATAGAATGATATCATTGATATTGCACACAAGTACAATTTTGCCTAAGACTATTAAGCAAATGGTTGCAGTGGTCCATTGACAGGGAACTGCCAGAAACTCAAGTCAGACTGAGAAGAGGACATGGAACATAAGGACCCAGGGGAATGAAAAAGTGTGGGGCCCCAGGCCTGGGAGCATTGGTAGCAAAGACAAAAACGATTTTAGATTTTTTGATCAGACAGTAAAACAAATCCAGGTTTATGCCCGTCAGTCTGTGTCTGTGTTGAGTGTTCCTGAACCAAAACCACACGTACTGTCATAGAGTACATTCTGACTCTTGGTGCAATGGTCTTTATTGCTACATGCCCGCCAGTCAGCTCCATCTCATAGCTACCTTAAGTTCAACAGAATCAAGCACTTCTCCATTCTGTGCTACTCTCGTATTGTTGGTATGTTTGAGTGACTCATCTGCCAGTCACTGTATCAATCCGTCTCACTGAAAGTCTTTCTCTTTTTAACTAACCCTCTGTTTTATCAAACACCATGTCCTCCAGAGAATGGTCCCTCCTGATAACATGTCTAAAGTATATAAGATATAGCATTAGCATTCTTACTTAAATGGAACATTCTGTTGTACTTTTTCTAAGACAGAAAGGTTTGTTTGTTTTTCTGACAGCACATGGAATACAGTCAGTATTTTCAGCCAATTCTAATGTTCAAAGGCACCAATTGTTTGTTTTCCTTATTCATTGTCCAACTTCCACATGCATAAGAGCTGTTTGGAAATATTTTAGTCTTCGAGGTAATCTTAGCCCTTTACCACTTTCAAGAGGAGGTGATCAGCAGATGTACCCAGAGCATTATGCCTCTTGACTTTTGATATTTTGATCCCATAGGCATTGATTATGAATCCAAATTCATTGCCATGGAGCCGATTATGACTAATAGCAACCCTATAGGACAAGGGAGAACTGCCCCTGTGGGTTTCTGCTATTGATCCTTGATAACGTCAAAATGTTCACATTTATCATGATGTTGCTTATAGATTTGGTTATGAGGGTTTTTGTTTTCTTTGTATGGAAGTATAATCCAGACAGAAGGCTGAAGTCCTCCATCTTTCCCAGTGACTCAAGTCTTTACTTTCAGCAAGTAAGGTTTTGTCATCTGTTTGTCACAAGTCATTAATAAGTCTCCCTCCAGTTTTGATGCTGTGTTCTTGATATAGTCTGGCTTCTTAGGTTTTTTGTGTTCAGCATACAGTTTGAATGAACATGGTGGAACAATGCCACCTTGATGCACACCTCTTTTGGTTTGGGATCAGGTAGTATCTCTTCATTCTGTTCAGATGATTGCTTGGTGGGTGTGGTAGTTAGATAATTTTATGTCAACATAAAACTGTAGGGGTGGAATCCAACCTGCCAATCAGGTCACTGCCTGATAGTGCTTCCTTAGGGGTGTGGCTTTCCCATAAGGAGGACTCTGGGAACCTCCTTCTCTGTTGCCCATGTTGCCTTCCTGCCTGCTGGGACTCTGTTACTAACCCTGAGAGCTGCTGGAGCAATGCCACGTTTTCACCAGCCTCGCATCCGCACAGACCTGCACCACTGGCTTTTGATCTTCCTGCATTCTCCATCATTGCATGTGGCTGCCTGAGTCGTAAGAGGGAATTATGGACTAATATCGGACTCATGAACTTGAGAGTTTGGGCTGAGACACTTTCTTGATATGAAGCTCTTTCTTATAAATCATGAATGTCACTGGATTTGTTTCTCTTGATGAGTGAACACCCTTATCCAGTACTGCATCTGTTTCTTGAAGCAACTAAGTAGATATTCCATTAATTTCCAAAACCTTATTTTCTTTCAGTGTCTTCTGAGCAGCTTGAATTTCTTCTTTCAATATCAGATTCTCATGCATATAGATGAACATTTACTAATTATTTTTAGTATGGTGACTATGTGTACTCCTTGATGATTCCTAGCTAATTTAACATTTCTTCACTTCTTTCAGCTTAAGAAATGTCAGGTGCATTCTTTATTTTAGTTTCCTAATTCCAGAACTTTGTTATAATACCCTACTATATCTTTTTTTTTTTAATTGTTTTTAGGGGCTCATACAACTCCCATCACAATGCACACATGCATCAACTGTGTAAAACACACTTGTATATTCATTGCCCTCATCATTCTCAAAACATTTGCTCTCCACTTAAGCCTCTGGTATCAGGTCCTCCCTACTATATCATATTGAGTCACGTTTTGCAAATCTCTTTTATTTTACTTTATTTTATTTTACCATTTCTTCTGCGGTTTTGTTTTTTTTAAGCTACTCTGTGTTCCAGAACAAGTTACATGGTCTTTTCGGACATTCGTTTTGGCTTTCATTTTTCCCTGCCTTTTAAATGAAGTTTTGCTTTCTTCATGTATGTTATACTTGGTATTATTCCACAGCTTGTCTGCTCTGTGTTCATTAATCTTTAATTCATAAAATCTATTCTTAAGATGGTCTCTAATTTCAGGTGGGATATACTCAAAGTGTACATTTGCTCTCATGGACTTATTTTAATTTTCTTCAGCTTCAACTTGAACTTCCACATGAGCAATTGCTGGTCTGTTCTGTAATAGCTCCTAGCCTTGTTCTGATTGATGATACTGAGCTTCTCCATTGCCTCTTTCCACAGATGGAGTCAATTTGATTCTTGTGTGTTCCATCTGGCAAGGTCCACTTGTATAGTCACTGTGTATGTTGTGTAAAAGCATATCTTCCATGAATAAGTTCTTGGTCTTGCAAAATTCTATCAGGTAATCTCTGTTGTCACTTATAAAACCATGACCATACTGTGCACCTGCTGATTCTGCTTTGCTTCCAACGTGGGCAATCCAATCACCATCAGTCATCAGTATGTCCTAATTATACATTTGACCAATTTTAGATAGCGGAATTTGGCAAAAATTCTTTAATTTACTCAGCCTTGGTATTAGTAATTTGTGCATAACTTTGAATAATAGTAATATTAACCATCCTTCCTTGCAGGCCTGTGGATATTATCCTATTACTGACGGATAATGTTGTACTTCAGGATATATATGTGTGTGTGTGTGTATATATATATATATATATATATATATATATATGACTTTTAAATTGTGAATTAGGTAAATGTTTACAGAACAGATCATAAGTATACATTCAACAATTCATATATATTTTGATGAAACTAATCCATTACACACCCTACAGTGTACCTGCCATTTCTTATCCCACTACCTTCCTGTGTTTCCTGTTTCCCCTCATCCTTCTTTCCTAAGCCTCTGAACTTTGTCCTTGAGTAAATACTCACCTTTTAATCTGAAATGTTGGTCATTCTAATGAGATTCTGGATAGATATTGAAATATTATTTTTAATAGTAATATGGCCTTTTCAATACATCATTCCTGGCATAGTCGACCATTAGACTGTCTGGTTAAAAATGAGCAATGCCAGGTCATCACAGTTCACCAATAACCCAAATATTGACCTTTCATGTATTCCAATTTACTTTTGACCTCTTCCAATTTTCTGAGATTCATGCCTCATTCCAATTATTGATGCAAGTTGCACCCATTTCTTCTCATGTTGAGTCTGGCCACCTTAACAAATGAAGATGTGGAACGCCATCCCCCAGCCTTCCTGGTGGCACTGTGGGTTAGGTCTTGGACTGCTAACTACAAAGTTGGCATTTCAAACTCATCAGCTGCTCCATGAGAGAAAGAGGAGGCTGTCTGCTCCCAGACAGGTTTACAGCCTCAGAAACACTATATAGAATCATAATGAGAAGCAATTCAAAGGCACTGGGTTGTTTGGGTTTTCTACTTTGAGGAGCCCAGTCATATGTTGAATGTTTTCCAGCTCAAAGGACTCATTTCCCAGCACCATGTTGACAATGTTCCGTTGCTATTTACATGATTTTCAGTGGCTTTTTTTTTTTTAAGCAGACTGCCAAGTTCTTCTTTCTAGGTGTGATCTTAATCTGATAAAATTATGTCCATCATGGGTGACACTGCTGGTATTTGAAATACCACTGTCATAGCTTCCAGCATCACAGCAACACACAAGCCAACTGACAAACAAATAGTGATCTAATGGTTACTAGTGATCAATATTTACTGACACAATTGATAACAATAATGTTCATATTATCCTACCAAAAGAGATTTTACATTTTAACAAGATAGTAAGGATTAAGGTGTGCCTGACCCAAGCATGGTATGTTCAGTTGTCTCATATGCATGTGAAGGCTGGACCTTGATGAAGGATGGCCTAAGGACAATTGACGCACAGGGAGTATGGGGTTGGTGGAGGATATTGATGCGGGCAATGAATGTACAAATGTGCTTTACACCATTGATGTGTGTATGGATTGTGATAAGAGTTGTATGAACCCCTAATAAAATGATTAAAAAAAAAAAGAAAGCACCAGGGGCTGCCAACAGAACAAACAAAGCTCTTTTGGAAAAAGTACAGTCAGATGCTCCATAGAAGCAAGGATTGCAAGACGTTGTCTCACATACTCGGGGCAGGAAAGACCAGTCTCTGGAGAAGGACATCATAGTTGGTAGAAGGGCAGGTAAAGATAGGAAGGCCCTCAACAAGAGGAAGTGACCCGGTAGCTGCAATGATTGGCTCAAACAGGAGAGTCATTTGGAGGCTGGTGCGTGACTGAGCGGTGTTTCACCCTCTTGTGCATAGCACAAGGAACGGACTTGACACCTAACAAGAACAACGGCAACAATGCCAGTGTTTTTCCAAAGAGCGGATATATGATGTCAGCTGACTAGACTTCAGTAAACATTACAAATAGCAAAACAAGAAATGATGAGATGGCATAAAGTAGAACTCACAGAAAACATTATAGTCTGGTAAATGAGCATTGACTGAAGGTTTGGGAATGTTTCTTAGTCATCTATTTGTGTGTGCTGCTTCATCATCTAAATTATGTATCTTGCTGTTGGTAAAAATAATTGTTAAAACTTTTCTGGAGCAGTCGTAAAACCAAGCTGAGTCCACTCCAGTTTCTGCCATCTCATCTAGCACTGGCCTCACTTCTGCCTGGAAATCTTCTTAGTTATCACTTATCCCTTGTGACTCTAGAGGAAGAAAGAGCACATCTCTGATTACTCGGCAATCACTTTGCTCCAGTGAGATTCCAACACAACCCAGCGGGGTATTGATCAAAGTTCTGCTGATGGGCTTAAAGTGGAGCTTCTAAAAAAAAAAAAAGTGGCGCTTCTAAAACATTTACAGGAAGTACTCCTAAAAAGCTAGAGATATAACTTAAAGTTTTTCCTGTATAATTTCAAAATTTCATCGAAATTACTTTTTTCTTTGTAATTGATGTAAATGTAGGTGGAAGAACTACGAATCAATATGACAGACTACCAATAAAAAAATCAAGGCAAAAGTTTCAAGCAGGCACTTCACAAACGAAGATACAAATAGCCAAATAACATGAAATGGGACTAAACATTGGTTTTCAGCAAGTATAAGTTATAAATAAAACTACAATGAAATAGCACAAGAGTTGAAGGGAACACAAGTAAATACCATTATAGACTCAGTCTTACAGAAATAGTGATAAAAATGATGCATAAGTGGGCACAAAGATACCACTCAAGCTGAACAGGGTGTGGGAAGGCTGATGGGATGAGAGCCATTTGGGACTGCATAAACAAATTTTTTTTTATTTTATTTTATTTTAAAAAAGTTGTATTGGCACATAATCCACGTGTCACACGATTAGTTCAACTATATCAACAAAGAGTTGTACATTCATTACCACAATCAATTTTAGAACATTTTCCTCTTGTATTCATGATTATTAGCTCCCCACCAAACTCCGCTTCCACATCCCTAAGAAACCATTGATGCCGCGATTGCCTCTATAGATTGACCAATCCTGGATTTAACATAGAGGGGGGAAAAAACCCAAACTAACAACCATAACAAAATAAAATAGAGAAAAACCTCCATCAAAAAGAAAGTAGAAAATATTACAAACCCGAGTAACTTTACAACAGATCAAATGTATATAGCTTGGACAGAGGATAGTCCTACATGTGTTTTTATGTTCTGCCAATATATTCATGACCGTAGTAGAGCATGCAGGGGAGGAAATCATGACAACTGCTCAGCCATCCCCAAACCCAGTGAGGGAATGAGTTACTGGGGTGTATGGTCCAGGACCCTAATCTCGGGAACACTAAGGTAAGAAGGAAAAACATCATCCACAAAGACAGTGTTGTCCACCTGGACTTTGCAAGGCTCGTACATGGCCCTGTGAGGTCCAACGGTGGACTGCTCTTCAGCAGGAGCAACCAGAGTGAGCAAAACCCACGCTACGAGGAAGCAGTTCGTTCAAGGGGAATGGGCCTGCTGACTCCCTGAGACCAGAACCAGGAACTGGTGCCTCGCCCCCACTGCGGACCTCGCTGATGGGGATCACAGTAAGGGGCCCCCGATTTAGTGAGAGAGAAATTTCGGCTTTTTGTCATTCTCATTTCATTGATATTTTCACTCACTGGTACAGCAATGCCCGAAACCTTTCAGTCTGAGTAAGAGTCAGCAATGTTACTCTTAGCTGTAAACCTCATAGGAAAGCTCTACCCCAAAAGACATCAACTGGAAAATATGTACCCCAACATACATGAACTGCCATGTTCATAGCATCCTTAAGCATGACTACCCAGAACTCCAAATCATCTGAATGTCCTTTCTCAGTAGAATGCATAAACATTTTGTGAGGTGTTAATGTAGTTATTAATGTTATATAGCAGTGCACATGCATAAATTAATTCAAAATGCTGATGAATCTCAGAAATATAATGTAAACCCTAAGAAGCTAGAATAGATTTGGGCTGGAAACAGGAAAAATTATTCTGTGATATTAAATGTTCTACGGTTACCACTTTTGGGTGTTGGTAGTGATAAGGAGAGTCATGGTAAGTGCTTCTAAAGTGTAGTGATGTACAGTACTATGTCTTTATACGCGGAGTGTTTATTAACACCCTTTTGGCATCCACTTTTTTTAAAACTCAGAGAGTTATACTGTTGTTTGTGTACTTCTCAAGGTTGATTACAGATTAAAGCAAAGGATTTAAAAATATGTGTTTCATTTCCTATCTCTTAACTCATGTTTCTTTTAGTATAAAGATGCTATGTTAAAATATCTTTTAAAAATCATAAACATTTTATCTCATTAAATCTAAACATTCGGAAAATTGATTTGAAGTAGTAAGCGGTAAACCTCTTGCTGGGCTTTGCATTCATGTAGTTTACCTTTCTGTCTCAGCAACATTTTCTTCACATACTTACTGTGTTTCATATGGTACTTAACAACAACCACAGCAAATATCAATGTCGAGGTATAAACAGTAAGATTTTTAACACTGCTTTCCCAGCTATGTAAGAGTAATTGCTTCAGTCTACTGGTGGAGAAAATATTAATACTTTTATTTCCTAGTAATGAGTTAAGTTGCTTATATGCACATATTTATATGGTACCTAAATGGGTCTTTATATTTTTAACCATCTCAGTGAAATACTTCATCTTAATTTATACTTCCTATTTGTGTCACAACCACGTTATGACGTGCAGTAGAACATGGTCCACTTCATCATAGAATAGCTGCTTGAGTGTTCAGCTTTGAAAAATATTTGCTATTAAAATGATCTGCTCAAGACTTGCTTTAAAATTGATGCCATATTGATACATGGGACAGTGCAGTTTTGTAGACATCCATGCATCTATCATCTAGACATAAAATATTTTAAATTACAATAGATGTTAAAATAACGATTTATGATAACTCTTTGCATACCTGTTCCACTGTCCATAAGCTCTCCCTCTCTTCTTCCCCTCCTCGCAAATGACACTCTCTTAACATTAGAGAGATATTTTACGCTTGTAGTGTCTATTCTCTTGCGGCCTAAGTATATATAACAATATGTTTTAATTTATATGTAAATGATTATATATTATAAATATCATTTAGTATTTCTTTTTTAATCCATTATACTTGAAATTTGTACATTATATGTGTTATATATGTGTGTGTGTGTGGACTTTTAATCATGATAGATAATCCCATTATCCCATTTAATGATCAATTATTACCTGCTTTGGACTATTATTACTTATCTTAGTTTTCTAATGCTGCTATAACAGAAATGTGCCCAGTGGGGGGCGTTAAAAAACAGAAGTTTTTCTCACATTTTAGGAGTCCCAAGTCCAAAATCAGAGTGCTGGCCCGAGGGGAAGGCTCTCTTGATTAACTCTGGGGAAAGGTTTTGTCTCTTCTGCATTTCTACTTCCTGTAGCTTGAGATTACTCAGCCTCCATCTCTGCCTGCTCACTTGCTTGTTTAATCTGTTAGACAGCAAAAGAGATGGCCTCAGGATACATCCTCATGAACATAGCAAATAGTGCTCACTCAAAAATGAAATGGTAACCATAGGCACTGAGGTTAGGATTTACAACACATATTTGAGGGGACACAATTCAATGTGTCACAACAATTATGTGATAGTAGAAGCCATGATGCAGCACCTGGTCCTTGACTGAGTCTTATTCGTATTGAGGTAATACCCATTGCTCATCTGCCTCAGGGGTGCACAGACCATAGAGAATCCGTATCATTGCCTTCATTCCTTGTGTTCAGACACTGTTATGGTTTACACACAACTGCCGACCTAAAGGTTGCCTGCTTGAACCCACCCACCAAACTCCCTGCCATTGGGTCGATTTCAACTCACAGCAACCCAATAGCACAGAACTGAACTGCTCCCGTTGGCTTCTGAGACTGTAACTTTCCATGGGAATAGGAAGTCTCATCTTTCTCACATGAAGCCGCTGATGATTTTGAACTGCTGATCTTGTGGTTAGCAGCCCAACGCTGAAGTCACTAGGCAACCAGTGTCATGGGAAAAAGACCTGGGGCTCATCTATAAAATCACAGCAAAGACAGTCGTGTGGAACTGTTCTAATCAGCTAAACAGTCATGAGTTTCCTGTTTTGTTTTTGACTATTAGTCAATTATAAATCTGATTTTCCTACATGCCCTCCAACATTTGGTAATTAAAGAAACTGTGGTCACTGATTCATCCTTAGTATTATATCAAACAGTAGACTAGTTTACCGTATGTACTTTTGTATCTGTTCTTTGGAGATAGGTGTGCGTGCGTGTGTGTGCATATATATTTTTAGCCCCATGAAAAATCTCTGATTTGTGCTTTATCTCTAGTTACACAATCATATATTTTTGTAATGGATCAGCATTTCAAAGCTAGTTCCTAGTTTGTTAATAGTCTCTCTTTCTGCTGATTTGGCTGTTTTGATTGACAGGGTCGTTGTAGACTTTACAACAGGTAGTATATTTCTCCCTCCATTGGAAACAGTGCTGCCCACAGAGGACCCCGTGCCCCCTTGAACCCTAAGACTCCCAGGGGCACAAAGTGAAAGCGACTGATCTGATCAGACGAAAGCACATGAAACAGAGAAACACGAAAGCCTCTTTCTAAGAGTTCCCAGGTGTGACACCCACAGGGGGTAGCAGCACTTTGGACAGCAGGATCAGCCCAGGACCCCGATACAAGTCTCTGGTGATGAGACTCACTGCGGAGGGCATACACAGACAGATCCTGCCACACGCAGTGTGTGAGCAGTGCCGACCACGCTGTCATTAGCACATTCAGGAACCGGAAAGTACTGTCACTACACAGCACGGTGCAATGACTGGCCGCACATGCCAGCAAGCCCTACTCACACAGCCCTGGCTGGGACTCAGCAGTCGTTTTATTAATCTCTTGCTGCCTCCCGGAGGTTTCAGGGTACATTCATTTTCCATCCACGCCATGTCTTCTTCCTTTAAAAGGTAACATCATTCTCCTCCTCATTTAGCCCAAATGCCCTAGATGTAACTAATGTAGAGTCTCCCCTGTGTGTCTCCTAGCCCAGAAGCCCTGCAACACCAAATCAACCTCAGCACTTTCTCTTGAAGCCAATCTTTGCTGTCACCGGCACCTTGTGATTATTCTCCTCTGGCCTGACGCAAGGCTTTTACTGGGCCGGTTAAGATACTTCCCTACCATTTTCTTGGCTCTTCCCTCATGGATGCAAACATAGCTGATTTCATCTTGATTTTCATTCACATCTGTTTGTATTAGGCAGGGCCATTTTCTGAAATTGATCCAGTCGACTTTTAATACCTCTTTGATGAGAAAGAACCACATCACATACCCTAGAGCTCCCTAATCAATAAATGGCAAAGGGTAATGGCTACTCGTGGTTGGTTTAGATGAAGGGTTAGTGAACTATGTGCCATGGAGCAAATACAGTCTGCTAACTATAGTGTATGCCCCAAGGGGTAGGAATCATTTTTCTAATTTATATTGGTTGAAACATCAAAAGTAGAAAAATATTTTATGGCACATTAATACTATATGAAATTAAAATTTCAGACTCCACAAATACACATTTATTAATTAGCACACACTCTTGTGTTCATTTATTTACATAATGCCTGTTATTTTTCCATGTTCCTGTGTCAGAGTTGAATACTTGTCACTGAGGCCACATAGTATGCGAAGCCTCAAGTACTGAGTATCAGTTTTTTTACAGAACACGTTCTCTGACCCCTATCTTAGGCTAATCTTTTGTCTCCTGGGGAATTGACACCTGTCTCTGAGCATATTTCTGACTGCATGAGGCTGTAACAAAATCAGGGTCTCTTAGTAGGGTAGAAGACAATGATGAATATGAAGAGGCAAACTCCAGTATCTACCTTCCTTACTTTGAGTATTGTGGCAGTTAACTTCTTTCCTTAAGGTTGGTCTGCCCATTCTCCTTCCCACACAATCATTGCTTTTATGTTGCTGACAGAGTACTTTTCATAGAAAAGCCTGCTTAACAAGTTATTTCTCTGCTAAGCCCCCTATCATCTGTCAAACGAAGCATAAATTAGTGCACCCCTCAGTGCTGTGCATTCTCTGCCTCCACCACACCTCACGTGGACGACCAACTGACCTTCAGCAAAGTTGCCAAAAGAATTCAATCGGAAGAAATACTCTTTTCAACACATATTTTTTTAACAACCAGGTATCTATATGGAAATTAATATCGTTAGACTCCTAGATCACACTATACACGCTACAAACATTTTAATATAAAAATGAATCAATGACCTAAATGCAATTGCTAAAACATAGCACTCATGGGAGAGAGTAAAGATTACTTGTAATGGCCACAAAAGTGGACGTTGCCCTAACGTCAGTTGATAAAGGGATATAAAAATGGTGCATCCCATGAGGCAGGGGGAGCGGGGAGGGAGGGCACAAAATGAGGACCTGCTTCCAGGGTCTTGAGTGGAGAGCAAATGTTTTGAGAATGATGAGGGCACTGAATGTACAAATGTGCTTTACACCATTGATGTATGTATGGGTTGTGATAAGAGTTGTATAAACCGCTAATAAAATGATTAAAAAATGGTACGTCCATACAATGGGATTTTATTCAGCCATAAAGAAATTGACACAGTGCAACAACAATGAGCTCATGCATAACAGTGGTGAGGCTGGCCCAAGCCTCGGCCGCGCTCCCTTCTGTTGTGTACACAGTGGTGGTGGTTAGGGGTCAGAATCAACTCCTATGCACTTAATCACGACAGCAGAAAGAGAAATGGAGAACTGATGTATGCTACCACGTGGATGAACTTTGAAAGTATTATGCAAAAGGAAAGAACTCAGGCAGAAAAATGGTCTGATTCCGCTTAAAATATCTGTTTAGATGAATAGAAACAAATTTATAGGAAAATTAATAAAAACAGAAAGTAGATTAGTGATTGTCAGGGTTTAGCACGGTGGAGGTGGGCAGAAATGGGATGGAACTGCTAATGGTTACAGAGCCCTTCTTTTAAATTTAATTTAATTTAATCATTTTATTAGGGGCGCATACAACTCTTATCACAATCCATACACACATCAATTTGTAAAGCGCGTTTGTACATCCATTGCCCTCATCATTCTCAAAACATTTCCTCTCCAC